>NC_063056.1:2378456-2699706 GCF_018812025.1 Megalobrama amblycephala
TCAGTGGAGCATTTTCAAACCACCATAGTCTTTTACCCGATTTTCTCTAATCCAGTGGGGGCTGGGTTTAAGGGTGGGCCTTCATGATTTTAGCAAGTCTGTTGAAAAATGGTTGAAAAACATCCACTGAAGTTTGAAAAAGCAAGAATGTAATACTTAACACATGGCCCAAGTATTGCATCTATTATTCAATGGTTGCAGAGCACCTTACCTTCTTTCCTTTAATAGGAAAGAAGGCGGATGAGGATGGACAATTAAAAAAAAGAGAAGCACCCTCTTGATAAATGTGACATTGATAATACATTAGCTATGTTTCTATCCAAAGTCTATCCATATTTAACTTATGTGCAAATTTTGAATATCACATAAAACTTTTGTGAATAAAGCATTGTTTCAATCCAGCGAGTCAAAGAGAACAAAAACATCACTTCCTGATACACTGGTGCTAAATATCACTATGAAAAGTTTCTGCAGTAGAAGCCACTGTGTATAATAATTTTCATCATAAATGATTTGCACCTCAGAGTGTGCAGATGAAAAACAATAAACACTGTCATGTTATCTTGCATTCAGATGCTGGTATTTGTGAATGTAATCGTGAGCATTAATCTGAACCACTTTAATGACAGACTTTGCTCAGGCATTACAGAATGACCAAAAACAGCATTTCAGATGCTGTACGAGATTGGTCCGCTGGTTGGTCCAGTTATGCTGTTACATTGCAAAGTCACATGTCTTTTTTGTAGCATATCAAGGAATTTTTTCAGTAAACGTGTTTCCATTGTAGTTTCTGCGCATGTTTTCGTGTCACTACTCAATGTGTCCTACTCATTTGAGCGCACAAGTTTTTTATGCACGCTTTTTAATTTATGCACATCTTCGCTTTCCATCCAGCATTTTTTAATGTGATATCTCAAAATGCGCATTAAAAATAGGCGGATGGAAACATAGCTATTGAGTTGTAGTCGATAGGATTATCACCTGATCTGGGACTTGATTCTATCCTGTGTCTTATCTCCTGCTCCCTCATTACTGCTTAATCAGGTAATCATTCATATTCCTGAATCTGTATTAAATGTGAGGAATGTAACCAATCTCCATTCAGCCTGTTTCCACTGAAACACAATAACAAAGGAGGAGGGCTCATGCTATTTCATGTAAGTAGATTATCCTACACTATGTGTCAGAATGATGATTTATAGCCTTAATTTATGACCTTAATTTCTGTGTGTTGTCACTTAAACTGACTGGTCAGTGGTTGTCAAATATTTAGTGCCGTCACCCTTGATTGGCAGGCCAGTGGTTGACAGTGGCTGTTTTTAAAGGTGCGTTCACGCGGCCTTATAATTCCTGTAGTTACGAGAATCTAGCTTGTAAAAAGCATTCATGTCCTCGTAGAGATTGTAGTTACAGCTTGTAAGCTGGGAATTTTCTGAAAGCTCCCAGATGTACCACGTGACCGCTGTACCGCCTGACCGCTGTAGATTCATTTAGGCGTTGATAATGGTGCCATGGAAACGCATAATTCCCAGTCCAAGGACCAAAAGGACGTGAACGGCTCCGAATATAATGTCATATAATGTGTTGTCATTTCAAGATTCCGGTAAATACATGGTGGCATGAATGCAGCATATGGCTGAATTTATGGGTGTTGTCCCCCTGATTGGCAGGTCAATGAGATATAGGTTTAGTTGGATTTATATTTAGATATATGGGTATATTTATGGGGGTTATATCTCACCCCAGATTGGCATTTGTATGTCTTTCAGTCTGTTGGGAGCAGATGGTGGCCATGTTTTTCCTTTGATTGTGGGAGTGAAAGTCACCCAAGCAAGTTTTACACCTACATGTCAAAATCAGTGCTGTTAGGTTCATGTTAGTTGTTGGTGCCTAAGACAAAGAATCAGAAATATTCATCAAACCAAAGAGTCCTCATTATCCACACACGCCAGAAAAGTTGTTGTTTAGGAGATGTATTTGTGTTTCCAAACACATTGATAGGATCATTGTTAAAAAGACAAAAGAATGAAAATCATTTATTTAACTCACCGTGAAGGTGTTTGCGAGTCAACCTGTTGGGGGAAGAGTGTATCCTAAATGTGTTTCTGTTAATGGTTTTACAACAGTTGCTTAGGCTAGATGTTTTAAAAATTAGACTTCATCAAAACCTTTCTGGTGATTCTCTGGCTCAAAAACATCTTATACTGATTTACTGTACATACATTTGTTGGGTTCAATTCACATTTTTATAGTGCTTTTCACTATGTATCGTTTCAAAGCAGCTTTACAGATTTACAGAAAATGCATGTCAACACTACAATTTAGAGTAATCTGTTATCAGAGGTGATGGTGTGCAAGTTATGTATTTTCAGAAATGCATATACAAATCACCCAGTTAGCTAACAATCTATCAGCAGAAACAATGCGCTCATTGAAGTTATGAAAATATGTTAACAAATGATTAGTATATATAAAAAAATTAGCACTGGTGCATGTTGTTCCAGAGTTTTGGGGTCCTTGCAGAGGATTGGGGTCATATCTTCACAAGTGTTAAAGGTGCCATTGAATTGAAAATTGAATTTACCTCGGCATAGTTGAATAACAAGAGTTCAGTACATGGAAATGACATACAGTGAGTCTCAAACTCCATTGTTTCCTCCTTCTTATATAAATCTCATTTGTTTAAAAGACCTCGGAAGAGCAGGCGAATCTCAACGTTACATAACAGTCGGGGTGTACGCCCCCAATATTTGCAAATGCCAGCCCGTGTTCCCAACATTATGAAAGGCATTAGACAAGGGCAGGCAGTATTAACGTCTGGATGTGAATCATCAGACTAGGTAAGCAAGCAAGAACAATAGCGAAAAATGGCAGATAACTGACATGATCCATGATAACATGATATTTTTAGTGAAATTTGTAAACTGTCTTTTTTACGAATGCATTTTATTGTACATTCAGCATGCTCTCTTTTAAGTTGATAGGCTAAAAGCCTGTTTGTTTGTTTCCATATTCATGATAATGTTGCCCAGTGAGAGTTAATAGTTTTGTCATTGTCTAATATTTTACAGGCATCAATATCAGTAAGAAGTGACAAATTAAATTCAATACTATACAGTTGGGGAATTTAAGCTGTACATAAGTCACATTTCCTCTTTCATTTAAAGCATTAAAGTCAAATCAAACCTGATTGTCCATAGTTTATCCAGCACTGATATCGCAGTAGAATTCCTCAGCCTTGTGTGGCGAGGACATCAGTTTGATCTTCCTGTTGTACAGCACCTTTTACTTGCACAGATAATGGTGAAACCCAAGGAAAGTCCCAATGCCGATAAACGGCTTTTTAACATCATTGAACTCTTTTCGGCTTAAAGATCCTGAGCGAAAAACAGTTTGGATCCATCATGGGTGATATTTTGCAGAGCGCGAAACAAACACCTTATCTTAAAACTTGATGATCACCGCTCTGTTCTGATTAAGGTTTGCAGGAGTCAGCGTGCGGTGAACTCTTTCCAAAGTAAAAGTCGTAACATGAGACGGTTTCGAGATAATCTTTTTTAGTTGATGTTTTGTGTCTTTGTGAAAGTCCCTTATCTCCTCCAGAACTTTGACCTTGGAGCTCAGAAAACACAGTGGACCAACACCAGCAGATGACATGGCACCCCAAGCCATCACTGACAGTGGAAACTTTACACTGGACCTCAAGCAACAAGGATTGTGTGCCTCTCCTCTCTTCCTCCAGACTCTGGGACTCTGATTTCCAAAGGAAATGCAAAATTTACTTTTATCAGAGAACATAACTTTGGACCACTTAGCAGCAATCCGGTCCTTTTTGTCTTAAGACGCTTCTGACGCTGTCTGTTGTTCAAGAGTGGCTTGACACAAGGAATGCGACAGCTGAAACCCATGTCTTGCATACGTCTGTGCGTAGTGGTTCTTGAAGCACTGACTCCAGCTGCAGTCCACTCTTTGTGAATCTCCTCCACATTTTTGAATGGGTTTTGTTTCACAATCCTCTCCAGGGTGCGGTTATTCCTATTGCTTGTACACTTTTTTCTACCACATCTTTCCTTCCCTTCGCCTCTCTATTAATGTGCTTGGACACAGAGCTCTGTGAACAGCCAGCCTCTTTTGCAATGACCTTTTGTGTCTTGCCCTCATTGTGCAAGGTGTCAATGGTCGTCTTTTGGACAACTGTCAAGTCAGCAGTCTTCCCCATGATTGTGTAGCCTACAGAACCAGACTGAGAGACCATTTAAAGGCCTTTGCAGGTGTTTTGAGTTAATTAGCTGATTAGAGTGTGGCACCAGGTGTCTTCAATATTGAACCTTTTCACAATATTCTAATTTTCTGAGATACTGAATTTGGGACTTTCCTTAGTTGTCATAATCATCAAAATTAAAGAAATAAACATTTGAAATATATCAGTCTGTGTGTAATGAATGAATATAATATACAAGTTTCACTTTTTGAATGGAATTAGTGAAATAAATCAACTTTTTGATGATATTCTAATTATATGACCAGCACCTGTACATGGTACATGTATCCCCCTATAAAAACCAAAATACCTTTTACAAACTCAGATTACAGAGCTCTCATTAGCCAGCTGTACATGTTTCTGCGATATTCAGAGAAACCTCACAGCTGAAGCTGTAACGCAGCTTTTCTTATTGTTTAACTATACAAGATGAAATGTATTTAAGATGAAATTAAATTGTATTATTTAATAATTGTATTATATAATTTTATATATGAATTATATAACACAAATAATGCAACACATATTAATTAAATAATTACACTCATGTTTGGATGAAATATAACTTCTTAAAGGGTAGGTAACACACATGGTTTCTACCAATCTCATGTTAATCTTGAGTACCTGTAAAGTAGTATTGCATCCTTCATATCTCCGAAAAGTCTTTAGTTTGATCATATTTATAAAAGAAAGATAAGCTGTCTTTCCGAAAAAAGCCGAGCTCCTGGAGGCATGCCTGCCATGGGCAGAGCTAAAGAGTCTCGGGCATGCATAGGTTTTGCGTAGAGATAGTCTGCAAGCTGCCATATTATTATAAATAAAAAGGTAACAATAACGTTTGTGTTGTTTACATTTTATGCACTTGCGCACCAATTGCCAACAAAACACAGACATCTGATTCAGTTATGCCGAGTTCAGACTGCATGATTTTCAAAGTGTTCGGGTCACAGATCTTCTCACACTGCATGAATATCTGGGGTAGCATTCAGACGCTGCTGTGTTCACACTGCACGATGGATCGGCGACAGGGGGTTTCACACTGCATGACTTTACAATAGGAAAATACGTCTCACAACCAAGAACTCTGAGAACTCTGATCACGCGTGCAAGACCGGAGTTCTCACGTGAGACTTCTCAATAACAAGTTCACAAAGTTCTGACTTATAGGCTATAATTTTTTTGCCGACAGTGCAAAATCCTGCAACATTAATGAACTAATAAATTTTCACATTCATTACAATTTCAGTTTTATGTCCTGATGTTTTACCTATCCTAACATAACAGATCTATTTATTCATGGATTTTGATTCCAGTGGTGACTGCATTGTTTCCGCTCTGTGTGATTCAACCTTCAGAGCATTGTAAAGTTCCTTATAAAGATTTTTAATCTGTCCCTGTGATATTGTTAATAGTACATTTACATTAATAACATTTCAACCTTACCTGGATAGTTTGTGTTTCCTTGGTCTGCTAAGAAGTGAAGTCCTCCGCTGTCTTCATTTAAAATCTGAACCTCATCAGGTTTGGGATGTAACACTTCCTATTTTTGAAGGAATGGTTCAATATATATATATTTTTTAAGATAAAAAAATCCACAAATATTTTTATAATCCTTATTTCTTAATGAAATACATCTGGTTACACTTCTGCATTTTGCCTGAGTGAGTTCACTTACCTGTGCATTCACCACAGCTAGGGTTGCCAACCATATATATGCACAGTAGATGCAGCTTGGCTGCTTCAGGTACATCAAAAGTGCTGACATCGTGAAATCATCAACAAGGAGACCTGTTTGAATGTCAATATGAAGGAGATTCCTGTCACAACCTGTCACCATTACCTGAGTTCTTGTATGATCTGGTGATCTCATGTGGCTTAACTGTCAGCCACCCACAGATTGTACATGCTGTCATATCTGACCACCACTGTGTCTTTGTTGAGATTTCAGTATGTACCAGAAGTGAGTGATAAGAGAAATGTCAATAATAAGCGCTATCTCTCTACTGATTCAGCTGCTACCTTCATGGAGCTCGTGTCATCTCTCACTCCTCAGGCACTTTTGTTGAGAATTTTAGTCTCAGCCACTCTGAATGTATTAACTTTGTTGCTCCTTTAAAAACAGAGACTGTCTCTGGGACAATTAAAATCCCCATGGAGAAATAGTACACCCATCTTAGACTCCAGGAGAGCAGAAAGGCAATGGAAGCGCACAAAGCTTACAGTTCACCATTGTATCTATATCTGAAAATGCTAAATAATGCAATGAGGTCTGAAAGAAAAGCTTATTTTTCAAGTTTAATTGACCACAACAAAGACAACCCTAAATTCTTATTCTCCACTTGTAGCCTATAGTGTGTCATAAATGATCCACACAAGCACAGGTTACTGTATTTAAGTACAAAGCAGAACAGAATAGTGCAGCATATATTCTTCCCACAAATGGGAAAACCCCAAACATTGGTCTTAAAGAAACATACATCCATACCATTACATCTTCCCCCTCAGCAGAAAAAAAGCTGTTCTCAGCTGTAAATGACAGGGCAGAAAATCTAACAACTTTCATACATGGTTGGATGTTTAGATACAACAGCTGACAAGTACATGCATTTGCAAAACCATCAAGCTGGAAACATACAGTACATGTCGCCAGATGGGTCATGGTATTAACATAGCTCTTAATGCTCTCAAAGATTCCTTCGAAGAAAAGCAAATGTAAAAATAAGCAAAATACATTGAGTGGAAAAAAATAATACCGCTCGAACATACAGCACAGCATCACATCATTGTTGTACCTTTTTCAAACGTACAGAGAAAAACAGCATCTTAATTTAACTATGAACCCAAACTAATAACAACAGTTCAACATTTAAATCTATTGTTATCACTCCTGCACCCTCTCATCTGCCTTGTACTACTGAACAAGGATCATATGCCTCCTGCTCAGCATCAAACAAATCTTCTTCAGTCCAATGCAGGAGGTTCAGTACAGCCTCATATCAACACGATCGGTCAATTCCTAAACATTCTGACCAATATTCAAAGCATCAGTCCCACTTTCCCAGGAGCTTGTGTGGCTTGTGATTCAGCTGTCTGCCAAGTGTGTAAGGGCTGTAAATTTACCACATGCACTACTCCCAAGTCTTGACCATTATCAACCCTGGCCAGTCTATAATATACTTCACACAGCTGTTGCGTGACTCAATAAAGGCCTCCATATTGCGGAGCCAACTTAGCCACAAAGTTTGCTGCTGTGTCAGATCCCACTTGGGGCTCTGCATCAAAATCTGGAGAGTTCTGGGCATGGGTATTCACCACAGCACCTCCTGGAGGGAGAATCGGTCACTGCTTTTTGCCATAATCTTAAAGTACTGTCTTCAATAACAAGAATTAACTTTCTTTCTTTAAACTAAATTGTTTGAAGTGTCTACCAATAAGATTTGCTGAATTACAAATCATTGAAAATGGGGTGGGCGAGGCAACACGTGTCACTCCGCCCAATGTGTCGCCCCGCCCCATCGTCCATTTGTGAGATGACAATTAAATATTTACATATATTATATATAAAATATTATATTATACTATATATAACTTTAATGTTATAACAAATTTAGTTACATTAATTTAACTATATTAATTATATATCATGCATCTGAATACCTTTTAAGCAAACTAACCCTGGATCATGAGCTGCTCTGGAGCATGTTATGTTCTTGTTACAAATCCTGTCAGTTCCCAGACTACATTTCCCATCATCCCCCCTGTCAATCACATGCACTCACTCCACCAATCACCATGCCATGCACACTCCACACTAATCACCACACCCAGCTGATACGCATTACCTGGACTATAAAGGACTCATACACACACCACCTCAGTGCGAAGTCTTGATTACTCTGGTGTCATTTCTGAGTGTTATTTCCCTGTCTGCCTGTTTGTTGCCGTTACTGCCTGTTTCCTGTTTGTTGACCCGTTGCTGCCTGTCCTGACCCTTGCCTTGTATACTGTTCTGTGAATGATAACCGCCTGTCCTCGATCTACCGCCTGTACTCTGACCACGACTCTGCCACGTCCCTTGCTGTTCCTGTTTGCCCCTGATCGACCCAGCCTGTACGACTATGCTCACTGTAAATAAAAGCTTGCATTTGGATCTTACCATGAGTCCCGCCTCGTTACAGTTCTGAGAGTAAGTTGCTATGGCTACTAACATACCCTGAAAGTTACATCTGTTTTTGGAAATGAAAGTTGAGGTTATCCGCTTGCTTACTCTTAAACATACCCAGGTATGTCACATAACCTGCTTTCTAGAATACCCCCCTGCTCACTCATTCACATAAAACAATATTTTGATTTTAGATTTGTAAGACAGGTTTTGTGTCAGGAAGGCGTATGGGGGGAGGACGTGAATGATCATGAATATTGATGTTTTTCACACCTGGGAAGACAAAGACCCTCCCCTAATGGCCCTATCAGGTGAAAGGCTCTAGAGAAAATAATGTGAGGAGATTAAAAGAATGGCTTTTTGATTGTTTATATTTTATTTACAACACAACACAATCCAAATATACATAACAAAGGCACATTATTGAGCACACTGATCTAAACGGAGAGAGCTGAACAGTCACACACCATGCATCACTTCACGTTAGAAGGCCTTTTTTAAGATATCCACCCGGAGCCATGTGAAGATCTTATATGATAGATGGATGCACTTTTGTGGGCTTCAAAATCTAATCCTCTATTCACTGTCACTGTAAAGCACTGGAAAAGCCAGGAAATTATTTAATATATCTCTGATTGTATTCATCTGAAATAAGAAAGTAATACACCTAGGATGGCTTGAGGGTGAGAAAACATTGCCAGCACTTGCCCTACTTGTAAGGTCTCCAAATCCCCTAGAACTTTGCAATGTAATCTGTCCTCCTTCTCAGCTGTCAGTCCCAATACACTTACACAGGTCAAATCACATATGAATTCCTCTAGCTGCGCCTTAGACCCATTACCTACTAAATTTCTCAAAATGGTTATGAACTGCTTATTACCGGACATCCTGAATATCATTAATCAGTTCCTACAGCAAGGAGGTTTTCCACAAATTTTTAAAACTTCAATTGTTAGGCCCCTGCTGAGGAAAAGTAATCTTGATTCTTCTGTGCTCAATAACTACAGACCAATCTCGAATCTACCATGTCTTGGTAAAATAAAAACGCTGTTTCAGCGCCAATACACTTAATGTGACATTTCATTCTGACATCCAGGCAAACCACAGCACAGAAACAGCACAGATTAGGGATTTAAACTATCTGGAAGTTATTTGGGACTCAGGAAACTTGTGGATCTGAGTGAAGCTTTTGACACTATTGATGATGAGATTCTGCTCGACCAACTTCAGACCTGGGATCCTACTTAACCCCTTCTCCCTTTTTCCCTCATCCCTCATGGATGAAACATTGTCAGATGAGACTTGCATCTATTCATGACATTGATTTATGTTCACAGGGAGATTCTCTGTGTAGTGGTGAGGAAAGAAGAGATCAAACTTTGGAAGAGATTAATGCTTTTCTGGATGACACTTTTGGGAAGCAAAGACTTTTTTCCAGATATTGAGAAGTTTCTCATTATTGGCTGACGCTCTTCAAGTGAGCACTACGATGTATGCGTGTGGTGCTGATGCAGGAGATGCCCAAAAGTGAGCCGGCGTTCTGACGTAGAAGAGAAGAGATTGTTGAGTAAAATCTATATTTTTTATTATTATTTTTTTATTTGTGCACAAAAAATATTCCTGTTGCTTCATAACATTAAGGTTGCACCACTGTAGTCACATGGATTATTTAAGAAGGTTTTAAGTACCTTTCTGGGCCTTGAAAGTTGCAATTACGTTGCTGTCTATGGCTGGTTCAGAAACTACTCTGATTTTATCAAAAATATCTTAATTTGTGTTCTGAAGATGAACGAAGGACTTATGGGTGTGGAACGACATGAAGGTGAGTAATTAATGACAGAAATCTCATTTCTGGGTGAACTAACCCTTTGAGCCATAAAACAAATTTGAATGCAGGAGTAGCAATTTTCTTTTCACCTGATTTAAGAGTCACTGTTTAGAGTACAGAAGAACCAATAAATGGTCGTCTTCTTGTCATTAAAGCCGACATTCACTAAGAAAATTATAATTTTATCAATGTGTATGCGCCGACTGTAGGGTTTGAAAGATGAATGTTTTTGTTGTGTTAAATAATGTTTTTAAAAATGTTTTTTTTTTTTCAGTCGATATTTAACTGTCGATCAAAATACTGAAGAACCCCATTTTCAGTCATCATCTTGTTTATCCAAGTTAATAGGGGCAACTGATCTTTTGGATATATTGAGAGTTAAAGGGGTCATGAACTGAGATAACAAATTTTCCTAGAGCTTTTGACATATAAGAGGTCATCATATTATAAGAATATTCTTTCAGAACTGAACTGAAAACTTCCTTGTTAGTCAAAAAATAGCTTTTATTTTAACCATGCCCAGCAAACTACTGATCCTGGAATGTGCCTGTTTATGGGTGAAAGACCGCCTCTGAGAAGAAAATCAACGCCTACTTCATCATTGCAACTTTGGCCCCGCCCACTGGCACGTGAGAGGAGAGAAGAGCAATACTGGACTATAAACAACATTACCTTCCAAAGTAGGATGAAAATAATCTGTTATTTAAGTCTGATTAAATTCTATAAAGAAAGTGAAAGAAGAACGCTCCCTTTACGCTGGAGCTGTCAATCAAACAGCACGAGTTTATCAGTGACGGTATCGTGACACGAGCAAAACTAGTGTGTTGCAATGTTAGTTATGATGAAAGCATTTGTTAGTGTGCAGAAATCAATGACAAGATCGCTGTATCAACATGTCTGTGATCGGCTACAATACTTATCACTGCAACCTTTCATCCCATGATCTAAAGTAATGCTATAATCAACACTCTTCACGATTAGTTAACCTTAAGAGCTGTTATACTAAAAACATGCAAAAAGTTCTCTCTCGAGTTCCATATGTAATACAAGCTATTTCATATGCAATCACAGCGGTGGGCGTTTACACTTAAGTCTCACAGCAGACACGCCCCTTCAAACAGAGCAGGCTAAAATCAGGATAGGAAAAATGCCTTTTATTTCTAAATTGTGACAATTTTTGATGTAAAAATCATACTAACATGATAAGTGCACCCCAGGAAATACAAAACAGACCCCTTTAAACACCCTGACAAAAGGCAATATACATGGGTCAAGGTGAATAATAATAGAGTTACTGCTGCTCGTTTTGACAGAATTTATATGCATTTATGTATCTTGAGCCCCTGCCCCTTTGCTGTCGCATTGCCCCCGCTTTCACATTTCTCCCGGAAAGCAATTTCTACCAAGGGGGAACCCGTTTTACTATACCGTTTATTTGTAAGTTTGAGGAACAAAGACATTCGCCTCCGTCGTCTGCCATGATGTTGGTGCTGCCGTTCACTTCCGGGTTGGATCATGGGGTTTCCCAAGGGGGTGGGAGCTTCCAAGGTCACGCATTTAAATGTCTGGAATGGACCAATTGTTTTTTTTTCTCTCTTTCTTTTTTTTTGGTGTTATTTTTCTTTTACAAATGTGTTGTGTAAGAAAAAATTTCAAATGATCGTGTTAATTAATGGCATATTCTGTATTTATTTATTTTTGTTACAACAGAACCAGTTCTTCTTTAAACATGAAAACAATGTTGTCATCCTTGTCATCATGCGAGTTGGTTTATTTCAATTCTTATTCAGGGGTGCGTTTCCCAAAAGAATCTTTGGTGAACCATAGTCATAAGTCCCATTGAACTCTATTGGTAACGACGGAACTTGCGTCCATAGTTCGCTTTGGGAAACGCACCCCTGGTGGGAATTTAGAGTATTTAAGCCAGACCTTCTCAACCTTTGGGGAGCGAGGAGGGGTCAGTGAGTTAAGCTGAATATTCATTTGTGCTGTTTAAGCAACTTTACTTTGGTCTTTGTAAAGTAGGACAAGTATACGCTGGGTAAAGCGTTTGTAAAAGAAATTTTTCCATTTATTGTTTTTTTTTCTTTAACCGTACTCACATACTTGTAAATAGTAAATTCTTGCTATCTGGATTAATAAATACACTCTTTGGATTATCCTGGTTTATGCCTGCCTTCCTATTTCATCCCTTGGTCCCTAACGACCTGCTCTACGACAATTGTCTACCTACACCTCCAGGCGTTACGTCATTTGTTGTGGTGTTCCTCAAGGCTCAATTTTGGGTCCTCTATTATTGAACCTATACATGCTTCTTTTAGCGGTTGTAATTAATTAGTACAATATTTAATTTCACCAGTATGCAGATGACATGCAAATCTTTCTCTCACTTGCACCAGATGCCTACAATTCAATTTCCACCCTACTGGACTGCATAGAGAGCATAAATCTGTGGATGTCTCAGAACTTTCTACAGCTAAACAAAGATAAGACAGAGGTACTTGTTATTGGTAATGACACACAAAGAACATCTATTGCTCCACATCTTGACTTTCTATCACTAAAAGCCAGTAATCAGGCCAATTATGAATCATGTTTGACAGTGACCTCAGTTTTAAAAAACACAATAGCATTGTTACTAAAAAAAAAAAAAAAAAAAAAAAAAATCACCTTAGAAACTTGTTTATGCATTTGTTACGTCTAAACTTGACTATTGCAATAGCGTTTTAACTGGGTTACCAAAGAGCTCTATTAAACACTTACAAAGAGTTCAGAATACAGCTGTATGAATACTAACTCACTCTAAAAACTAGAAATCACATTACTCCAACACTAGGATCCCTTCACTGGCTGCCTGTATCTATCTGAATTGAATTCAAGATCCTCTTATTAGTTTTTAAACGTCTTCATGGAACTGGCCCCAATATGCCTTTCTACATCAAATAGTAATTTGTTGGTTGTTTCAAAAACACTGCTAAACTGGCGAGTCAGTCTTTAGTTATTTCTGTCCTAAACTATGAAACTCTCATTCTGACAACCTACGAGCCATCGACTCTCTGTGCACTTTTAAAAAGCATCTCAGAACACATTTGTTCACTAGGGCCTTTCCTTTTTCTGTGTATTTCTCTTCTGTAAAGCACTTTGTAAACACAGTTTTAAAAGGTGCTATAAAAAGCTTTCCTTACTACCTGTTCATATTGCTTTAAAATCACATCTTACCTGAAAGTCTCTGTTCTTGGTATGGTAAGAGATGAAGTCTGAAGCTGATCAGAGATCTGTAGTAATATTCGTATTCCTAATGTCTCATGAAAAAGTGTATTCTGAGAAATGTTTCTTTTTTGTTCATCCCCTTACAGGGACGTGCGAGGGGCCGGAGGTTGGAGGGGAGGTGCTGCCCCTCTGACACTGAAATGCTTTCTGGTAGTATACAATCATTTTGTGTGAGGTACAGAGTAGAATTTATTAAAGATGTTCATTTCTGAAAATGGTATCCAGATTCATACCATTGCGCACTTCTGCTGTAGTAGACTTTCAGTAGTAATTTCTTATTAATTTAAAGATTGTAAGATTTGCCTTAATCGTTTTACATTTTTGGTAACACTTTAGAATACTGATCCTTCATTAATGAATAACTACACAGGAACAAATGAGTAATGCATTATTAACACTCTAGTAACTACTATTAACTAACAAGAAACTCTGATGAATGAATTAGTAAGTAATAACACTCAGTTGAATGTGGTCGTTCACTATTAGCTAATCAGGATTAGTATTCTAAAGTGAGAAACATGATAACTCTCTAGTAACTACTGAAGTCATTGTAAACTTTTGAGGTTTTTGTAAAGTATTGGATAGTAATAACTCAAGAGTTACTACATCATTCCAAAGAAACTACTAATTATTTGGATCAGTATTCTAAAGTGAAGATCATGGTAACCCACCAGTAATTACTCAAGTGTTACCAAATACATCAGAAGGAATTACTGTACAAAACTACAAAACTGTACAAAAACCTCAAAAGTTTACAATGACTTCATAAGAATCTAAAATCAAGCCTAAGCATTTTTCCTCTGAAACTTGTTCGATAACCTCTTCTTTAATTCTAATGTTCAAAGATTCTGTTACAGGGCATTTGTTTATTGAAAAACACATACCTTTGCTTTTTTAGTATTTAAGGTTAAACAAGAGGCATCCGGACACCAAGTGGACACTTTTTCACATGTTTCTTGTTAACTTTTCTTCAACCTCCACACAATTCTTACCAGATGCATAAATAACTGTCATCAGCATACATTTGAAGACTCGCATCAAGACATATTTCTGGAAGGTCATTAATATAAATTAAAAAAAAGAATAGGACCCAAGAGGAATCCCTGTTTTAATCTTATGGGGTACTGACTTAATAATGACAACACTTTTTTCATAGTTTAAAAAAAAATTATGAATCACACCATAACAGAGAACATTTTGATATATTATACATTGACATTTTTGACATTAAAATATTATGATTTACAGTATCAAATGCCTTTTTTAAAATCCAGGAATACTGCACCAACAATAAGACCTTTATCAAGTGACCCCTTAATATTTTCCAATAACAAGCAAGTAGTTGTGTCTAAAACCAAATTTTGAAGGGTATTTAATCATATTATCTGAATTCCTGGATTTAAAACAAGGCTTTACCAATGCATTTATACAACTATCAGGAAACTGCACATTTTTATAGAAACATTAATAAGATGAGTAAGGAGCTTAACTAAAATATTCACACTGAAATACTTTTTAAAAAAATGTCAGTATCAAGATTTTTATAATATATATATATATATGTGTGTGTGTGTGTGTGTGTGTGTGTGTGTGTGTTTAATTAATTATTAATTCTTATGATTACTGATTGATCAACATCCTGTATTTCAAATAAATTAACACCGATCCTCTATATTCTCAGATGCATCTTCATTTTACTACATTTAATGAATTTATCTACAACACTTCCAATGTTAAACATAAGTTTATCACAACATTCATTCACTTGTGTCATGAACTGCTCGAAAGAATCGTTAGCAAACTATGGTCATAAGTCCCATTGAACTCTATTAGTAATGACTGAACTTGCGACCATTGTTCGCTTTGGGAAACGCACCCCAGGTTGAGGATCCTAATGTAGAAGTTTTTTTGTACAGGTTAACCCAAAGATGTCCTAATCCAAACAGACAAAAGGTCAAGAGCACACGGTAAACAGTGCAAACAATGACAGAGTCCAGGGAAGAGGCAAACAGAAAAAAACGAACAACAAGCAGAGAATCGAAAACCAGGAGAATGCTCAGAATTGCAGAGCTGCATTTACAAGACTTTGCTAAGTATGACTGAATCAACCTTGTATCACATGAAATACGTTCTGAGGAAACTATTTTGCAAATCACAATTACGTTACATGCCAACATATAAGCAGTGCTATTACGTTGGTCCTTAACCTAATAAAGCCAATTTATTGCAGTGCTATTACGTTTGTCCTGAACATAATACATCCAAAGCAGGTTTCTTTTCACACGTAGCAGCTAATGCTGTTCATTTTGTTTTAATTATTTACTCCCTTTTTTCTGATCGGGCTACAAAATATTATTTATGCCAGGGGGAGTCAAATGGCGGCACCCAGATAATTTTTATCTGGCCCTCCAACTGGTTTTTGATGTTTAAAACCGCTCGCAATCTGATATCAAAGTCCCCGCAAAGGTTTAGCGTTTTCAGCGGTGAGTTTAACAACGCACGTGATCATTCAGCGGTTAGTTTAGCGCAGCGGTGAATTTAACAACACTCAACTGCAGGTAAAACGGCATTCAGAGGTGAGTTTGACCAAAGCAACCCTCAACTGCAGGCAAAACGACATTAAAAGGTGAGTTTAACATGCTC
The DNA here is from genome assembly GCF_018812025.1 of Megalobrama amblycephala. Lineage (NCBI taxonomy): Eukaryota > Metazoa > Chordata > Actinopteri > Cypriniformes > Xenocyprididae > Megalobrama > Megalobrama amblycephala. The sequence goes on from NC_063056.1 coordinate 2,394,621, forward strand.
TTAGACGCTTGCAAGTAAGCAGTTTTAGCGTTTTCTTGTCATAGGATAACGTATCGGAGGTTTGATTAAAAACTGTTGAGTCAGGACAATAAGTTGTGTTTAGAAACTTTAGATTTGTAAGGTGGCCATTTCTTATGACGATAAATGTTAGAAGTAATTATAAAAATATAGCTTTCTGCACCAAATGTGCAGCTTACGTTATTGAATTCAAGTTTAAGTAGCCTATTAGGCTAACGTTACATTAGCTCACAACTATTATCCAACATTATAAATGTATTTATTTATTTATTTATTTATTTATTTAAAGTTCTGCTGTGGCTTTGTTTGGGAATTTTTTTATATTAAAATAAATGGGGTAAATTCCCTATACTTGCATTTATTAACATATACATATATACATACATATATATATATATATACATATATACATATATATATATATATATATATATATATATATATATATATATATATATATATATATATAAATTCCCTATACTTGCATTTATTAACTGTTTGTCAAATTTTAGTTAGAAATTGTAGTTAACAATATTAACTTGTTTTTTCACTGTATAAAACGAATATCACATTCAATTTAGCCCATTCTGGCAACACAGATTAAGAGAATACTGATGTGAAATGTTCAATTCTGTTTTTTTTCCTCTTTTCTTCTTTAGGTCCCTCAAATTTGGCAGCTTCAAAGCACCACAGACACACACAAAGGCACTTTTAAAAGCCACGCCCATCTTGTTACTCTGTACTCATCAGTCAGTCTCTCTCTCTCTCTCTCTCTCTCTCTCTCTTTAAAATATTTTCAAAACTCCGACAAGAATTGATGTCATGGCAACGCGTAGTAATGCAGTTGTGGAAACACGTGCATTTCCCCCTTGACGTACGTGTAGCAAATAGCATTGAATTTTAGGCTACCTACTTGCATTTTCATTCAACAGCTTGGATGTAAACCCAAAACTGTATTAGACAATATGGAGAAAAACTGTTAATTCCCTGTTTGTAAAGTGATAATAAAGAATATGTTTCATTTCATGTTAGATGTGAGATTTTGAATAGGCTATTCTTTTAGATCTATTAATGGGACCTATATGCAACGTTTGATTACGTTCTGCAACTTTAGTATATAAGTGCATCCAAATATATAATGTATTGGTTTAGCCTAAAAATATGATTAGGCCTATTATTCATCATGGGACGACATGACTACAGTCAAACCTGTATATTTCATGATACAATTTATGACATTTTTCATACATTTTTGATCAGCTAAAATACAGTATTTAGGACGTGAATTTGCGGAGCACACATGCATCCCTGATCCAACCTTTACTGTCATTGGATCCAACTAACGTGTGTGTCAATGAGTTATTATTGTGTGCGCACTTACTCTTCTTCGTTTGTTGATTACAATAGTCCAGACAGCCCTCCGACAAACAGCGCCCCGTGCTGTGTCTGCAACCACTGCGCACTTTTGTCACTACTAGAATGTTGTGCAGATACAGATTGTCCGAAATAAATACATGACTAAAGTAAACCCATTTAAAAACTGTATTATATTACTCAAAATCTAGACTGCAATTTAAAGAAATAGAGAAACATTATGTAATGTGTTTGACCAATTACATCATTGAAAAACCCAGGTGATTTGATTCTACAAATAAATTAAAAAGTACACATAATAATGCTTCCAAATCTGACCTTTTGTTAGACATTTAGATTTGACTTAAGTCAAACATTGTCCAATAGAGCATAATACAGTATACAGGCCTTTGTTCTTTTGATACTTATATTATGACCTCAACACTTATGCACAAAGATATATTTATTAATGGCTATACAGAGTAAATGTCCAGTAAAATGAACCATATTACGCTCATTAAAAAATGGAAAATGAACAAATGAATGATATTCTTTTTTATTTGCACTGATTAAAATTACAATGACAAACTCCAAACTGGTGCTAACTCCAACATCTCAAAGGCAGGACAAAGGCTCCCAACTGTTCTTCCATTTGGTCCCACTGTTTCAAAAGAGAGTAAGAAATCATATGAGAAAATGCAGCAACTGTTTTAATCTTGTCTTATTCACTATCCTATTTCCTATCCACTGCATATTCAATGCAATTTTCACAGCTGATATAAACTATTTCAGTGCTGCTAAATCTGCACAGTGCCATCTGTGTATAAAAGCCATAAAATCCAATAGCACTGTGTATACAATTTTGAATTCAGTGCATTCTTACCACAGTAATTTGTACATATTCATATTTCTTTAGCATTATATAGATGTATTCTGCTACTTTTGTTTTATTATTCTACTACAAAGATTTGTATCAACCGAGAAAGAAAACATAACCAAGTATTGCACTATAAAAGTACAACCAGATTTCTGAAAAAGTTGACAGTATTGAAAATGCAAAAAAAAAAAAAAATTCTGTTCACTCTGTACTATACTGAAAACACATTATTAACAAATAACGTCTTTGAGTATTTCATTTATTTTAGAAAATATACACTAAATTTAAATCTGATGACTGCAACACAGTCAAAATATTTGCGACTGTTTACCACTGTTTTATGTAACATCACCTTTTTTTTTTTAAATAACATTTAATAAGCTTTTGGGAAGTAAAGATGCCAGTTGGTTCAGTTTAGCAAGAACACTTTTGCCCATTCTATTATACATGTCCTCTGGTGAGTTTTTAATCCAAGCAGACTGTGGTTTGTCATTGTCCTGCTGGAAAATGCAAGGACTAGTGTGCTAGCAAAATTACTGTGAAACCAAAAAATTTATGTATAATGTCAAATGTATAAAATGTACTAAAACACAAATGTTAGTCCGGACTTTTAGGTGTGAAACTGCCCTGAGACGTTTTCACTACTCCAGAGCCCAGCGGGAGTGTGCTTCACTATCTTATGCCAAAGTTTGCAACCAATTATATTTTTACTAATACTGTGAGACCGTAATACCGTGATCTTTTTTCTAAAAGTTATCATACTGTGAACATCTCAAACCGTTACACCCCTACTTCTTTTTATTTAACCAGGTGAGCTTTTAAAGAGCACATTCTCAATAGAAATGGCGACCTGGCCAAGATAAAGCAAAAGGTGCAGGATGACAAAGAAGTTACACATGAAATTACACAAAATTACACATTAATTGCACGGAGGGATAGAAAAAGAAAGAAATACAGATAAGATACAGGATGAGAGGGCAACACAGTAAAGGTGTAGGTATATGTACATTATTGCAGCACAATCAAACAGAGAGGTAGAAGAAGTGGGTGAATAAAGTGACAAGGCAACTACCTTAGTAGTAAATTAACACTGGGCGTAATTGTCCAAGTCAAATGTAGCGCAAATGGCATATACAATGAACAGGCAGAAGCTCTAATAGACTCCTTAGGAAATAAAAAAAAAAAAGTACTGACTGCTGAGTATTGTTAATCACAACTTTTGTCAACCAGGAGCTAGTAGGAAAGTACCTGAGCATTAGGAGAAGGTTGCAGAGTTTATGGTTAGTGATCTAGTACATTATTTATCCTTACTCAGTCTTCATCGGATGAATCAATGTCATCATGGAGGTAAGGAAATTCCTCACAAACTGCTTCTCCATCTTCCTCATCAATTGAGAGAACACTTGGATCCACCACAATCTGCCTGTGATAAAGTGAACACAGGTTAAATGAAATGATAAATATCTTGCATCCTCACTTTCTCAGTCCTGTTGAGCTCATAAAATGACACCATCATTTTAGTAACTAAATATTTTACTTTGTAACTTTCACACAATGCAATATCAAAAGTATGTCTACAAAGAAAGATTAAGCTATTTTACAAGGTACAGTACAAGACAGGGACCGAACATGAGCACCCACCTATATTTTGACTTCACCTCACTCATTTGATGTTGTAGGTCACTCAATCTTGCCAACATAATGCAGCACAGTCCCTCGTATGCCTCCACAGACATGTTAGTAGGACAGACTTAAAACGTTTTAAGATTGGTTAGGGGCAAATGTATCCTACTGCAGCTTTTTACAGACACATACAATGTCCATATTTCTGTCCTGATGATCTTTGCTAGGTTAATGTATCAGCATTAATACCAGTCATTAGCTCATTCATTGAATATGGCTACATATATCTTAAGTAATTTTATGCATATATTGCATGTATATGCATGTATTTTTTTTTAGACCAAATGGCATGAAAAAGAAAGACCTGTTAGTGTTTACTCCACAAACCTGTCAAATTATACAGTATCTCAGAGACAGTAATGAATACTTACTCCCTTCTTTCAAGTCACCTCTGACCAACTTTATATCATCACCTAATGTCTTGGAGACACCAGCCAGGAACTGCCAGTGTTGTTTCATCTCTTTAATGAGAATAGTCTTTTCTTCTTTTAAACGAGACAACAGCATTATCTTGTCAAACACAATCTTCTTTTGTCTCAAGGGCACAGTGGATTCTGTAAAGATAAATACTGGTAATAGCAAAAAAGACAAAAAGATTGACCGACAGTGAAAGGCCTTGCAATGTGATATAAAACTACATACCGTATTTTCCAGACTATAAGTCGCACCGGAGTATAAGTCGCACTTATATTTCAAGGCCCTTTAAATAAACACTTTACTGGTCACCAAAGGCATGGTTATAATTTTATGCTTGTCTACTTACAACTTAGATGTTTAAATATGTTCATTGATATTTACAAATAGTTAAAATGAGTGTTTCCCCGAGTGCCAATATAGAATAGACCAGCCAGACAAGTAAAAAAACTGTGACTAATAGTCCGTAAAATACGGTAATAGTGGTAAACAGATGCACTACAAGTCATTTGTCCCAAGCCATTTAGCATTTTAAATGCTTATATCACAAAAGTGATGCATCACTCTAAAAAGCATTTGAAGTTATTTTGTGAAGTTGTTTAATTATCTTTAGGTTGCTATGTAATTGTTTGTGGTTGTGTTGAACTAGTTCTGTTACAAACTTTGTCAGCACATTTGAATTTAAAAAAAACTAGGATCACTATATTCTCAATAATAAAAAAAGCAAATAAAACGATTTATTTAAAAAAAAACTATCGTCTACCATGCCCCTCACACTGGGAATGATTTACAGAGAGAACTCAAGATTGATGCTTTGGTTCCTTTAGGGCATTTTAAATCCATGCCACATTAGAGGATAAACTCTCGCCAAAATTTAACCTATAATGTTTTTTTTTTTTAAATGTATTCGAGTCAACCGTTTCATTAATAGCATAATTAGGATTGTGGCGAGTGGGGCGGGCCGAGGGACGTGGGAACAAGGAGTGAGGCCGGCGGAATGATTGGGAAATCAGTGACACCTGCGCCCCACCGCCGGTCTCGAGTCCAACGTAGGAGATGGAAGGATATAAAACTGGAGCGACGACCGTGAAGGACGAGAGAGGACCAGGCCTGGGATTTTATTTGTGTTTTGCTTTTTATTTGTGCGCATCAGTCGTCCGTGAGGGGATGGTGCGCTGTTTTGTTTATTTTGGAATTATTAAAATGACATTTGATTGTCCGCCGGTTCCCGCCTCCTTCGTCCCGATGATTGTGAAGGTTTTATTATTACAAGGATGTAAAAGCCACGTTTAAAATTTATTGTAGTCTCATTGGGTCTCATTCATGAAACACGAGCAGAACGAATTTGTGTAAATCGTGTGTAAAGAGGTTCTGGCGTAAATTTTCGGATTCATTAAAATGTTCGTATTTTCCAAATGTTAGTTGGTACAAAAGAAATCTACACCTGCTCCCAGCCACGCGTAAATAGTGCGTTTACATCCGAACGTTTTGCTCATTAATAAGCTGCATTTTAATTCACCTTAATCGGTAAATATGTACACAGCATTTAAAAAAAAATATTATATATAGTAATTACATATATTTTTTCTTTTTACTTTTATACCAGTAATAGCATCTGCAAACGGAACACAAGTCCGCAAGTCTTTTTTATATATATATGCTCATATATAGTTGTCAGTCGGATTTACAGCAGGTGAATTCATCAGTTTCTCCCGAAATATATGCAAGTAAGTGGCTGGTGAACTGGAAGAATAATAGAGTAAACTTTATAGTTACTTAGGCCTATTATGTGTGTCTGATATGAATAGATGTTGGCAAATTATATTTGAATTCACTGTTATTGCTGCTTCCACTGATGTCTGACATCAGTGTGTATTTTATAAACTCTAAATGTATTGTTTTAATGGTGCTTATGTGTATTTAAATGTATGAAACCTTAAAAGAAACATTATGTGGCTGAAAATACTGCATAGTTGTGATATATGACAAGAGCTGCGCACGTCCATCTCGCAGCCAAAGCGCGAAAGCACAGTTTGAATCTGGCATTTATGTGACGTCGCTGAACGTTCGAAATCCATATGAGGGACCGTACGCCCAGGGGCACTGAAATAAAAATCCCATATGTGGGACCGTACCGCTCAAAGGGTTAATATGTCTTTTAATACAGGCATTACAGATGCATGGGGAGGAAGGAAGATTTATGTGCTGCTTTCAAAAATAGGGCCCTACAAAATCTTCTTTTCTGACATACATAAAACTTCTCCTGGTGAGGAGCTCGAGAGTGAGGTACACAACCAAACATTTTTTATTTTTTACTTTGTTGTTATGCACAATAAACACAACATGTATGCACTTTCATGTAAACCTCGTTGTCAGCAGGTCATCAATGCATTCATGCACCTTGAGATCAAGAAATGTAATGCTCGGTCAGCAGAGCGCGCCTTTTATATTGACAGTTATGAAATGGCCAGCGTCTGGAAAGGCCATTCAACAAAGCGGAAGGTTGGTCTATTCAGTGTCATTAATATAAGGCTGCAAAAGCTTTGAATTCTAAAAAAAATCTCTTGTATTTTCAGATTGACTTGTCAGTGTACCACTATGTAATTGGTATCATAAACGACCACTGTCACTGGACAGTTATGGTATAGGATGCAACTTGCTTTGTTTTTTAAATAAACTAAACCAAAACGGTACACTAGTGTGCATAACTATGTTTCTGTCACAGACACACCAGGCTCTGCACCCAGCCAATCACGTCGCACTCCTTCACCAGAATACTGATCACACGCACCTGACATCCATCACCAGCACAATCAGCAGCACTACAAAAGACACTCACAGTCACTCAGTCATTGTCCGGTCTCGTTAACGCATACTTACCTGAATGCTTACCTTACGGACTCCTTACCTGTCTCCAGTGTGTCTCCTAGATCCTCCATGTTCTCCAGTCCTCCGTGAGAGTCTTTGTGTAAACTCGGATTCTGGTGTGAAGATCAAGTCAAGTATTACTGTCTTGTTTTCTGCTCTGTCTGGAAACCGCATTCTGAAATACTCACCCGCTACTGCTCTGGTTGTCTAATAAATACCATAACCTTTACCTGTGTCTCCGACCTCCTGTGTACTGTAACAGAAGACTGGACCACACCACTGAGCAACCACGATGAGCACTCCCGATCCATTTCAGGACTTGGTAACAGCACTTCGTCGCACTCTCAACAGTACACTAGCACCACCAGCGAGCACTTCCGCATTCCACGTCAACGCTTCTTCTCCCACCGTTATCGCCAGTCCCATGGCCAAACCAGCGCCCTTCTCTGGCTCGGCGGAGGATTGCAACGGATTCATCCTGCAATGCTCGCTGGTTTTGGAGATGCAACCGCACCTGTACCCTGACGACAAGGCTAAAGTGGCTTTCATCATCCAACAACTGGACGGTAAAGCACTCCGCTGGGCAGAACCATTATGGACTCAGAACAGTCCTGTCGTACAATCACTTCCAAAGTTTATTAATCACTTCAAAAAATTATTCAGAAAACCTTCATGGGATTCTTCCTTGGGTGAAAGTCTGTGCAGTTTGAAGCAAGGCGTTTTATCTGTTTCTGATTATGCTTTACAGTTTAGAACGCAAGCGGCAGCAAGTGGGTGGAACGAACAAGCCCTTATCTCCAGGTATCATCAGGGTTTGGACCCCCGGTTGCGGTTGCATCTCGCTGCATTGGGCTCGAGAAGTTCATCCAACTGTCAATCAGATGCGCCACTCGTATGCAGCTGTGCATCGAGGACCAAAACCAGCAGTCATCTCCATCTTTCCTCCGCCAGCCTGAATCCGTCAGTTGCCCAGAACCAGCCAGCATGGAGATGCAAATAGACAAATCACGTCTTCCTCCCACTGAGCGACAGAGGAGGCTGACTCAGGGTCTTTGTTTATATTGTGGTCATCCTGGGCATTTCAGAGCTGAAAGCCCCACTCGTCCAGTGCGATCTATGGTGAGTGTCATACTACCTATGTTAAATCATCAAAATCCACTCACTATTATCGCAAACCTTACTGCTGCTGACATTTTCCTTCCAGTCAATGCCTTCATCGACTCTGGGTCAGCTGGAAATTTCATCTCTGGAGCCCTCTGGAGCCAGCTCAGCCTCAAGACCATCCAGTCACTGAAAGTTTACCAAATCCATGCAGTAACTGGCCGTCCCCTCTGCCAGGTGCGTCACATGGTGGGTCCTCTACGGTTGAAGATTGGCGTTCTGCATAAAGAGGAAATTCATTTGCTGGTTCTGGAGGATTCAACATCTGATGTGATTCTGGGGCGCCCATGGTTGGAGCAGCATGACCCGAACATCTCCTGGCGGACAGGAGACGTCCTGAAGTGGGGTAATAACTGTTTCTTTGGATGTTTTCCATAAAATTTCCAAGTTCCAAGTCAAGTTCCAAGTCAAGTTCCTCGTCGAATTCCTAGTCCTGTCCTGAAGACTCCTTGATCTAAGAAGTTCCAAGTTTCGTGTCACATCCATTGAAAGTCCAGTAGAAAAAAGATCTGTTGATATACCTGACTGTTACTCCCACTTCAGTGACGTTTTCTGTCCAACAAAGGCTTCCAAGCTGCCTCCCCATTGGCCATGGGACTGCGCCATCGACCTCAAAGAGCCAGTGCCCAGGGGAAAAATATATTCCCTGTCCATCCCGGAGGAGAAGGCCATGGAGGAATACATCACTGAGGTGCTCTCACAAGGTTACATCCTCCCGTCTACTTCCCCTGCTGCTTCCAGCTTTTTCTTCGTTGCCAAGAAGGACGGAGGCTTGCGGCCTTGCATTGATTACCGGGCCCTTAACAAGATTACAGTCAAGTTCAGATACCCCCTTCCTCTCGTCCCATCAGCGCTGGAACACCTTCGCGGCGCCACTGTGTTCACCAAGCTGGACCTCCGCAGCGCTTACAACCTCATCCGGATACGTGAGGGGGACGAATGGAAGACAGCCTTTGTGATACCTTACTGGACACTACGAGTACTGCGTCATGCCGTATGGACTTGTCAAGGCCCCCTCTGTATTCCAGGATTTTATGCATGAGGTGCTCCGGGAGTTCCTGCATAAGTCAGTGATCGTCTACATCGATGATATCCTCATATATTCCCGGAGCCTGGCCGACCATCGCCGTCACGTTGCGGAGGTCCTCCAACGCACAACCAACATAAGTTCTGTGAAGACAACGTCTTAACGTCTTTCAAAGCTTCAATATCTATAATACCGGAGGACGGGGATCACGGCCTCATCACTGCCTCCTGGAAGACTTGCCCTTAAGAAACTTAAGATTGTTTCCCTCCTCTTTATTTTCCCACCAACTTTCGCCCACAAGTTTTAAACCAATCCCACGAATCTGCGACTCACGCAACAATTTAATTATGTTAGCCATTTCAAATGTTCCGGTTAAGAACCGCTAAATAGAATGAAAAATAGTGGCCACCAGGGGGCAAACAATTTCGGTTTTGTGGCACATTTCTGTACTAACAATACAATATAATCCCTCAAGATGGTGCCGCGCATGGCAGCCACAGTGCTTAGCTCTTCAGTGTTTGTTCTGTTTTTGTTAGTTTTTCCTGTTTTCTGTTTTTCAAACACCATCAGTTTTACCAGGTATGAACTGCTGAACATTCGGCAGTACACACCACAAAATCTTTTACCGGATTTCGATTATTCAGACATTTTGTTGAATGTTGTAGTCGGCGGAGCAGCAGCGCTGTTTAGACGCTTCAGGACGCGCAGACCGGGGTAGCGCGCCGGCGCCCTCGTGAAGCTCAGACAGCGCGGATTAAGAACGCCGCTGCCTAGCATCCATCTGGCGAATCTGTGCTCTCTGCCCAACAAAACGGACAAACTCCTTCTGCTCTCCCGGACAAATAAGGATTTTTTGAACTCGGCTGCTCTGTGCTTCACGGAAACCTGGCTGAACGACGCCATTCCGGACAGCGTGTTAAGTCTGCCGGGCTTTCAGCTTTTTAGATCAGATCGCGATGCAGAATCAACGGGGAAATCGCGCGGTGGCGGGATGTGCTTCTACATCAACGAAAGGTGGTGTTCAGATGTAACTGTGTTAAAGAAGATGTGCTTTCCCGATCTTGAAACACTCTTCATTAACTGCAAACAGTTCTATTCGCTATGGGAGTTTTGCTCGTTCATTCTGGTGAGCGTCTACTTTCCTCCGCAAGCACACGTGAGCTCGGCTTTACAGTTACTCGCTGATATGATCACAGAGAGCGAGCAACAGCACCCAGACTCTGTTTTAATTATTCTCGGGGACTTTAATAAAGCAATTCTCTCACGTGAACTGCCCAAATACAGACAGCATGTTACTTGTCCCACCAGAGACAGTAATATACTCGACCATTGTTACACAGCAATAAAGGATGCATATCACTCTGTCCCACGGGCAGCTTTGGGGCTCTCTGACCACTGTCTAGTTTATCTCATACCGACCTACAGGCAGAAACTGAAATCAGCTAAACCTGTAGCAAAGACTGTAAAGAGATGGACCACTGAAACAGAGCGGGCTTTACAAGCCTGTTTCGAATGGACTGATTGGAGTGTTTTTGAAGCTGCTGCCACCGATCTGGACGAACTCACAGAGACTGTAACTTCATATATCAGTTTCTGTGAGGATTTGTGCATTCCTACAAAGACTCATTTATCTTACAACAATGACAAACCCTGGTTCACTGGAAAACTCAGCCAGCTCCGTCAGGCCAAAGAAGATGCTCGCAGAAAAGGGGACAGACTCTTGTACAAACAGGCCAAATACACACTGGAAAAGGAGATAAGAGTGGCAAAGAGGAATCATTCTGATAAACTTCAGAATCAGTTCTCTTCTAATGACATGGCTTCAGTGTGGAAAGGTCTGAAAATCATCACCAACTACAAGACACCATCCCCCAGCTCTGTGGCGAATCAATGACTGGCAGACGATCTGAATGGGTTTTAATGATGTTTTATTAACAAAATTCGGGAGGAGCAACGCTCAAATAATCTGACTAATCATCACGTCATCTTGGCCAGCTGTCAGCAATCAGTAATCAACATATCTACCCAATCAGCACGAGTAAAAGCATATATATAAGACACGGTCGACTCACCCATATTCCTCGACAGTTTGACAGCATCTGACCCGCTCTAAGTTCCCAAGTTCGAAATTAATCTCTTTGTGTCCGATGAAGAATCTTTCGTCCTCTAGGAATCTTTGCCACAATCCTCTGGCCTTACTAGGAGCAATTACATCGCCGCCGATCCCACAGAGTTATCTCGGGGGGTGTCAGCCAAAACAAACGGGTCCCCACATGCCAAGACGCCGAGGCCTACTCTCGTCACTGCGGTCGAAACATCCGCGATCTCCTTCCGTGTATTTCCTAGTCCTGCCCATTCTATCATTCCTGCCATAAAGAAATGGTCAACAAGGCAGTCGAGCACCAAGCTCGATTCTCGGGCAATGCCACCTCTTCCCGCGAAGGAACGGGCCTTGTTCCAGCATCAGGCCGCCGCAGCAGGCCTTCAGCAAGCCAGAGCCGCGCCGCAGCGCAGATTCAGTCCCAGCCAACTCGGACTTTCCTCCCCATCGGCTCAACCCCGTAAAAGCACAGTTAAAATCCTTCTCGTTTTCCGTCCCTGAATTTAATTTCCACATTATGCCATCTGTATCAATGCTGATCGGGGGAATTCACGTTTTAAACTGTTTCTGTAAAGTTTGCCGTTCTAATTAACGTGCCGCTTTTTGGTTTAAACACTCAAACAGCTGTTATATGCTCATAGCCTATGACGTTCAGATTGCATGCACGGTCGCATAGATTCATTGAAACTCAGAACTTATTGTCATCGCTGTCCTGCGATTCATCAACAATCGCTTAGAAACTTAGTCATAATATGTATTTCTGTTTTGAAGTATAACCACAGCTTCACTATTGGAGACGCAGAGACTGGTAGGACAAATTCTTTTCAAATCGTTATTTTGATGCATTTAAATAAATCTTACCGTTCTCTTTTCGTCTGTATCTGTTTTATAACGAGCAGAAATCTGTAAGTAACATAATAAACCATAGACAGATAACAATGAATAAACTATTACATTGCAGTTTGGAAAAGTATGGAATTTGAGTAATTTCCAGGTCTGGATGGAAAATATAATAAATAAACAATATTATACAAGCAGCATAATCATGGTAAAAATTTTAGTGATTGTTGAAAACAATTGAATAAATTCAAGGTGCACATTTTTATTATGCAAAGCTCTGTCTTTTACAAATGAGTCTCTTTTGAGATCTTTACTAAATGAAGATGCTTGTGACTCAAACCAGCAACATTTAAAAGAACAAGGATCATCTAAATCATATTGTACTTTGTTTGATGTTAAATGATCAAACGGCAATGACAGTACAAACAGTACTGTCATTTACAGTATCAAACCATTGTGTCAGAGGTGAATATATGCAGGTTTAAAGGATTTCAGGCTGCTTCTGAGAAATAAGAAGATGTACAAAGTTTAATAATCTATCTCTCGGCCCTGCACTGTTTCGCTGAGCTCAGGTTTCCAATCGCCCCGGATAAAACGATGGGTCCAGCCATGTCCATTGAATTTCTGGGCTTTAACTCGAATACAGTTATTTTCCAGGCATAAGGAATCAATAGGACATTTATGTTCGCTTCCACCTTCCTAAACAGTCCAAACTGTTCTAAACAGGAATTACTATCTTCGCTCAGCTACTTAACCCTCAGGGGTCTGAGGATTTTTGGGGCCCTGGAGAAGTTTTGACATGCCCTGACATTTGTGCTTTTTTCAGTTGTTCATAAACATATTAATGACAAAAGTGTCATTACACTGTATTCAGCACAAACTAGGCTACAATAATATGTGAGGAACATGTATGTACATGTTTGTGTTTTTGAAGGAATAACGTTTATGCGTGGTTATTGAAAAAACAAAAAACTTAAGTCACTGAAATAAAGCCAAAAAAAATATATTAAAACTGTGTTCACAAGAATTCTGGGTATTGGAGGTTGTAGGCTAGAGTTTTTGCTTCAGAATGAAGTAAAAATTATCCTTCCTACTCCTTCATATAAAACAATAGAGATTTAAATTTCCTAAGACACTTTTTGTCAAGAAACACAATATGCATGGAGGCGTGAATAATCATGAATAATGGGTGATTCTCACCTGAGAAGACAAAAGAATTGCATAATAATGACCTGAAATGACTTGCATATTAATGAGGCCTTTCAGTCAGGTAGGCTGTGAAAAAACCCTCTGTGATCATGCTGATAACAGGATTAAAGTCCACTCAGGACAAAAAAAAACATGATTTTTGTGATCTCATGCATGCACGTATTATTGCACATGATATGAAGAAAATTTTGTATAGGCCTATGTTAAATTACAGTACCAGTCAAAAGATTGAACACATTGCCATTATAATGTTTTTAAAAGAAGTCTCAAGTCTCTAACCAAATAATGGTTTTCTATTTTAATATACTTTAATATAATATAATGTATTTCTGTGATGCAAAGCGTCTGAACATTCCTACCTCTAGGGCATTTCATATAGGCTACTATATTTGTTATATTATAGAGCCTAAATGTTAATGTGCAGTTGACAAACTATACATCATTAAAAAGATCTAAGACTCAAGCTTCACATTTTGACTCTTAAAATCTTATATTGACCATAATTTCTTAATATGCTTAAAAGCATGCACATTTGGAGAAATATTGATGGATTCTCATATGTTTATATCAATTTTCTATACAGAGGAGTAATATTTATTATTCTATATTTATTGTCATCATTATGAGCGCTGGATGCTGTGTGTTTTAATTCATACTTGCAGCCGGAGGGCGCTCTGCCCCTTTTGTCCACAAATGCCTCAGTAAAAGAAGAGGCATATCATGTGACAATCAAGGAACTAACAGAGGCAAGAGATCGCTAAATATGGCTATTCAAAACACTTTTCAAGACAATAAATACACGATTGAGATGATGAATGCATGTATTAACTGAATTTGCGTCTGAATAGCGCTCGCTCCTTGGGCGTGGCCGCATTAGCGGATAATGAGCTGAATCACAGACTTCTGACATGGCTCTCTTTTCATACAGATTACATAAACACAGAAGGTTTGTTTTCGATTTGACTTACATGTTTTAAAACCTGACATATTAATGCTTTTTTAGACATAAGTGTAATTTTTCTGTGATTAGTATTCACTAAGTTACAGTTCATTTTCTGAGAACTATCAGATTGGACTTCGTTCAGAGGGAGACGAGAGATCACGCATCATGTTAGTTTTCTTTATTTTACAAAAAGCACAACATTTTGTTTTTACTCTGAGTGTACACAAATGAAAGAAGATATTCCACAGATTAAAATGGTGTATAGCTCTTAATTGTATGTGCAACATTGACGGAGTATTTTGAGTCTCTTTCACACTGATAAGAAAAAAAACACGGTGGTATTGCCGGCGATACCCTCAGACCTCAGAGTGTTAAACTTCATGATGCGAGTAATTCCATAAGGCCACTCTTTCATCTTACATCCTCACTCTTGTATCTTCAATTCATGTGCTAGAAACAAGCATCAGGCCACAGCAGCAGCAAGCCTGGGTCATGCCCCAGATCCTCCTCCCTCAGCTTAGCCACACACCGTGGCTTTCACCGGCGCCGCACACCATCCAACAATGCCTGCCCCTCTTGGTGAATGCCTTCCCTCCTAACGTGAGGATGCCTCTACTAACAGAGCAAGCTCAGCCGTCTCAACCATTTCATCCCACAATCTCTCACCCTACCTCTCTTTTGTCTTTGGTCTACAGTGTCAACTACGGACCTTAGCGTGAGGCTGCCTCCGCTATCGCCACAGGCCTAGACGTCCTATTTTCCCCAGCTTCCCTCTTTTTCTAACCACCCTGTTCCTTCCCAGGCTCCAGCGGCCAACCCGAGCAAGAGGCTGCCTCTGCTAACGGTGCAGGCCCGGACACCTCAATTTCCCTTTCTCAGTTTCCCTCTTTTCTAACCTCCTCATCCCTCCCCTGGCTCCAGGGGCCGACCCGAGCGTGAGGCTGCCTCCGCTAACGGCCTCGGTCCCGGCCTTTCTTCCTCCTTGCACTTTCCCATAAGCAGAACGCTGTTCATCCTGTCTACTACAACACTGATGCCCATCCCACCAAATGCTACAGCCTTGCAGTGATGTGCCTCGGCTCCCGCAGGAGCTCAGTTCCTCTGGCTATTCTCTCCACTGCCGCAGCAGTGTCGTCACCTCGGCTCCCGCAGGAGCTCAGTTCTTCTGGCTATTTCCTCCACTGCCGCAGCAGTGATGTCGCCTCGGCTCCCGCAGGAGCACAGTTCTGGCTAATTCCTCCACTGCCGCAGCAGTGATGTCGCCTCGGCTCCCGCAGGAGCTCAGTTCTTCTGGCTATTTCCTCCACTGCCGCAGCAGTGATGTCGCCTCGGCTCCCGCAGGAGCTCAGTTCTTCTGGCTATTTCCTCCACTGCCGCAGCAGTGATGTCGCCTCGGCTCCCGCAGGACCACAGTTCTGGCTAATTCCTCCACTGCCACAGCAGTGATGTCGCCTCGGCTCCCGCAGGAGCTCAGTTCTTCTGGCTATTTCCTCCACTGCCGCAGCAGTGATGTCGCCTCGGCTCCGCAGGACCACAGTTCTGGCTAATTCCTCCACTGCCGCAGCAGTGATGTCGCCTCGGCTCCCGCAGGAGCTCAGCGCTGTCCAATGTCTTCATCCATATGACGATAACTCTACCGGTCCTTTACTAACCCTCCTAGCAGCACATTCAGCCTAAGCAAGGCAATTTTGGGGGTCATCAGTAATGTTTCGGCTGCTGTCCTGCATTGGTTTGCAATTTTTGGGGGGAGTAATCTGGGTTCGGGCCAAAATACCGAGCTCGGAGCCCTCTCCTCGGACAGCACGCCAAATACGCATACTACGCATACATTTTTCTATCTGATTATTTGTAAGTGTGAACTCGTGAAATGATGTTTTATAGAGATGTTCCGATACCCCTTTTCCATTCCCGATGCCGATGCCGATACCTGAGCTCAGGGTATCGGCCAATACCGAGTACCGATCCGATACCTGGGTGTGTATCTGTATATATATATACTACTAGCCCTGTATGAATTGATAGAATTATTTATGGTGTGCTTCAGACTTATCCCTTAATAAAACAAGAACAAAAACATACAGTGAACTAGAGTATTTTTATTATCTGACATACATTTGTCAGTTATATTATTTATTTATTTTAAGTGAAAAAGAACTTCAAATGCAGCCACAAATCTAACACTGTAAACTGAAAAAGGTATATTAGTTTTACAATATAACTATAAAAACAGTGCAACAAATAAATCTAGGAATATAATTAGGCTATATAAGAAAATAATCTCTTTAAAACTTGAAGTCCAGAAACAATTTTGTTAAATAAAAATCTCACGTTTTCAACGACTGACAGCAGCTGGTCATCCAGAACAATAAACCCGACAATTTTGTCGGTTATCTTTATTTGTCTTTTGAAAACTTTTCTCTTTGTTTGAATGAAGCTGGCACGCCTCATCCTTCTCCATCTTAAGCGCGTCAAACGCCCGAATCTCTCAATTCGCACCGTGTCATTTACGCAAATCGCGCCGCAGGGAGTCAATTCGCGTCTTTGCATTGACTTAACATGTAAATCACTCGCGCTTATCGCTTCATTCGCGTCTGGTGTGAACGCAGCATTAGCCTTTATGTAACCATCGTGTTGCGCGGGGTGACGCGTCTTCAAATGCTTTATTAAGTTATTTGTGTTAAAGTTGCCAATACTTGTGCCACTCGAAATTGCAGCATTGCATATGAGACATGTCGCCGTTTTACTGGTCTGAAATACTGCCAAACAGCAGACATACTGCTAGCGCGTTTTCACTTCTCCGCTGCTCTAAACAGTGGTTGCTTGTGGCAACACAGCACAACTTCCTGTGTTTGCATTCTGAGCCGCGAAGAAGAATTGATTTTGCGATTTGCTGCGTTAAGCAAAGATAGCGGGCACAACTAGGTATTGTTTAAGAAAATGGTATCGGATCGGTACGTGAGTTTAAATACTCGCCGATACCGATGCCAGAAATTTTTGTGGTATCGGTGGTATTTCCGATACTAGTATCGGAATCGGAACAACCCTAATGTTTTATTAACAAAATTCGGGAGGAGCAACGTTCAAATAATCTGACTAATCATCATGTCATCTTGGCCAGCTGTCAGCAATCAGTAATCAACATATCTACCCAATCAGCATGAGTAAAAGCATATATATAAGACACGGTCGACTCACCCATATTCCTCGACAGTTTGACAGCATCCCTCCACCACCCCATCTCCTCACTCCTGCACTGGTTACTTTCCAGAATACTAACCAGAATGGGGGGAGTAATCTGGGTTCGGGCCAAAATACAGAGCTCGGAGCCCTCTCCTCGGACAGCACGCCAAATACGCATACTACGCATACATTTTTTCTATCTGATTATTTGTAAGTGTGAACTCGTGAATTGCAGGTTTGAAAAAACACCATTCACACCTCCAAGAACCCCCCTCTCCCCCACACCTGCAATTCAGTTCAGTGAAGATGATGTGCGCCAGGTCCTCAGAAAGAACAAGAGAAGAAAGGCACCATGCCCAGACAGCGTTTCACCAGCCTGTCTGAAAACCTGCGCTGACCAGCTGGCCCCCATCTTCACACAGATCTTCAACAGATCACTGAAGCTGTGTAAAGTCCCCTCATGCTTCAAACGCTCCACCATCATCCCCGTCCCAAAGAAACCCAAAATTACTGGACTAAATGACTACAGACCTGTGGCTCTAACGTCTGTGGCTATGAAGTCATTTGAAAGACTGGTTCTGGCTTATCTGAAGGACATCACTGGACCCTTACTGGACCCCCTGCAGTTTGCTTACCGAGCAAACAGGTCTGTGGATGATGCAGTCAATATGGGACTGCATTATGTTCTCCAGCATCTGGACAGACCAGGGTCTTATGTAAGGATCCTGTTTGTGGACTTCAGCTCTGCTTTTAACACCATCATCCCATCACTCCTCCAGCCCAAACTAACTCAGCTTCCTGACAGACCGGCAGCAGCTAGTGAGGCTGGGAAAATTCTCATCCAGCACTCACACCGTCAGCACCGGTGCCCCTCAGGGCTGTGTCCTCTCCCCACTGCTCTTCTCCCTGTACACCAACAACTGCACCTCTAAAGTCCCTGTCAAGCTCCTGAAGTTTGCGGATGACACCACACTGATTGGCCTCATCCAGGACGGTGACGAGTCTGCTTACAGACTGGAGGTTGAACAGCTGGCTGTCTGGTGCAGTCTTAACAACCTGGAGCTCAACACGCTCAAGACAGTGGAGATGATCGTGGACTTCAGGAGAAAACCCCCTGCTCTTCCCCCACTCACCATCATGAACAGCACTGTGACTGCAGTGGAGTCATTCAGGTTCCTGGGCACCACCATCTCCCAGGACCTGAAGTGGGACAACCACATCGAGTCCATTGTGAAAAAGACCCAGCAGAGGTTGTACTTCCTTCGCCAGCTGAGGAAGTTCAACCTACCACAGGAGCTGCTGAAACAGTTCTACTCTGCCATCATCGAATCCATCCTCTGCACTTCAATTACCGTCTGGTTCAGCTCAGCTACCAAATCTGACCTCAGAAGACTACAGAGGGTAGTCCGGTCTGCTGAGCGAATCATTGGCACAACCCTCCCCACTCTCCAAGAACTGTACTTATCCAGAGTGAGAAAAAGGGCAAAGAAGATCACTCTGGACCCCTCACATCCAGCACAATCCCTCTTTGAACTGTTGCCATCTGGTCGACGCTACAAAGCTCTGAACACCAGAACGACCAGACACAGGAACAGTTTCTTCCCTCAAGCAATCCATCTCATGAACACTTGACAAACCGGAACACACAACACTATTACACATTATTACGTAAACACTTATTTAAATTTCAATTTGCACACATAACTGTACATACAATTGTCTATAATATATATTGTTTTTTGCTTTTTTTTGCACTTTGTCTATCTTGTAAATTTGTATTATTATTTTATTCTTTTTATTATGTGTCTTGTCTTGTCGCTGTCACTCTGTTGCACTGTGGAGCTTCTGTCACTAAAACAAATTCCTAGTATGTGTAAGCAACATACCTGGCAATAAAGCTCTTTCTGATTCTGATTTCTGATTCTGATGGAGGGACTACCCTAGATTATCAGGCACTTTCCCAACTTTTTCTTATTTTCACTGGCATTTCTGGACTAGTGTCGTGGACTAATGCATCTTCAAGCCTAAACTCAGCATGAGTAAAATACTTAAGTACAGTTAAAATCAGATACTCCAAGACTTTTACTCAAATTGTCATAGAATTGGTCACTTTTATCTTGTAACAGAGTCTTTTTCATTGTAAAGTATGTGTACTTTTATTTAAGAATTGTTTTCAGGTACTCTTTACACCTCTGCCCTTTCCACAGTTCTCTTTTTGAGTGAATCCTTATATCCCTTAAGGTCCCCTTTAAATATGAAACTCTTTCCACACTGACCACATATAAATAACTTCTCTTCAGTGTGAATATTCATGTGTTTCCTAAGGCTTTGTTCCTGTGTGAAGCCATTCCTACACAGAGTGCAGGTGTAAAGGCAGGAACACACCAAGCAGACACCGACGAACTAGTGGGCCGAAACTAGACTGCGTGTTTGGCTCACGTCGGCAGTGTCTGTGTCCAAAGTTACCCTGACACACCAAACCGACACCTGACAGCCGACGGACATCCCTTCTGCGCCTACGTAAGATGAAATGCCTTTCCGAAACAGCAGGTGGCAGTATCTGAACAGCCAATCAGAATGATCAGATGGACCGAGGAGCTCCGATGCCGATTCAACATGTCGAATCAGCCAGGAAAATAAACAGCCAATGAGGACCAACTTCAGCTGACGGTGCAGAACACAATGAGAAAACTTAGGCTCCGTGCACATGGAGACATGTTTTTGTGAATATGCACAAATTTTGTATTGGATAGGTGTTTTGTCCACACGCATCCTGCGTTTTCGGAAGGTAAAACTGCTATATTTTTTAAATCGGCCCCCAGAGTGGATAAATCTGAAAACTCTGTCTTTGCGTTTTTGTGTGTACAACCTATCCATATATTTTGAGAAATGATGTCATCACCCCACATGTCGACCTTAGTCAGATGCCGCTAACAGCACAAAACCGCAACAACAACAATAGCAGACTCTAGATGCTTGTGTTCATGCTGCAGAAGCTACTGAGCCAAAATAAAGCATTATTTCTAAGCTTTACTATAGTTTGTATACAGCGCACAAGGTTTATGCTCATGCTTCAAGTCTGATTCGCTGTGTATCTCTGTGGCAGAATTACAGCGCGACATGCTGCTCTGGCATGTATACTACATTATTTTGATTCGTTTCAGAGGTTTCGTGTGGACGCAGATAACATTACTTGAGACATTTAGGATTTAAAAAAAGACTGGATAGGATAAGCTCCGGCTTCATGTGGCCGAAAAAACTATCCGACAACTGACTGTTGGCTTGGTGTGTTCCTGCCTTAAGGCTTTTCTCCAGTGTGAGTTCTCATGTGGACTTTAAGGTGTTTTATTTGTCTGAAACTCTGTCCACATTGTTGGCAGGTGTAAGGCTTCTCTCCAGTATGAATTCTTATGTGGACTTTAAGGGATTCTTTATGTCTGAAACTCTTTCCACACTGTTGGCAGATGTAAGGTTTCTCTCCAGTGTGAGTTCTCATGTGGACTTTAAGGTGTTTTATTTGTCTGAAACTCTTTCCACATTGTTGGCAGGTGAAAGGTTTCTCTCCAGTATGAATTCTCATGTGGATTTCAAGTGTTCCTTTTCTACTGAAACTCTTTTCACACTGTTGACAGATGTAAAGATTTTCTCCAATGAGTGTGAATTTCCAAGTGCTGTATTTAAGGCTACCTTTATGTCTGAAACTCTGTACGCCACATTGTTGGCAGGTGAAAGGTTTCTCTCCAGTGTGAATTCTCATGTGGTCTTTCAGGCTTTCTTCACGTGTGAAACTCTTTCCACACTGTTGGCAGGTGAAAGGTTTCTCTCCAGTGTGAAATCTCATGTGGCCTTTAAGGCTTCCTTTATGTGTGAAACTCTGTCCACATTGTTGGCAGGAGAAAGGTTTCTCTCCAGTGTGAATTCTCATGTGGACTTTAAGGGTTTTTTCACGTGTGAAACTCTTTCCACACTGTTGGCAGGTGTAAGGCTTTTCTCCAGTGTGAATTTCCATGTGGTCTTTAAGGCTACCTTTATGTCTGAAACTCTGTCCACATTGTTGGCAGGTGAAAGGTTTCTCTCCAGTGTGAATTCTCATGTGGACTATAAGGTTTACTTCACTTGTGAAACTCTTTCCACACTGTAGGCATGTGTAAGGTTTCTCTCCAGTGTGAACTCTCATGTGGTTTTCAAGTTTTCCTTTTCTCCTGAAGCTCTTTTCACACTCTTGACAGGTGTAACGCTTTTCTCCAGTGTGAATTCTCATGTGGACTGTAAGGCTTCCCTTTAGACAGAAACTCTGTCCACATTGTCGGCAGGTATAAGGCTTTTCTCCAGTGTGAATTCTCATGTGGCCTATAAGGCTTCCCTTTTGACTGAAACTCTGTCCACATTGTCGGCAGGTATAAGGCTTTTCTCCAGTGTGAATTCTCATGTGGACTTTAAGGCTACCTCTATCTCTGAAACTCTGTCCACATTGTTGGCAGGTGAAAGGTTTCTCTCCAGTGTGAATTCTCATGTGGTATTTAAAGGTTTCTTTATGTCTGAAACTCTTTCCACACTGTTGGCAGGTGAAAAAACTTTTAGTTCCAGTCTTTTGAGCTCTTTCTTGTGAGGAAGCCTGTGTTGATCTCTCCCCAGGCATGAAATCATGATGTTTATAATAATGTTCTTCCTCTTCTTGTTTTTCATTAATTTCATGACTCGTCTCTTTCAGTGCCATTAGGTCTAGGACAAAAACAGACATAAAACAATTTAGACATTTAAAGCATCAAAACCAACAACATGTTTGTATCAGGGGTGTTTCCTCCGAGTAGGCAAGGGAGGCAGAGCCTCCTCAAAAAAAATAGGATGAGAAAATAATCCATATTACATATAAAACAACACAAATATTACAAATTATGACATTAAAAAGAGCGCAAGTCACGCGTATTTCTTAAGGAAAACTGCCCAACAGCGACACCCGCAGGTGAAGTTACACAGAGGAGTCATGCTTTACAGTCTACGGAGTCATGCCTCCCTTACCTCTCATAGGAAACAATATAAAATCATCAGACCCCCGGCGTGCGGTGGGTTTTGTGGGGGGTAATTGAGAATGAATGGGGGAAAGTCACGTGAGAGGAGGCAATGTCTCCATCGCGCTATGATTGGATGTAATTGGTTATGATTGGATATGATTGGATTGTGCGATAAATCCCGCCTCTTGTTGATGTGTGCGTTCTGCGCGTCAGTTTGACTGAACAAATGATGGCGTCAGTGGGAAGACGAAAAGTAAGTAAACAGATCACAGTTAGATATCACTGCTTTATGTCACGTCAAAATCAAACTTGAAATGGACTGAAAACATGACTGCGGGGTTTTTAGTGCAATGAGCTTGATGAAATTAAAAATACAATTTGTGTCTGTGACAGACAATGTTTACGGAGCATGACTGATAATCCAAAATAAAAGAAAAACCGAAATACACAAATAAAATATATTGTTTAAATTATTATTGCCTTTAGTTATTATTTTGGAATGAATGTAGAAATGCTTAAAACACTAACTTGATGAGATTGACTTGGTTTTGATAAATAGAACATTTATTACAATACATTGTTAAGGTAAAATTACAAAATAGAATTGTGTTTGGTTTCTTTTTTGATGTACTGTAATGTAATGTTCATTTAACAAGGAAGATGTGTCAACTTTAAGAGTAATGCATATGACTTTACATTGATTCAAAAAAAAAAAAAAGAAAAAAAAAAGTGCCTCCTCATTTCAGAACACCACTGCACGCCACTGTTTTGTATCCTATGGATCAGGGATGGGCAGCTTTGGTACTGGAGGGCAGAGTTAATTTTCATCCCTAATCAAATACACCTGCCTATAATTTTCAAGCATTCCTGAAGACTTGAGGCTGATTTTTACTTCTGCGTCATGTGTACCCCGTAGGTATGGTGTTGGCTGTGAATACCACATGTAGAACAAGAAAGACGTTATTTTTTTATATTCATCAAGATTTTGTAACCATTTCTGGACAAGCTTACGATTAGGCAATATAAAAAACAAGCTTACATTATATCTTAAGGTTTTCTTTTAGTTCAAAGCATTAAACAATATGTGCAAGCAAAACATACACTCGCCTAAAGGATTATTAGGAACACCTGTTCAATTTCTCATTAATGCAATTATCTAATCAACCAATCACATGGCAGTTGCTTCAATGCATTTAGGGGTGTGGTCCTGGTCAAGACAATCTCCTGAACTCCAAACTGAATGTCAGAATGGGAAAAAAAGGTGATTTAAGCAATTTTGAGCGTGGCATGGTTGTTGGTGCCAGACGGGCCGGTCTGAGTATTTCACAATCTGCTCAGTTACTGGGATTTTCATGCACAACCATTTCTAGGGTTTACAAAGAATGGTGTGAAAAGGGAAAAACATCCAGTATGCGGCAGTCCTCTGGGCGAAAATGCCTTGTTGATGCTAGAGGTCAGAGGAGAATGGGCCGACTGATTCAAGCTGATAGAAGAGCAACTTTGACTGAAATAACCACTCGTTACAACCGAGGTATGCAGAAAAGCATTTGTGAAGCCACAACACGCACAACCTTGAGGCGGATGGGCTACAACAGCAGAAGACCCCACCGGGTACCACTCATCTCCACTACAAATGGGAAAAAGAGGCTACAATTTGCACGAGCTCACCAAAATTGGACAGTTGAAGACTGGAAAAATGTTGCCTGGTCTGATGAGTCTCAATTTCTGTTGAGACATTCAGATGGTAGAGTCAGAATTTGGCGTAAACAGAATGAGAACATGGATCCATCATGCCTTGTTACCACTGTGCAGGCTGGTGGTGGTGGTGTAATGGTGTGGGGGATGTTTTCTTGGCACACTTTAGGCCCCTTAGTGCCAATTGGGCATCGTTTAAATGCCACGGCCTACCTGAGCATTGTTTCTGACCATGTCCATCCCTTTATGACCACCATGTACCCATCCTCTGATGGCTACTTCCAGCAGGATAATGCACCATGTCACAAAGCTCGACTCATTTTAAATTGGTTTCTTGAACATGACAATGAACTCAACCCAATAGAGCATCTTTGGGATGTGGTGGAACGGGAGCTTCATGCCCTGGATGTGCATCCCACAAATCTCCATCAACTGCAAGATGTTATCCTATCAATATGGGCCAACATTTCTAAAGAATGCTTTCAGCACCTTGTTGAATCAGTGCCACGTAGAATTAAGGCAGTTCTGAAGGCGAAAGGGGGTCAAACACAGTATTAGTATGGTTGTTCCTAATAATCCTTTAGGTGAGTGTATGTCTCAAAATCATTTTGCTATTACATAAGTTATCTTCTCAGCTCACTCAGTTTACAGCTGTGCTTACCTGTCGTGAAAGCAGTGATGGACAACTGTCTTTCCACATTCTACGAGTGTTTTTATTTCATGTGCTTTCTCAATATGGTGGTGATATTATGATAACTCAGTTTCATTAATTCATTTGATCAAGTAAATCCATTTTGTAAGATTGCTTTCATAAAAGTAATTCCAACCTTAACGAGGCAGGCGACGATCAAATAAAATAAACATTTAAACATGCTCCACAGCACCACCCGGTGCATGTAGTTATAACTGCAAGTTCTGTCATGACAACTCTTGAAGTGTTTGGTATGGTAATGGATATGACAATGTAGATATTTTTGGTTTTGGCGGAATAGATCTGCTACACTGCTGCTGCTTAATTGCTGCTGTTGATTATTGCTGCTGCTGCTACAGAGCAAGTATGGGACTTGCTACTGCCAATACATACACAACCCGCAGCTGTGAGCAAGTAAGACATGCTGCTGCTGTACAATATAACGTATATGAATAACCCCCCAACAGAGCAGATGACATGATATTAGACAATACAAGCCCAGAGATGTCAGAGATCCCCCATCAATGCAGAAGGCAAGATGATGATTCACCCTCACCCCTCAGCAGATCTACCGCCTAAATATACAGGTGCTGGTCATATAATTAGAATATCATGAAAAAGTTCATTTTTTTATTGTAAATTATTTTTTTTAAACAATGAAACTTTCATTTATTCTAGATTCCCTACATATAAAGTAAAATATTTCAAAAGTTTTTTATTTTTTTATTTTTTTTATTTGTTGATTAGAGTGTACAGCTAATGAAAGTCCAAAATCCAGTCTCTCAAAATATTATAATACATTTGAGTTTGACCATCCCTACAGTATAAATTCCGGGTATCTCTTGTTCTTTGAAACCACACTAATGGGGAAGACTGCTGACTTGGCAATGGTCCAGGAGACAATCATTGACACCCTCCATAAAGAGAGTAAGTCACCGAATGTCATTACTGAATGGGGTGGCTGTTTACAGAGTGATGTATCAAAGCATATTAAATGCAAAGTTGACTAGAAGGAAGAAATTGGGTAGGCACAAGCAACAGTGGTGACCACAAGCTTGAGAATACTGTCAAGTAAAGCTGATTCAGACACTTGGGAGAGCTTCACAATGAGTCAAATGAAGCCGGAGTCAGCGCATCAAGAGTCACCACACTCAGACATCTTCAGGAAAAGGACTACCAAGCCACTTCCGAAACAGAAACAACGTCAGAAGCATCTTACCTGGGCTAAGGAGAAAAAGAACTGGACAGTGAACAGTGGTCGAAAGTCCTCTTTTCAGATAAAAGTAAATTTTGCATTTCATGTTGAAATCACGGTCCCAGAGTCTGAAGGAAGACTGGAGAGACACAGAATCCAAGCTGCTTGAAGTCTAGTGTGAAGTTTCTGAAGTCAGTAATGATTTTGGGGGGCATGACGTCTGCTGGTGTTGGTCCATTGTGTTTTATCAAGTGCAAAGTCAATGCAGCCATCTTCCAGGAGATTTTGGAGCACTTTATGCTTCCATCTGCTGACAGGCTTTATGGAGATGCTGATTTCCTTCCAGCAGGACTTTAGCACCTGCCCACAGTGCAAAAACCACTTCCAAGTGGTTTGCTGACCATGATATTACTGTGCTTTATTGGCCAGCCAACATGCCTGACCTGAATCTATGGGATATTTTCAAGAGAAAGATGAGAAACAGTCGATCCAACAATATACAGATGATCTGAAGGCTCAATAGTGCCTCAGCAGTGCCACAGGCTGATCACTTCCATGCCACACTTCAACGATGCTGTAATTTGTGCTAGGAGCAAGTCATTTGCTGTAATATGTGCTGTCGACCAAGAGTGCACAAATGAACATACTTTAAAGAACTTGAACTTTTCTGTTTTGCAAATACATTTTTTGATTGATCTTAGGAAATATTCTAATATTTTGAGATACTGGATTTTGGACTTTCATGAGCTGTACGCTTTAATAGACTTGTGCCGATATTCGGTAATGTGATATCGCGATAATGAATATGCACGATATTGTTATCGCAGGCTTTTCAAAATACCGTAAATAATAATTTATTACCAATTATTACAATTTTTATAATGCATTTAAAGTGCATATTACAGGTTAAACATTTTTTTAGATGACTATATAACACAAAAATACCATATAAAAAGGTACTGCAGGGTTTAAAAATGTTTTGCAGGACATAAGGGCATGAATTTAGTAGATAAAGTGACGGTCTCTGTAAAAACAGCTTTTTTTTTTTCAGCGTCGCGTCATTTTACGTCACGACAGGGAGTCGTTCGCCGAGCTCTGTGCTGACTCAGTGCAGAGTGGGTTGGTATTCAGTGACAGCGGTCGTGAATCAGTGCGTTTTCTGTAGTTTTTGTATTCTATTTATAAAAGTCATGGTAAATTATTGTGTTTGTGGAAGTTGCACAAACTCCAGCCTGTCAGGACATCGAGTCCAGAGTAGAGGTCTGCATTCCCGCGGCTGTCCCGCGGGACCCGATAAGATTTCTTGCTGCGCAGGATTACATTTTGAATGAAAGGCGGATTGCGGTCTGTAACTATATTGTGCATTAGGCGGGAGCGGGCGGTCTGACAATATCCCGGTCGCTACTGTGATGATTTGACATACGTGCATCTGTGCTTGAACTTAAAGTGAACAAAACTTTTTGCAGTGCTGGCGTTCACACAGTCCCCAGTTCTCTGTCCTAAGAAACCTGGCAAGATATTTTATTTGCATTAGTGGTCTGTGCGAGTGCACCTTCAGAGAACATTCAACCTTTGTGATCGGATTTTGGAGGAGAGATGATCTGAAACGGTCGTCAGTCAGCGTCATTCTGTTCTTGCGTGGATGTTATAGATTTCATTTTGCAGTATAGCTAGTAAGCCAACATTTTTTCTCTGACATTTGTTAGGGTGTTGACAGCATCATAGACAAATACCAAACCTTGATATGCAACATTTTATATTTGTTATCCCTAATCAATCTCTTTCTTTAGGGGAAGTTTAAACGCGAGATTCTGGAAACGATCTTTAGCGGGACCCGTTGGGTCGGTAAGAAAATCACTATATGCGGGTAGCGGGTGAACACAGAGTGAATTTTAGATGGGAGCGGGTTCGTGCGGAATAGAACCTTGCGGGAGCGGGACGAAAAAACAGTCCCGTGCAGACCTCTAGTCCAGAGGTTTAATAACACGAAAAAAGATGCTGCTATCTTTCATGCCGATGTGTGTTTTGTGCAGGTGAAGAGACAGGACTTCACTTCGGCTTCTGCTTCGAAAAACATGTTCGTTATTGATGGATCCGAAATGGTCAATATTCATATTCATGCATTTCTATTAATATTTATTTTAATCATTTATGGCTTATGATTTATCAGTTTTACTTTTGCTTTCATATATTTATGTACTTCTACTTTACATATTAATCCTCATCATATTTTCAAGTATTTGGTTATTCTTCTGTCATTAAGAGTATGTATACTCGTTATATTCAATTGTCTTTAAAGTGTTACAGTGTGACAGGTCACGCTGACACGTTTGTGGTTAGGTATTGGACGCCTGCCAAGTACCTGCAGAAGTTTTGTTTTTCAGAATTAATGTTTGCTGACATTTAATAGTGCAAGATTTGCAAAATTCCCTAAGGGGGTTAAACAACTATTTTTGACACAGGACCCGTGGATGACGTAATGGGTGAAATTAACCTTTTTCATTTTAACAAAAACATCCGTTTGTGTGGGATGTAAATTTCCCTATATGCTCATGGTATAAAGCTGACCGAGTCATTGATAATTCAGCTTTTTCCCTCCTTTGCTCTCCTTGGCTTCTACTTCTTGTCTCTTATCTGCAAATGTCTTAATTATTGCTCTTTTTGATCTTCATCTATTAGATACAATACTCTAAATTTTATTATTAACTATTGACTGCTTCTTTATGGTTGTTATTTTACCTTTTGGTTCTATTAAGTATTTTCATTATCGATTAAAGTTTGCGTGTGAGGCTAAATTTAATTGTAATGAATAAATAATTTTTCCATCAACTTTATCATCTGCCTGGATCTCATTTTCCCAAGTTTCTGCATCAGTTATAGACCGGAGGATTATCATCCCAGCGATATGATGGAGTTCAACATTGTAATACTACTGTAAATAATGATATTAAATGAATAAACTTACATTTTTCAGATGCGGAAGTAAAATTTTCTTACAAAAAACGACTCCAGAAGCCTAATTAGCGTATTTATACGTGTTTTTTCAAGAAAATCTATTTCATACATTATTTTTCTATACATTGAATCACTGAATTAAGCTCTAACCTGCAATATGCCCTTTAAGAATACTTTCCCCATCAACCGTACAAAATGCACAACACCGCTGTATTCTGCGTCAAAAGAAAACACGCTCAGATGTAAACAAGCCCAACATGCATGAGACGCACAAGGCGGAACGAGTGAAGGAGACGTGCTGAATGAAAGTGCGCGTTCACTCTCTGACAGCAGAGGGCGCTGATGGAACAGCAGAGTGCAACGGTTACCCCGGGAACCACATAACAAAGCAACAGTGCTGGAAGTTTTTGTAATGCCTCAAACATATATTTTAATCTCTACTAGAACATGCCCTAAAGATTAGAAATGTTCTGATTATTTGTTATTGTTCAGTAAAACTTAGACATACAGCTTCATTAGTTTACATGTTAATTCATTATTACCAAACTGACAATGAAAAATACTTCTATAGCATTAATTATTCTTAGTTAGTGTTAATTTCTTTTTACTGTTTAATAACATTACTAAAATCTAAAGAACGTATTTAATGGACCTGAGATAAAACTAACAATGATCAGTTGTGTTTCTTAACTAACATTAACAAAAATAATACCTTCTGTATGTAGCTGCTGCTCAATCTTAGTTAATGCATTAAATAATGAGACCTTATTGTAAAGTGTTACCTGTTTTTCTTTATAGCCTAATTCTTTTGCACTTTAATCTGTTTGAAAATTTGACTATATTTTTTTTTGTGTATTGTATTATTGTATTCAAAAATTCAGAGTTCTTTTTGTTATTACAAAAAGTTCTTAAACCTGTTATACTGACAACACTTTTTTTGCAACTTATTTCAATATTGTGATAATACCATATACCGTGATAAAAGCTTCAGCAATTAATCGCCACATGAAAATTTGATACCATCACATGCTACGCTCTAATCATCAAAATTAAAAAAAAAAAAAAACTTTTTAAATGTTTTACTTTACATGTAGGGAATCTAGAATGTATGAAAGTTTCATTTTTAAAAATAATTTACAATAAAAAAAATGAACTTTTTGATGATATTCTAATTATATGACCAGCACCTGTATGTACTGTTGCTGCTCCGAAGAGCCATAGGAACCGCGTGTATGCTATCTATGTGTGCCTGGTCCATTTTGCCATGACAAGTAATTCTGGGCTGTAAGGCTTGGCTCTAGTGGCCTATTAAACTATGTGTGCTTGGGCTACCACACCAAATGGCTTAGCTCTAGTGGCCTATGTTTATGTGTGTCTGAGCCAAAAAGGCTCAATCATACCAATTAAAACGCGCATTATGTATGGCTTTAACAAATGGTAAAACGTTGCAGGCTAATAGAAATAAGAAACCCTCCATGACCACCTGAGCAAATAATAGTATAATGATGTAGCATCATTTGATAATGTCATTGTAACCCTGTACACTCCTAAAAAGTAAACTCATTCGCATGAACGGAAAATTAATGAGCAGGACTCCAACATGCATCAGCTGACCCAGCCGGAAACATGTAGGTACATAAAACAACAGCTCTGAAGAGTTGTTGAAGTTGAGCAATACTATGAAACATTTAGATTTACACATCATAATATAAATGAGATCTTGTCTGAGTTTACTATTATATCTTTGTCCCATATGCAATGGTTATGTCAGTTGATGCAATTTGATAGTGAATCCCATAACATAATTTCTCAGCATGCAACCGACCATCGGTCCTCACAGATAAACACAAATGAAACGTATGGCCGTGTTCACTTATCTCAGTAGCGAACTCAAAAGTTCCGCTACGTCAATGGCTGACCACCACACTGCAAAGTGTCTCCTATTTACGTTCCTGTTAATGAATACTTCTGCATTTTAAGCAGAGAGAGAGATTTCTGACAGAAATGCAGCCACTGCTCAGATCAACAAAGTGTGTCCATATTTCGGCCACACTGCCTTATCCAACACGAATTATACTATACAGATTATAACACAAAAATACATATTAAGCATCAACTGAGGCACTCTTGCTTCGTTTGAAGAACACATGGAACTGCCTTGGCACACTCTAAGGTAAGCAGAAATGATAAATATCATTCTACGTGAAATCCATTAAATAAATGACTTACTGACCTTGCAAAATCGCTGTTCATCCTGTAGTATGAAAAAGTATATGCCCAATAAAATCCAAATACAGCTGCTCACGTACTTAGTATGTTCATAAGATGAAAACATTGTTTGCATTTTAATCATGATATATTCAGATTGCATGATCACTCATTAGCCGACACAAACTCATCTCACTCAATAGCAAACAGGTTACTTTAGCCCCGCACACGGCACGCACGCAACGTCTGCTGCGTTCTATGTAATGTTGTTGGTATCCGCTCCATTGCTATCTGAATCTGTTATCCATACTGCTGCTGCTGCTGAGCACTGTACAAAATACTTGCTGTTGCTTCGTTAGAAAGTGATACAAGCGAAAACCATTTCCATTTTAAGTTCAGCAAGCTTGTCTCTGTATCATTATACAACATGCATATGCTCTAGCTGTTAAAATGCTAAGTAAATCTCTCTAACAGACTGTTGATATGACATGAATTGATAAAGCAGACTATGCAAAGTGCAGTGATAGTATAAGAACCCATGTACTTGTCTTAGATGATTTCTGAACGCTGCGCTACTAAGCAATACTAACTCATGTATTTAAAGATTAAGCACGCAAGCTCATTGGCTACTAATACAGAAGGAACCAATCATCTGTGACCTATAGATAATGATGCGATAATTAGCAGGTTGTGTTAAAAGGACCTATTAGTCTGCGCCATCTAGTTTCATCGAGTTTCATGCCAGAACTTTGTATTTTTAGTTCTTGGGATTTATCATGGATTCACTGCATTACGGCCAGCAAAGCAACAGAGTAAAATTCGAATAGTCGTTTTATTTTTTCAAATATTAATTATAGATCAAATATGCAAATATTGGACTATTTGCGAACACCCCTAGCATAGACTACTGCGCAGAGGCTCGGGTGTAGGTGCAACACAGAAATAAAAATCAGCTTTTGGAGCTAAACTCTGCAGAATAGTGTTCCTCCAAGACCAGAGTTGCCCATCTACAGATCTTATACAGCAGTGGTTTTCAAACCTGGTCCAAAGGGACCCACCACTGCACATTTTGTATGTATGCTTTATTTTTCACATCTGGTTAAGATCATCAGCTTGTTAGAAGAGAGCTGACATTGATGGAGGAATTTACAAACTACAATTTCTGTTCATCACTAAGGTGAGAACCGGACCCGATATAAACCTAAATATACTTGAATTATTTAAATTAATTGAAAAGTGTTTTACTATTCAATACGTAAAAGAAGATATTTGTTGTTGTAATGTCAGACATAGCACACACAATAGTAGTAGCCATTCTGTACTCCGTCATGGTTAGTGATCTCACTGCCCCTTCAAGCGGGCCAGGGCCCAGTGATGTATACAAATCCACTTCCAAAGGGGAAATTTGAGCTGCGTTGCATAGTTAAGATATCTCCGGAAGGGGGATTGGTGCTGTGGTGCAGTTTGAGGTGTCTTGGCAAAAGGGGAGATTGAAACTTTGTGTATCAGTTCGAAGTGCCTTAACAGGTAGAGTTAGACAGCAGTCCTGACGTGCGAGGAAGATCCATTTTGATCCACTCTGATGGACAGCAAAAAACTCCCTGAAACTTCCTAGCTCTTCCATCCAGATATTCTCTGTTTTTACTGTTATTTCTATTTCTTATGCGTTCCATTTTTATTATCATGTATTTGACTCTTCTTTATGTAAAGCACTTTGAATTACTATTGTGTATGAAATACACTAGTGTTTGTGGTACTTTAAATACAGGTACGCATCGATTGAGCTGAACTGAAATAGTACAGAATGATCACCTGAGAGAGAGAGAGAGAGAGAGAGAGCGAAACTCAATGAAAAGTGAAAATATATCTATACTAAACTTTTACTTGGCCTCTAACACACACACTGATGATTCAAATCTGAGAATCTATTAGCCAATGGCTAAAGGTAATAGTAATTTACTTCTGATGTTATTGAACTAAATACTGTTTAGAACAATTATATATAATACAATAGTGGATTTAACATCAAAAATAGGGCTGTCAATAGATTAATTGTGATTAATCGCGATTAGAAATCAATCTCACACTTATCAGGAAATTAAGCATACATCAGATTTTAAGTGTGATTCTCACAAAACTGTATTTTTCAGCTTTTTAAGGTAAATTTAGGTCTTTTCAAAAAGAGGACACATGCAGACTCCAAAAGGACACCAAATAACCAAATGCTATGAGTCCAAATAATTCATACATTTATATACACTAAAGCACCCCCACAAAAAACACAGCAAAACTCGTAATACAAATACAAATACACAGAAACATACACAGGACAAATCCAAACATTGTCCTGAATGTGTGTGAAAACAACATGAATGCACTGAAATGTGTCTGCAGAAATACAACATGTGATCAGTGCGTCGAGAGAGAGAGAGAGAGAGAGAGAGAGAGAGAGCTCATACATGATTTGTTTGAATATAACGGACTAAAATAATGGACAAAATATCTTAATAGAACATGATTTTTACTTAATATTGCATAATTTTGACCCAAAAAATGTATTGTTAGCTATTGCTACAAATATACCCGTGCGACTTATGACTGGTTTTGTGGTCCAGGGTCACATTTAATGGAAACACTGAATTTTAAAGTTATCTTACGGGTGTGGAACGGCATGAGGGTAAAAGACTGCACGATTTTCAAAGTAGTCGGGTCACTGTTCTTTTCACACTGCATGACTATCTTGGCCAGCATTCAGTCGCTGCTGTGTTCAAACTGCACGATGGATCGGCGACAGAAGGTTTCACACTGCATGACTTTACAATAGGAAGAGTCGCTGACAACTCTGTCTGGCACGCAAACTACGTTTCACAACCAAACACACACGAGATGTGACAAGGAAACAACGTGATATCACGCGTTCAACACCGGAGTTCTCACGTGAGACTGGGATTATTATTAAAAGAAGCTTGCAATACGAATTGTAGTGAAAACAAGAAAAAGAAAAGAATAATATGGAGGAGGAAATGGTTGGGGAGATGCGAGGAACTATGTTTATGGTCTATAACTCCTCCCTGAACTCCCTGCTGCTCTGTATCTTGCTCTCTCATTGGCTGTCGGTCATCAGCGATGTAGTTTTCAGTCAGAACCAAGCGGCAACCTCCCCCTGTTTCTCGTGAAGCCAATACGGAAGTGAATTAAACTGCAATTCATCGACTGGCTGCTAGGGACAGGCTGCAGAAGTGAGCAGAATCTCATTGACCATCATGTTAAATTAGTCAAGTTTACAGCAGAAAAAAACATGTTTACAGTCTGGTTCATATTGTGGTTTTGGTCTATACTGCTAATTTTGCCCTTCATGACAACTCTGAGGGTGGTGAATTTTTTTATAGCTCATCTGTTTAAATTATATTAAGCCTTAAAGTTCTGCATAATTAAGGCCGTGGTCACTTGAGTGACAGGTATGCCGCTGCTGTCTGTGAGCCGTCATGTTACCTCAGCAGCTCATTTCAGCCGCTGAATTTGGCATCTCAGTCATATTTGTGCTTTTTTCTGTATTATTTTATACAATATATGGCTTGCTGCATACTCGAGACAGATGTCAGTCTGTGTACATGTGCTCGCATGCGGAACACACGTTGTTGGATCGTCGTGGCATTGGCTAAAAGTTTTGTTCCTGAGATTTACAACAATGACAATACCAGGAGGATATACAGCTCCGACAGCACTGCTTGGATATAACTAAAACTGCTGCATTATTTTGAAAAATTATACTTTGGATACGTGCTCATTAGTTTGAGAGAACATTTGAGAGATATACATCTGGTACATATATATATATATATATATATATATATATATTTTACCCAAATGCCACAGATTGGATTCATCTCGCGATCTCTATTTCATTATAAAGGTATGAAATCCCATTTGATTTGTGTTATTTGCACACCCCACACAAATTAATTAGCCTACTGGTGTTGGAGCATCTATAACGTTATCGTGAAAAAAATCACCGTAGATTGACAGTAATCCTTTAGTACTTTCTAATGATATTGCTATCTTTATTAATATTTTAGATAGGGCTGGGCGATATATTGCATGCGAACTACGGCTCTGTCTATTAAAAGGCGCTCCATTTGAAAGCAGGTGATGGCGATTTAGAGGTAATCAGGGAACCGGCTTTACTGACGAAATGCGCGTGAGAATCGCATGCAATATATCGCCCAGCCCTAATTTTAGATAGTATCTAAGATAGATAGCTAGGGCGGACGTGGTTTCAGCAACAAGTCGCATGGGCTCCAACTTCGTCCCGCCTCTTTGCCCATTTTCAGTTATCCGTGAGTGACGTGCGGTCACGTGCAGCTAAGATGGCCGCGGCCTCATTTACGCGTCAAAACTGCTGTTCAGAACTCTATGGGTGACGTCACGGACACTACGTCCATATTTTTTTACAGTCTATGGTCAGAACACTTTTCACACAGCAGGATTGCATCCAGCAGCATCCAAATATCTCACGGGCGTCAGCGACTTGTCGGCAATTCTCTCAGATCGCGTCTTTGCTCATTCACACTGCGTGATTGTCACTCGCGTGAACGAGCACCGATTTGTCTGGGAGTTCTCAAAACCTGTCAGCGAGCCAAAATCAGGGCTAAAATCGTGCAGTCTGAACTCGGCTTAAGTAATAAATGACATTATTTTGAATTTTGGGTGAACTAACCCTTTAATTACAAGTAACCAGCCCTAAACCAAACCCTAACTCTTGCTCTACAGTAAGTCCACTTGAATGAAACGACTGAGTGAATTCAGACACTGAGTGCGTCTGAAGGAAGGGCTGCTGATTTCACACAGTTTGTGCTGCTGTTTATTAATCATTTGAAACTGGAAATTCATTCAGCATGAGCGAACCTTAATTAAACCATTTCATGATCAATTAAACAGGAATTTATACCTGAATGATATTATGCTGGAATGAATGGATTCAGTAATATTATCTGTAAGATTACACTTCTGTATATTCTCTATTTCTGTAGAGCTGGACATTTTAATAATGATCAAATGACTGAGTTCAGCTGTGAGAATAAAACCAACCTGTTTGTTCCTCAGTTTCTTCATGTTTCACACTGAATGTTTCTTCAATCTTTATTTCTTCAAACTCCTCTTTATTAAACTCAATCTTTATGTCTTCAGTCTCATCTTTAATAATCACCATCTTCTTGTCTTCAGTCTCCTCTTTAATAAACGCCATCTTTAAGAAGAGAATAATTAAAGTTATAAGTCTTCAATGACCTGTTGGACAAAAAAAACACTCAAAACTAACGCTGCAAATTAATCAACTTCATATTTAGATATTTATTATCTACATTTGATATTTAATTAATTATAGATAATATGTAAATTATTTCACTGATGAAAACATGATTAGTTGGTTTGTTAGTGTTTATTGTTCTCGTTCATGTTCACTGTTTGAGCAGCACGAGTCGTGATTCACTGAATCATTTCTCAAAGTGTTTGATTCAATTGACTCGGAGTTGAAAAGTTCAGTTTCTCCATCATTACTCTCCAGAGACTGAACTCGTGTTCATGATAAACTGATTTATGATTTATATATAGAGAGAGAAATGTGACGCAGGTTTACTGTTTCTCATCAGTGGATATGAGCTTTGCTCACACAAATATCCTTCATTAGTTAGATAAAGAATCACAATGTTACATTTAATAGTAAATAAACTCATTTAACATCGCTTGTTTAAAACAAAACACACAACTATAAATCATTGAACTGTTTCTGTCGATTAACAGTTTAAAATCTTAAAACAAACCTTTCTTCAGCAGAATCACAGTAGATGCAGGAGCGAGGGGCAGTCTTATGACGTCATGTCGTCACTCCAAAATAAAAGTCATGCATTGTCTACAATCACAGAAGTGCATAGAAATCCAGCTATTTTTTTTTACCAGACAATCTTTGTATTAAAATAAAAAAGGGACAAATAAGATACAAAGAAACATGTTAAAAGGGTTGTACAAGTTCATTCATGTGTCCGTCCAAACTGAAACACAATATAGAATCAATAAAATAAGCAAAATTATAAATGTAGTTTATTCAGTACCAAAAAATATTGCTAAAAGGTTCAGTAAAATTAAAAATGAAATTTTCACATATTTGTTATTAAATCAATAACAAGTAAAGTCTTCAGTGTCAAGGGTCAGTTTGGGGAAAAGAAGCCCAACATGCTCTCATTTTTGAAGCCATTCGTAGATGAACTGTCAGTTCTAGAACAAAATGGTATTACATGGACAGACTCAGCAAATGTAGAGCATATTTCCAAGGTTTTTGCTCTTATATGCAGTTCTGATTCAGCCGCCCAACTACTACTTAGAAATACTTAGCAGTTTAATGGATTTTATGGGTGTGATTTCTGTTACCATGTTGGAGGGGGTCCTTACACAAACAAATGCCCTGTGCCAAATCTTAGAGCTGAAGCTGAGCACTTTGATCATGCACCTGAGAAACCTGTATGGGAGTAAAAGAGCCTTCACCTTTAATGAAACTTGAAAAACACATTTTGTACACTTTAAAGGGATACTACTTGTAGATAATAATTATGTTACATTAAATAAATAAGTGTTTAAATGTATACTTCAAAAATGGTAACAAGTTTGACATTGCATGATATCCCCCCTCAGTCAAACCTCATCAAAAATAGAAAATTATAGAAGAGAGAGAGAAACTTATTTTTATTTGAACTGTTGGCATCTTGGTTTAGAGATGATGTAACTTCCTGGAAGTGATGTCACTGGAATGTAACATTATTTATGCAGGGTTCTTTGGTGAGGGTAACAGGGCTGACATGAAATAGGGGACACAGATAAAATGATATATATTTTATAAAAAATAATGTATACTTATGCTAAAACATTGCTTGACAATAAGACTATACTTAGAACAATATGCAAAAGTGATTTTTGTATCATTTTGCATTCAATTTGCAAATTAAAAGTCCTGCTGAAAAAGAACAGTCATTGCAAGGGACAGGCCAAAAACCTTACCCTTATGAGAATAAATGCAATTTTAATTATTTAAAATAATATTTAATTGACTTTACTTTGGTGTAATATTGATAAAACAATGCACAATATTGATATGTTTTTAAATCACAAATTTATTTGCTGTTATAGTACTTCTTTGTCTGGTTATTTCTTAGGGATGCAAAAGGCACCGATTTCATGGAATGACCCATATATCCCAATTTTACTGAAGCAGGCTGTCTTGTGTTGAAAACTGTAAAAATGGTTGAGTAGTTAGAAGTGCAGTTGATTCTGATTTTGTTCTAATCTCTATTATGTTGCTCTTTCTTAGGTGGTGAGTCCAAAAAAGAAAGCCCTGGGGAAACTAAAGAGGCCTTGGACCAAACCAAAATTGATGCACTAATGAGTATGTGTATTACCTGGTTAATTGGACTAATTTTTTAAAATTGTGTCACCAAATGTGACAGTAAAACCATCAAAATTAATCAGTTTCATCTTGGTGTATCAGTGTGATGACACTTGCACCTGGTTCTACATAATGCCTAGATTTCAGTTACATTCAGTTTATCTACCTAACAAAGTATGTCCTGTGTTAATTTAATGTGTTTTAGGTGATTGTAATGTAGATGTCCTTAAATAAATATTATAAAACTAAAATGCATTTCTTTCCTTTTTACAGATGCAGTGATCCAGAAATTTCCTGGAACCACCAGAGGTGGCAATTAATCAAAAAGTGACTGAGCTGCAGCTATCCAAAAAGACTCGAACTTAAAAAAAAATGAACAGGCTCATGACATATACCTGTAGGTATATTTTCCTGTTCTAGGCTTGTGTTATGTTTTGTTGTGATGTTAAAGGGTTAGTTCACCCAAAAATGAAAATTCTGTCATTAATTACTCACCCTCATGCCGTTCCACACCGTAAGACCTTCGTTCATCTTCAGAACACAAATTAAGATACTTTTGTTGAAATCCGATGGCTCAATGAGGCCTCCATAGGGAGCAATGGACATTTCCTCTCTCAAGATCCATAAAGGTACTAAAAACATATTTAAATCAGTTCATGTGAGTACAGTGGTTCAATATTAATATTATAAAGCCACGAGAATATTTTTGGTGTGCCAAAAAAACTAAATAATGACTTATTTAGTGATGGCCGATTTCAAAACACTGCTTCAGGAAGCATCGGAGCACAGATGAATCAGTGTATCGAATCTGCTGTTCGGAGCGCCAAAGTCACGTGATTTCAGCCGTTGGCAGTTTGACACGCGATCTGAATCATGATTCGACACGCTGATTCATCTGTGCTCCGATGCTTCATGATGCAGTGTTTTGAAATCGGCCATCACTAGATATTGTTGAATAAAGTCATTATTTTGTTTTTTCGTCGCTTCATGACATTAAGGTTGAACCACTGTAGTCACATGAACTGTTTTAAATATGTCTTTAGTAGCTTTCTGGGCAAAAAATATCTTAATTTGTGTCCCAAAGATGAACAAAGGTCTTACAGGTGTGGAATGACATGGGGGTGAGTAATTAATGACAGAAACTAACCCTATAAGAGTTTTTTTTTTTTTTTTTTTTTTTAAATGCTTACTTGCAATTTCAATACCTGCCAATATCGCTCGGTTTAACTCCTCATCATCTAAAGACACATCAGAGGCTGAAGGAATAATCGACAGGTATGCAGCGTATCCACTGTCATTTGTTGATGAAGCATACTCTGGATGAGTGAGCATACAGCATTGTAATCACTGGAAGAGGGCTGTACAGCAGTGGTCTGGTTTGTCATGCTCTCATCATCACTGATCTGCAAAGTAGTGGTTTCATTTCCAGTAGTGATGGCCTCTTCAGTTGCAGTGTCTTGGTCAATGGATTGAGGAGAAACCCAATCCATCTCATCAGAGTCAAACTAATGAAATAAACACAGTAAATAAAATTGAAGTGTTTGAATGAAAAGTGTATACATCAACATAGAAACATAATTCTCTTGACTTCTTAATGTACTTTTAGTCCATTGAATTAACTAATCCACAATAATTATATAAATTTAAGTCTAGACAGCCCTATTCAGAAGGGACACCCAGCGTCTGTGATTTCATGTATTAATTCGGAGGGGACTATGTTTATTAGAAATGGGAATGTGTTTTCTAGACATGGGTGTTACAAAAGGTCATATACTGTGCTTGTGTGCATCACGTATTATGATGTGTTTTTTTAATGAATTACTTCAAAATTATTTAGAAATAATGTCATCATAACTTAATGGGAATGTTATCAAAACATTCTAAAAACATATTTTTAGCTGAGACAAAGTCAGTGTATTAGTCCTGAGGGCTGTTTCATAAAAGATGCTAAGAAAAGCGAGGATTAAACTCCAAAACCTGACTTGAGTTAACCTAACAAATGAGTTGGGGCTAAAACGGTTTCATAAAAGGTAATTGAAGTTCACGCAGTCCCGCTAATTCGATCCAGGTTTACCTAGTCAAGATAATTTCGCGTGCACGCTTTTTTTAAGCAGCCCTAGAGGTCGATCATGGATCAAACCGATCCACCATAGGAAACGGCATACATTTTGTGCTATTTTATGCGTTTGAGACATGGTGTTTTCCTCAGTGCATAACTTACTTTTCACAAGTTTATGTGAATGTTAGAAAGTCATGCAAATATTTCCATTTTGCGGCTAAACTTAACGGTGAACGAGTGAGTGATGCGCGCTAAACAGACGGAACGCAATAGAAGCGCAATAATTCTAAAATATACATTTCGCTAAAATATTTGATGTTGGACATTAAATGTAACTTATTTACATCCTTAATTTACTTTACTTTACTACTTTATTTACATCATTAATCCTACAAGTAAGTAATATTTTTATGATAGTAACTGTAAATGGACTATTGTAATGGGGTAAATCAATACTTTGGGCCATTTACTGAGTTTAGATTCACCTTACCAATTAAAATTTAGTCTGATTAGTCTGATTTACTGATTTTAATTTCTGCTCTTCTAATAACCATAAAGAGTACTACAGCTGCCAAACAAAACCAGAGAGAAATGTATTCATATATTTTAAAACAATTAAATATTGGACACAAAACATTTAGCCAGTAAGAAGGGAAAACCTGTAGGTTTTACACACACACACAATCTCACACACACACACACACACACACACACACAATCTCACACACACACACACACACACACACACACACACACACACACACACACACACACACACACACACACACACTCGGCTAGTACAACGACAGGAAGCAGGAGAGGGAACTCATCGAACAGTCTTCCCTCCAAGCTTTTATCCACAGAACGATTCCCGGCTCCACCCACATAAACAGCTGCACCTGTTTCACAACAATCAGCACGGAGCAACAGGGGGAGAGCGAGAGAGAAAGAGAGAGCACTTCACAAAACTTTTGCTCCACACAACGTTACACGATATAAGTAAACACAGTGACAATCAGACACGTAACACTTTAGTAGTTTCATATTTATGTTTAAATAGTCCTATATGTTTTAAATTCATCTATTTGATTATGAAAAGTGAAGAGCATGAGTAAGATCATCATAAGATGCGCAGTATGTCGGGAGACATGGAATGTGTCAGACATGATTTTGACCACTTCATGAAGTTTTATTTTGTAGAAAGCCTTTCTTTAAAGTGAATAAAATGGACAGAATTTTAAATCTGAGACTTTGTTCCAAATCAAAAGCAACACAAAGTTTTAAGCCTATTGCGATTTATTGGGTGGGAGGCGCACTATGCACTGTTTATTCGTCAACTGAAAAAGGCATATAGCCTGGGATTTACGAATCGATATTGGTCTTATGAATGTGACCAAAACAGCAAGGAGACATTTTAATTGTTTATTAATAAAGTAATGTTTTCTGAATCAGTGTCGGCGGCAAAGATGAAGTTGACATTGACTCTCCTCATCTCCTCATGGATGCGCTTAGAAACAGAATGCACAATTCATTCGGTTTATTCTACATAATCA
The DNA here is from genome assembly GCF_018812025.1 of Megalobrama amblycephala. Lineage (NCBI taxonomy): Eukaryota > Metazoa > Chordata > Actinopteri > Cypriniformes > Xenocyprididae > Megalobrama > Megalobrama amblycephala. Next base: position 2,437,095 of record NC_063056.1, read on the forward strand.
GAGTAGCCTATTTCTTTTCGTTTTGAATTATTTCGTTTTCATTAAAGTAGATATTTCATGCTTTCTATAGAGATATTTCTCATGTCTCTGAGGCAAGCAGCCTGTATGCTGAGTTTCGGGTGATTTAGCCTGTAAGACGCGCTCCAGTTCACGCGCCAGTGATCGCGCCCGCGCCTGCCATGTCATGATTATATTTTCTGCTATATTTGCTTCTTATTTATTACATCCAGGCAATTGGTTACCATGGTACCAACAAAGCCGAAATTCACTTTAAAGAAAGGATTTCTACAAAACAAAACTTAAAAACAAAATAGGGCCCAAAATGGACCCCTGGGGAACCCCACTGGTAAGATTTTCTGGATGTGATGAGAAATTACCAACCTTCACTATAAAAGTTCTTTGCTCTAAGTAAGAAGCAAACCATGAGTTCTGGTTCCATTCATATGTATAAGCTGTGTTGAATTGTACTGTGAGCAACTGTATGATTTGTTTCAGTGATCATAACCCGGTACGTAGCCTATAGTTATTTTGTTATATAGCTATACTTTACTTCATTTAAGTTAACCAAGTCATTGTTCCGTTGAGAGCGTGCTGTTCTTACGGGGAAATTGGGTCGATTGTTTTCTGCATGAACGCTCTTAAAACGGCGCTGCTGTTTTGATGTGCTGCTGTTTTTGTTTTATGTGTATTTGGTTCTCCCACGCTGAAGCCGGTGGCAGTAGCTGCTCCGATTGTCTCACTGCCGTATGTGTTGGTGTGCTCTGGCCTGTCCTCAAAAAGCAAGTTATAAAAATTACCGGCTTTGTGTACGCCTGTTTGTGTGATTCTGTGAGTTTGTTTTTGTCCATTGTATATTTTTCTTTATTGATTTAATTATTTTGTTTAGCTTGATTTGGAATAGTTTCTATATTTGTTTTGAATGTATTTTTTCTATCAAGTGTCTATTATAAATTACATTGAATATTGTGTATTCTTGATTAATTTGGATAATTCTTGATAATTTGTTTGATTTCTGTTTCATATCAGGCTTTAATATATTTGATTAATTTTGATTAATTTGGTTTTCTTGTGGTGTTTTAGGCTCCTGAGTCGGGAGGCTGGCTGTTCCAGTCCTTGGTGGTGGTGTTTGGAGCACGAAGTGTGGCTTGCTGGTTGTGATTATTCACTTCACTGTGTGCGTGTGTGCACGTGTTTGTGACATATCAGGACACAAATGTGTATAATGACATGGGTATGACATAGGTATTACAAGAAGAGGGTGACTTATGAGGACATTACCCCATGTCCCCACTTTTCAAAAGGCTTATAAATCATACAGAATGAGTTTTTGTGAGAAAGTAAAAGTGTGCACAGTTTCCTGTGATGGGTAGGGGTAGTGTAGGGGGATAGAAAATACGGTTTGTACAGTATAAAAACCATTATGCCTATGGAATGTCCCCACAATTCACAAAAATGTGTGTGTGTTTGTGTGTGTGTGTGTGTGGTTTAGAAATAGTCACTTTACAGCTAGCCTACCCCGCTACGGGTAAGCCTCGAGTTACTGCTGCACTCAGCTGTGGTCATTTAGCTCATTCCAGCTATACCCATGTCTGGTCTTTCAAGTGTTTAATCTGATCATTGAGAATTTAATAAACATTTTGTATATTGATACCCATTGTCTCTGCCCTTCTTCGTAACGAACCATGTGTCTGATACTATCAGTGTTCAGTTCCCCTTATCTTAAAGGAGTGGCGTAGTCAGCATTTATACACTTTTCTTGAAGGTTTTGGTATCTCTGGTGTAATTGAAAATACTCCCTGAAGCCCCACCCCACTACATTAGCAAACTGTTACTTACATGATCTAAATGGGATATTCGCCAGCGGAGAGCTGTATCTCACCCACTGAGCTTAGCTGACTCACTGAAATCACCGTCAATCAATTTTATTAGCTCAGTGAGGGTAATTTCCAGAATGCTAGTAAGTAGATTTTAGCTAATTGTATGTTGGTAAGGGACCATCTGAAAATAATGATTCTTGCGCAAAATTGCATGAGCATCCATTCACTAAAATTTACCTAAATAATAATTTCACATTCTAAAAGTTGTAGTAGACTCCCAGTGGATGGGATTTGCCCAACAACTTCCATTAGGCTATTTCAGAAAAACAAAAAACATATCATAGATATGGATGCCAGTGTTGAAATTATTTGTATATTTTCAACTGAATATTTCAATGAAAACAGTTGTCTCGGATTGTACACAAAAGGCTATTAATAATGCCCTTTAGAGTGAAAGAATTTTAGAGACTGCTAATTTATTATATTGATATTATGTAACTATGCATAATTCAAAAAAGGCTAAAAAATTGTCTGATCACTACTGATGTCACACCTAAATTCATACAAGCCTGAGTTGATAGAGAAAGCTGTTGATCAGCGTCATGGTACCAACAAAGCCTGATTGGATTGGTTTGGTTTTATCAATTCGAAACTAATCCTGTAACCCTTAGTTTGTACAACTACCATAATGGTGTGGCCCCAGGTTGGATTTATATGGTTTTGACAACTCTAAACCTACTCTGAAACTCAGTTTGCTCAACATGCTTCATGCAACAGGCCTCAGGCCTGGTCCTCTCTCGTCTAACACTGTCATCACTCCTCCTTTTCTCCTTCCAAAGCACCGCATGAGACTTGATCCATTCCCACAGCTCTCGGACCCACCCTGCTTGCTACAATCATTAATATCAATAAATGATAATTTATTATATATGAATAATAATAATAAATTATTATTTATTATATGTTATTTATTATAATAAATTATAATATAATAAATCATTAATTACAATCAATTTGTAATATTGAGCACTTATTGTCTTCGTTTTGTACTCTGTATGGGCACTTGCACTATAGCATCTGTGGGTTGTGAGAAATGAAGGCAAATTAAAACACATTGGGTTGTACTACTGTGTGTTCTCTTGTACATTTTAAAACAGTTAAAAACAGTTTTTGTACCATTATGATATCTTTAATTATCTGCTAAGTTTTTCGAGGATGAATGTTTGACAGAAACTTTCTCAAATAGTCTATCTTTCACAATTTGCCCAACATGAATAAGGAGTTTAAGTGTTGATAAACTGGAATATTATTTCAACTTTAATGATAAAGTTCCACTTTAATGATAAAGCCAATTTAATCTCGGTACGTAAAACTGAATCTGAAACCACAATCACTGAAATCCCCAGTTTTCCCAACGGACGGTCCTTTGTGAAAGAAAAAGTACACAGCAATCAATATGGAACAGATCCAAGCTTCAGCGTTTTATATAAAGCATACGGCTTCATCCATTCCATCAGACCGTTCACAGACCTGAACTTGAAGCATCATTTCAACAGGTAAGGGTTATTTTGCCATTTTAAAATGAGAGCAGTTAAGTTGAAGTACAGCTTTAAGCAAAAGCAGTTGTTACTGAAATAATTATAACCTTATAGCTATTAGCTATATGCTTTTTTTTTTGGTTACTGTGTACATATATATAATTTTGTATACTGTGTATATATATATATATATATATATATATATATATATATATATATATATATATATATATATATATATATATAACTTTATAGTTTTGAGTGTTTAAAACTAATCTTCAATCTAATCTATCAATCTAGACAGCTACATAATGCATTACATTTCTGATGGATCTCTGTGTGTAGATTCCATATTTCTTGCCTGAGCTAATAATATCAGATTCACTATTGTTTTGTGAATGGATGTTGCTGAAGTATACCCGGGCCTTTGCTAACTACTAACAGTGGTCTGATTTTGTTGTCACGGAGAGAAAACCTACAGGATGAATTACTTCAGGGAGTATTAAATAATATCTGGATGCATTCTGGTAAAAGGTCTCCAGCATGCCATGTAGCGGTGTGATTTCATTTCAATTGGATCATGTTGCAAAACGGACCAACTGGAGTTTAATGTTCAATAAAACATTTTGAAAAGACAAGAGTTAAGAACAATAATAAATTATATAATAATACATAAAATCAGACAAGCAGTCTTTATTGAACATTATCTCCAGTTGACTCATGAATGCATCCAGATATCATTCATTAATTCCTGATGAAATTTATCCAGTAGCCTTTCTCTCCATGACAGTCTAGAGTTAGCACTGCATTATCAGCAAGAGCATAGGCAGGGGAAGTATGGCAAGCCATTTTAGCCTAAATTGTTGACAGTGTTACTTGTCGTAATTGCATTTTTACTAGACAGAATTAAATCAGAGAGTGTGTGTGATTTAGAGTGAATGGAAATTACCTGTTTGAATTTGACTTTGAATCGTGTTGTATTATTAAAAGACTGTATGCTGTACAGTACTTAAACAAACGTGTTCCTGCACTGGTATTAGCAAAGCTATTGAACAATGACATTATAATAAAAAACTTTATAATACTAGTACATGCAGTTATTGGCAACCAAAGTTCAAATCTTCTGCATAATTGTAATGATCAAAACTTCCAAATAACAGAAACTCTTTCAGAAGTCAAACATAACTGATCATTAAACATTAACCGATGTTTCCATTCAATGAAGATATGTTGAGACTTCAATAGATCTCAATCCACTCTCTGTGTCTATATTTGTTCTTCATGCTATAGTAAGTGCTAAATCCTCACTTTTACAAAAGTATATTGTCAAAAACTGCAGTAATGTATTTACTAAGGCAGCACACTCTGCACACAACCTACAGTATCTGCGGTCAGTTTTGACTGCAAAAGATGAGGTAATTTGATTGGATGTCATGGCATTTTGCCAGTTAGAAATACATGATTGGTACACTCTTAGAAAGGATGTGTTAAAACTGACTCAAACTGTGTTAAATTCTTACACATCAATGGGCGAGTTTAGGGACAACGTTTGTTGTGTTGATTTCTACACAGTCACTGTGTTAAGGATTTTAACACAGTAAATGTGTCTGAAGGGTTAACACAAAGATGTGTAAAAGATGTGTAACATTGTGTTATCCTTGGCTTCACAAATCCTAAACAAAACGTTAGCATTTGAAAAAATGAATGTAAAGTCATTGGTTGTTTTTCTTATTGTCAAAATGTATTACAATAGAATATCAATAATTAAATACACTGCAGAATATAACAATACAATTTTAAGCAGTCAAAAAGGACAAAAGAGTTCTTTTCAATCTCATTAGGCAACATTGCACATAACACATCCCTACCTTAAAAATAGTTTTACTTATTTCTAAACATTGTTGGATTGATATACATTGGCAGCCAAAAGTTTGGACAATACTAATCATTTTAATATTTTTTAAAAGAAGTCCCTTTTGCTCACCAAAGTTTTAATTTGATAAAGAAAATACAGCAAAAACAGTAATATTATGAAATATATATATTACAATTTAAAACTTTTCTATGTGATTATATGTTAATATGTTAATTTATTCCTGTGATGTAAAGCTGAATTTTCAGCATCATTACTCCAATCTTCAGTGTCACATGATCCTTCAGAAATCATTCTAGGATTTGCTGCTCAAGAAACATTTCTGATCATTATCAATGTCTGTACTCCATCTTCTCCACAGCATAAAAGTGATAACAAAAATAATTCTTTAAAAAGCCAACACAATGTTTTTGTCCACCTTTGGGAATAAATGAACTTCTCCAAAGATTGGTTTCTGTTCAGACCTTGACTGACGACATCAGGATTTTCCCTGGATGCATGCATGTCCATAAACACAAATGTGCTCAGTTCTTCAGAGAAGATCGCTGTTCCAACACTTTATAAAATATAAGAGGGAAAGAGAGAGTGTCAAATTGTTTTTAATCTCCAACATACTTTATTTTAGAATATACATTTGTAAGCAACAACCTTTTGTCAGCATATTCACACATTTCAGTTGAACTGTAAACTAAATAATGCCAGATGAGATTTTAATACTTACATCACTTTAATTCTCTCCAAATGATTCAGGAACATAAAGACTGCAATCAAGGATTCAGCCCATTTCAGCTTGTCTGCAGTGAAGGGATAGCTGTGTAAGATTAACGCACAGTAAGACACATATAAGAAGTAACCATGTGATGATTTTTCTTTCCCTCAGTAGTTAACCCACCTGTGTGCTGATATGCTGAAATCATATTAGGCACCTTCCTTTTTCAAAAATAAAAACTACAATTGTTTAGAATAACTTACTTGATTTGAATAAATGATTAGTGAGTTTTACTGCAAATAAGAATAAATTCAATCTGATGAGACTCATAGAAAACATGGATCAGAAAACTAATCAGAACATAGAAAACCTTCTGATTAGTTCATTTGCTGTAAACATAATGCAAAAGTAACTTATAAAGTTAGCATATTTACAGTATATATTGTATGCTAACGTTACCTAGCCTGCACCGCACCAGTGGCTCCAAAGCACTTATCACATATTGCCAATGATTTCAGCAAACTTTCAAATCCACTACAACTACTTAAGACAATCACTAAGGAGTAGACCATTTTCAATATGCCATCAGGCCTACAGGTGACATTTTGGTAAAACTGAGTGCAATAGAGTACCTCAGAGATGACGTGATTTGTAAGCAAAACCCGGAAGCAAGTTACCATTTTAGGACTTCCGGTTCCATCACCCTGAAGTCGGTTGTTTGTTTTTTTTTAAAGGGGTTTTGGCTAAATGGCCTGAAATAAGGTCTGTGGTTAACAAAGCCTCTAAATATTTTCACGTTTTGATCTATGACATAAAACACACCAGTTATAACCCAGTTGTGATTTTTTAAACCTTTATTGGGTCTTAAGAACGGCGGTTGCTAACAAAGTGCTAAAAGGGACTACTTTCTTTGGCGGGGCCTTTAGACGTCATCATTAAAAATGGGACATTTGGACAGCATTCCTCATGAAAAAGTGTATAAGTATTCATACACAGCGCAGATCATAATCAGCAAGCATGTTTTTAAATAAAGTTGTTTTTTAAATAAAGTTTGAGGAAGCTTATTGGTGAACTAAGGTGTGCTGTAGTCCGTTAATAGCCTACTGTTAGCTTTTTATATCTGACTTTATTTAGGCTTCAAAATGTCTAAATGTTGTGTTAACTTGTAAAGATTATCTTGATAGACAAAACATGTAAGTGCCATAACCCTTTGTTAAACACAGAGCTTATTTTCTGCGATTTTCCAAAAGTCTATGGGAAAAATGAATAGGCTTTCGATCGAGGGAACCCGTGCGCCGCTACTTCTGGGTTGGCCTACAAAAACACGTCATCCCTGAGGTACTCTATAGAGGGTATGCGCGTGATGTCACCTTCGACCGTTATGACTGCGGTCACGTCCACTGAGTGGCACAAAGACTGAGCGGCAGCATTGGTTTTTAGCGTGAATGTCGCGAAAAACACACAAAACACATCCAAAACGGGAAAGAGCTTTGCGACTAACTGTACAAATAGTTTTGACACAAAACCTGAGGTATATATAAAGACTGCCGAAAGCAACAGAAAAAAGAAGCAAAAGGATCACTGCAATTCACAGAAACAAATGGACTCCAGGCAGAGAAACATGGATTTGCAGTTATCATTTTGTGTCAAAATATTGGATTTTGGGGTAAAATTTTACCCTATATATAGTATTGTTATTAGTGGTGGGCCGTTATCGGCGTTAACGTGCTGCGTTAACGTGAGACTCGTATCGGGCGATAAAAAAAATATCGCCGTTAATCTATTCTCAAAGTTGGGTTGGGAGCTGGGTCTATACTATGCAAGCTATGATGACTTTCACCTTGATATTTTAGCGCGGATGTATACTTAGCCGAATTGACCCTTCGCAAAGACCCGCCCCCCTTAGTTACTGTTGCTTTGCCTGTCAAGCCGTGGCGCTGTCACGCCAAACAGTGATAATTGCATCACGGAGCAAAGAGGACACTGACAACACGTCGACAGACAAGACAGAGCAGGTTACTTATGATATTTAACAAAGTCCCAGCTTTAAAACTGTGTAGTTTAAGAAATTCAAACAATAAAAACCGTTTTGTTGCTCTTTAATGTGCCGTGACCATGGTCGTGACAGATTGCTGTAATGCCTCAGCTCAAGAGGCTCGTAAACCGATCATCTCTTACTACGAGTCCATTTATAGCATCAAATAAACATGAATGAACATAAGAATCAATGTTGTTTCAAACGCGGAAAGATGTCAATATACAAAATTTTTCAAGTTTAACTCCACCGAGGTTAATCTTCTAACTCCTATCTGCTTTGTCGGACAAAATGGCAGATTACTTTTAGTCATTTGATGCGTCCCAATTCGCCTACTTATACTACGCCCTAAAAGTATGTACTCTTTCTGTGAACAAAAAGTACTTACTTTTGAGTGTGTAGCAAAAGAGTAGACAAGCTTTGGGGACATACTATCACGTCATACAATTGCGTCTTTGCTCTCTGTCGCATCCAGTCACCGTAAACTGCCCTGTCAATCATCTTACATCCTCCACATTTCATTTAGCTAATTTCCTACCGTATCGGAGAGAAATGCAGCACGTTGATCTGCAGTCGCGAGTCTTTCATGTGGAGAACTCTCCTCATATTAATGCATAATGATGCATTTAAAAGTTAATGGCCAATCAGATCTTTATAAAAGTCCACATTGGTATTTGCAGATGAAAAATAACACATATAACATTAAATAAATATTTTCTATCAGTTTGAACTGATTATTAGTCACTCAAACAACCTCTCAGCGTCGATCGTGCATATTCGCCATGTTTTGTAGTTTTTAACACTTTTTACTCGTGTTTGTAGTTCTGAACTGAATCCTCGTACAACGCGCAATGAGTTGTGGGCAATATTAGCCTTTATAGTGTGCACGGATACACACTTCTAAAATCTACCGGAAATAGTAGACCATCCGGGGACATTTGGCATACTCTTTTCAACATACTATGCTTTGGGACACACTTACTTTAATCTCACATACTATTTAGGATGGATAGTACGGACATTGGGACGCAGGGACAATTTGGGTATCTCACATATTCTGAATGTCTTCGGCAGAATTCAAATGAGCCATTTTAATCTAGATTAATCTAGATTAATTCCAAGATTAATCTAGATTAATCTAGATTAAAAAGTTTTATCTATGCCCACCACTAGTTTCTATGTGACTCATCACCATGGATGGGTCATGATTGCCACTAGCTGACGCCGTGTGTGTACGGGTTGTAGGCCTTCGCAGGCCTCCTATGTTTCACGCTGGAGTTTGGCTTTGTACTCCTTTTGCTTAGAGAGTAAAGGGTGCTTTTACTGAATACATTTTCTGAGTGGCTTGCCTCTCGAGGTGAGCTCTTGTGTTAAAACCAACTGTTTGTCTGGTTTTATGCATTTGCTTCCTTGAGCTTGGTTTCCTTTAGTTGAGCCAAGTAGCTACCTTGTTTGTTACTCGGTTCTATTTTGCTCCTAGAATTTTAGTGGCCGCTTGCTGATGCCGCGTGTGACTGGTAGGCCTTAAGGGCCTCCTTTGGGAGCATGCTGGCATGTACCTTTTTTGAGTGTTTCTCTGACAATTTCACTGAAAACAGTTAAAAGGGATTTGTGTCGCTGGCTGGCCAGGGCTTGGGCTGACTGATGATCTCCTTTGTAATCGGTCTGTTTAGCCTGATCCTTGTTAACACTGCCACAAGCTGATGCCACGTGTCTGCTGAGGTTATAGGCCCATGGGGCCTTCTTTAGTGCGTGATGGCGTACAATGTACTCCTCTTGCTTAAAGAGTAAAAAGGTTCTTTACCGAGTACACTGCTTGATGGATTGTGTTGGACGGACTGTTTCGTGGGCACTCAAAGCTACCTAATTACTTGGTTGGCCATGCGCTCAGCATGCTATGTTTTCAGTCGAATGGCCTTATGGGCCATCCTGAATACCGCCATATGAAGTAGGTTCTTGGTGTGAAGTCTCTCGTTCAGACTAGTCCTAGGCTGGTTTGTGCTCCCCTGTACCAGGGTTTTTCTAGCGCACAGCCTCCTCAGTGCTTGAATCAGATGCTGAGTAGATCCTAGGACGAGTGGATTATACTCCCCTCAATACGAGGGTTTATAGTGCTCAGCTGAGTTCCGCTCTCCAGCATGCCCATCTCTGCGCGTGGGTTAGAGTCGCTTACTGCTCTTTCGCAGTCGCTCTTATCTGCTCTCTTCTTTGAAGAATGCTTCTGTGTATCAGACAGGGCTGGCCCAGACTATGTTTGGCTTTCACTAGATTAGTACGGCCTCCTTGGTGGCGTTGGGGGTGACTTCATTCCCCTCTAGTGACTGGCCGAGGTTCCGTTTGGTTTCCTGGCCACATTCCCTTTAAGGGACCACTTTCCTCGGATTGCTGGTCCCAGACGCCTTGAGCAGCCTTGGAAGGCTTTCTTCAGAAGGCCTCTTTTAGGCTAAGCTTGGGCTGTTGTCCATAGGGAATGCTGTCACTGACAGCCTTGGGGAGAGTTCCTCCCGGCTTTTCTCTGGAACTGCCGGACGTTTGTCCAGACATTTGGCATGCACTCTCCTTCAGCATGGCGGCGTGGGTATATCATTCCCCATAGCGGTAAATGCAGAGTTGAGTTCCCTTTCAAAAGGGAACGTCTCAGGTTACGTATGTAACCATGGTAGAACAAGGAACGGGACTCTGTGTTGCCCTGCCATGCTTCGGGCTGCCTGCTGAACAGTCCCTCAAAGACGAGTAGGTGTTGACTGCTTCCTCAGGCGCTCCCTTTATACGTCACGGTTTGCGCCGCAATGACGTCATAGGCTGTCGCCGGCCAATAGAATTGGAGTGTTGTGATTCTTGGCATTTCGAACACCTGTCACGAGTGATGGTTCCCCATAGCGGTAAATGCAGAGTCTCGTTCCCTGTTCTCAGGGAACCATGGTTACATACGTAACCTGAGACGTTCACCCAAAAATAAAAATTCTGTCATCATTTTCTCACCCTCAGGTTGTTCCAAACCTGTATAAATTTCATTGTTCTTTTGAACACAAAGAAAGATGTTTTGAAGAATGTGGGAAACTGAACAATTTTGAGGCACCATTGACTTCCATAGTATTTTTTTTTCCTACTATGGAAGTCAATGGTTCCCCAAAGAAACCTGATTACAAACATTCTTCAAAACATCTTCCTTTGTGTTCAACAGAACAAAGAAATTTATACAGGTTTGGAACAACTTAAGGGTGAGTAAATGATAACAGAATTTTCATTTTTGGGTGAACTATCCCTTTAATATTGCTTGTCAACTGAAAACAAAGTTTCCCCATTTGTATTACAGTTCATAAAATCTTTAAAAACAAATGACATTAATTATACATTAATTTCCCTAAATAAAAAGTAAATTGTAGAAAAAGTACGGTGTAAAAGGTGCAAGTGTGGATTAGTAATCTGGCCCCCTGGTATCAAGGAGAAAAAATGTTGGCCCTGGTCACTATCGAAGTTGCCCACCCCTGATCTATTACATTGATGTGCAGTCAACATGTGTTGTTAAAAAATGCCATAGTAACTGCCTCAAGTGAACTATAAAAATGAAAAGAATGTCACGTCTGAAAGCTGCAGTCATTTTTAATAGGTTAAAATTAATAGAGAATATCTCATATTTTTCCCTGGGTGCTCAACACCTGTATAGCCTATAGTTCATAATAGGCTGTAGTCAACAAGTTTGTGAATATTTTGAATAAAAAAGGAAAAACAACATAAAAGTGATACATCTGTCATACAGCTGATGTGCCTGCATGACGTGTCACCCCCCACATTAAATATAAATGTATACATATTGTGAATTCATTTAATAAACTTATTAACCTAGCTTTCTTGGTAGCCTTCAGTAAATTAACTTCTCTAAGAAAATGATTCATAAAATATCAGTTGACCATATGAAGAGTTCAGATGCAAAACCCTCTAAATCCATCAGACTTCTTTTCTTTAAAATGAGCATTTTTTACCAGGCTTTTACGATCAAGTTCAGGAGTTTCATTTTAAAGGTAATGATAAGGTTATTAGCTAGTGAATAAAATAACTTTTTTTCAAAAATGTCACTCTAGACAATTTATTGGTTTTTAACAAGTTAGATTTTCTTTTGCGTCAAAATCAGCTAAATCCACTTGTGCTTTTTTTTTGCAAAAACCTCTAAATCCACCTATTTGGGACAAGACATGGTAAATAGTTGAAAAATCACTAAAGATGCAACTAAAAACCCTGAAAAAGATGAGAGCACTTATCACTTAAAAACTAAACAGTAGACAAACCTCTTTACACAGGGATCTAACACATCTCTTCTAGTCAGCCTCCACTTTTTGCCTCCTCCGTTTATATGGCACAGCTTCTATATGAGACAGAAGAATAGCATCTTGTTTGACTTTGTCTTTGGCGAAATAGAGCTGTTGTTTGATGTATAATAAATCCGATTCCTTCAAAGTAACGGCACTGCACGAAGAACTGTTATGAGTGCATGATACAATTGCGACCAAGCCATTTCCACTGTAGGCTATTTTGCCTTATGACAGGCGGAGTTTTGAGGTAAATAACGTTTTCTTCTGCCATTCAATATTAGTAGGACAGGCTGATCCATTTCATCGTACGCCATCTTTTATTTTAAAAATCTCAATCTGAATCTGACTCTAAAAAAATCTCCTCAGCGCGCCGCTATATTGAAACCGCTCGGAATCATATGATTCGATTCGCGCCTTCTGATTGGTTCTCGGAATATAGCGGCTTTTGCTGCCAAAGGGAAGTGGCGTCTAGAGGCTTTTGCCAACAAACCGATATTTCTGAATGGGCTGACGCTGCGATTTAGAGGATTTGAAGCACGTGATTTGTTGAACGTGTACTACGTGCTGTAAGCATTCGTTCAATGTCATTATCTCATTTTTGACATAGATGGCGTTTAGCGGCTTTTGCATCTGAACTCTTCATATGTTTCCTTTCAATGTCCTATTTCCATATTGATAAACAAAATAATAATAATAATAATAATAATAACAACAATAATAAAAACATTTAGTTCACACAAAAATTAAAATTCAGTCATCATTTACTCACCCTCATGGTCCAAAAGTTTGTGTAATATATTCTATGTTAAATCAAATAAAATATTTCTTTCTGAATATAATTTTTGTAATGTCTATTTGATGCTTTAGACAAATGACTTCAAATGATCTTTTTTTTTTTTTTATCCCCATAAATCATAAGCAGTGTCTCAGAACAAGCTGCCCACGACTGCTGACGGACTCTGTTGTATTAGCTTGTTAGCGAGTTGTACACTGTCCAGCATTTTCTCTACAATTTTGGAGCAATACGTAAATGACTTCAGTATCTTCGATTTCTTATTCAAAACAAAACCTGCTGTACAGGCTTCAGGTCATCACTTTAGAAAACCATGTTTTCTTTATAATGGTTTCTATAGCATTCGGTAAGTTGCAAACTAATTTGATAAATGTTCTCTTTTTGTTAGCCATGGAATCAGGGCCAATTGAAGTAGCAGCCCTTGGAAGACCTCTGTATCCGGGAATGCTTTATGACTGCCGCATGGATTCCTTCATTCCAGGTGATGTACCTACCTAAAAAAAATAATAAATAAAAATCCCTTATTCGCCCAAATTTTGAATCACTGATTAACAGTCCTTGTGTAACAACTCTTAACATTTGCACATTTACTTCCAGCAGCATTTCCTCGTACATAGTTACAAGCCATTTCTCATTTCAGGTGTTACTCTGTGGAATAAGAAATCCTTGAGCGAAGATTTGGACACACGTCCGCAGCTCCTGACAGATTTGAAGTTCAGTAGCTCAGACTCTCTCTCTAGTAAGTCTAGTCTCCTGGATGTAAGTGCTTCCCTGAAAGCCAGCTTCATGGGGGGGCTGGTGGAGGTGGGAGGATCTGCCAAGTATCTGCATGACACCAAATCCTCAAACCAGCAGTCCAGAGTAACAATGTATTACAAAGAAACCTCCAGTTTTGAACAGCTTACTATGACCCAGCTGGGACAGATCACCTACCCTCAGGTATTTGAACAGAAAACAGCAACTCATGTGGTCACAGCTGTGCTGTACGGAGCTCAGGCCTTCATGGTGTTTGATCGGACATTTTCCAAAGACCAAAACAAGCAAGAGATTGAAGGAGAACTGAATGTCATGGTCAAGAAGATCCCTCAATATTCAATTGAAGGAAAGGGAGATGTACAAATGACAGAGGATGAAAAGAAAAGGGTTAACAATATTAGCTGTACATTTCATGGTGACTTCCATCTTGAGCAGAACCCCACCACATACATGGAGGCCCTGAATTTGTTCAAGCAGCTCCCCACTCTGCTAAAGAAGAATAAGCAGAATGGGGTTCCCATAAAAGTCTGGCTGTATCCTCTTCATTTATTGGATAACAAAGCAGCTCAGTTGAAGAGAGAAATCTGCACAAGTTTGGTTTCCATCACTGAAGATATAATTGAGGGCCTGGGAGAAGCAGAGAGGACATGCAAAGACCTGTCCAGAAGTGCAATGGAAAATTCTTTCAGTGATATCAAAGAGAGGCTGCTCTCATTTCAGGCCTCATTTAGCACTTACAAGATCATGTTCATGAAAGCAGTGGCAAAGGTCTTGCCTGGCATTCGAGAAGGACAGATGGAGGAGAAATCACTGAAAGACATCTTGGGAATCCACAGAAGCTCTCCTTTTAATGAAGGCATGCTTAACCAGTGGTTAGGTAATGCAAAGTCTGAACTTCACCTCTTGAGTTCTCAAACCGAGAAGCTGAAGGGGATCGCAATTAAAGACTTGGATGGTCTCAACTCCATCCTCCTTGATCCTGATATTGATGATGTGGTGTGCTTGACTTTCACATCTCTGAAGTATGAAGACCCGTATCTTTTAACACTTAAGGAGTACCTGAATTCTGACAAGTTTCAAGAGCAAGATGGGCAGGGGAAAATGTTTTCTATGGCACCTTTCAAAAACTGGTTCAATGATTCTGATATCATAGTAAAGATGAGAGAGAACATGTGTCATTTCAGGCATTTGTCAGAGAGCAATACAGATGCAAAGAGAATCTGCTTCATTATTTCTGCCATTTCCGATCCCTCCAGTCAAGGCTCCTCCATCTATCTTTATGAAAAAGGGAAACTGACATGCACACAGGTAAAGTTCATGTCACTGCCACCACCGATAGTGAAGGTTGTCTCGGACAAATCTGTGTCCCTGAAACTGTGGAAGTCCCCACGTGAAGAAATAGTGCAGTACAGAGTGGAGTACAAGGAGGTAAAAGCAGGTTCTGGAGCTGAGGAACAGTGGCTTGCCAAAAACACAGCTTATGAAGACTACACTCTGACTGGATTGGAGCCTGGAAAGCAGTACTTGATCCGCTACATGACAGTGCACAGAATGGGAGCGAGTCAAGCTAGTGATACTGTCAACATTGTATCTTCTTCAGGTAAGTGCAATTCACACAGTCATTATTTGGGTTTGACAACTGTTTTAAATAACAGATGTGACTTTCAAACTGTCCTGATCACACTGCAGCTTACATACAGTATTCAAGCTGCTACTATATGAATTAATAACTACTGTAATACCAAGCCCCTTTTCGGTCCTCCTAATAGAGACTAACTGATGTGAATGAGAAGGTGATTTCCTTAACACTGCAAAGTTTTATCTCAGTTCAAGGAACGAGTTTACCCATCAAATCTTAAAACCTATATCAGGTTTGGGGTTTATGAGTTTGTATTTTGAAGATTTAAATGCTTGTGTATGTGATATGTTGATACCTATGCAACATATTAGAATGACAAGAATCTTTAATAGTTTGTTCTTCAATAACCCAGCCAAATATATAGGCAAACACCCTGCTACAGACACAATGAGCCATAAAAAATCCACAGAGGAATTTCCCACTTGGAAATCCTACCTTTCTCATTGGTCAAGTCAACCCTAAGAGGTGCGACTTCTTCCAGACAAAAGCCCCCACCCAGTTCTTTCCCTTTCTCTTGCTCCAGACTGATTCTCTGTAGCTCATGGTCGCCAGGTGGCCTCGACCTGCCCCAGTCATGTGCTTACATAGAAGAGAGAGAGAACTCTTCCCAAAGACAAAGGCAAGCCCAGACCGCAAGTTTACTACTATTTCTACATTCAACGCAGAAGAAATCCATTGCAACTTCAGCACCATCGGACCAAACTCTTAAAAATCCCCTGTAGTGAAAATCAAATTTTTAATGTTATCTAATAAGACAAACCATGTGCAAACCAGATCCTCCTGTCAACACTCATGTCGAAGGGCATCTCAGGAACCACACTCCAGTGGTTCGAGTCTTATCTCTCAGGTAGGTCCTTCAGGGTATCTTGGAGAGGTGAGGTGTCCAAGTCACATCATCTTGCTACTGGGGTTCCTCAGGGCTCTGTGCTTGGACCGCTTCTCTCCTCCATCTACATGTTATCACTAGGATCTGTCATTCAGGATCATGGTTTCTCATGGTTTCTATCACTGTTATGCTGATGACACACAACTCTACCTCTCATTCCAACCAAATGATCCGACGGTTGCTGGTTGCATTGCAGCCTGCCTGATAGCCATTTCTGCCTGGATGACGGACCACCACCTTCAACTCAACCTTGCAAAAACGGAACTGCTTGTGGTCGGTGCCAACCCAACACTTGACCCAGTTATAGTAGCACTTACCTTGATTTCTATTCTTCTTCTATCTATTTGTGTATTTATAAAAAAAAAAAAAAAAAAAACGACTACGAGCACTTTACCATCATAACTGTGACTTCACACAGCACTTACATACTGTTGTTCTCATGTCGATTTGATTGATAAAAGCGTCTGCTAAATGACTAAACGTAAATGTAAATTCATGAGTCGGCACCATTGCTGAGTATTTGCTGTTTAAAACTGCAGTGAAAAAAAGAAAGTCTCAAACTTGTGGTTTGAAATCAAAGGAAAGCATATTTACATTGCCTGAATCATTCCTTGCTCTCTATACAGTGCACTACTTGCCATTCACCATGTAGAAACTAGTAAATATGTGAAGAAATGTACCAATTTCAGCTGCAGCTTTAGCGTCTGTAAGGGGCTGTTCACAGAATGCTTTAATTCTATGTAAATACGTGCTTGATGGACTTACATTACCGTTACGCTTGTGTCTTTTGCAGCGCCTCGTACATAAGCGATTATTTTGTTGTTTTTTGTTTTTCCCCTCATAGTTCACCGACAAGGTTTGTACTGTAAATGTGATTGACTGTTAAAGGTGGGATATTTTTTCCTTTTGAAAGAGTGCTCTGACATAACAGTTCCCTTTCAGCAGTTATTTTATCTATGGTTCGTAACATTTCTTACAGATTTCTGCTCGTTGTAAATCAGATACAGATTAGCACATTACCAGTACATAATGAGAGCGATTGCGTGTGTGAATTAGTCATACCGTCTCTCTATTAATTGTGAAGCTGTGGGTTGTAAATAGTTACTTCAAAAGCAGAAAAATATATGCTATAAGTTTTGAGTTTCTAAGGTACTTTAGTGATAAATCGCATGATAGCGCTGACAACAAGTCCTCTCTGTGGAAAGTATTAACAGGATTCAAAATGAAATAACCTACATGGGAAAATTACACAGGTTAGAGGTTCAGAATTTTGGTTTTCATTACTTTTCGATTAATCGTCCAGCCCTACATAAGCGCTGTGTTTTTAAGACGCCGTGTCAAGTTAAAAGAATTTCAACTTTTACACCCAGTGCCACTCATCAATGTCAGTTCCAAAACAGTGGACCAATCAGAAGAACTCGGAGGCGGGGCAAGCGTTGCAAGCTTCAGTTTACAGTACCAAGTTGGCATGACAACTGTTTTATTTGACGGCAACATGGCAGAGGAGGCGGTCGTTATTATCTTATTTTCTTTTTTTCCATTCAAAACTCGTTTCTATCAATTGTGCTGTTTGCCTATTTCTATTATATTATTATTTCTACAGCATTTGATTGGATCAAAGATTCGATGAGAAACTGAAGTGAGATGTGATGTCATGAAAATCCAAAACAGCGCGCCACTTCACCAGCAGCCGGATCAGTTTGCCGCTCTCAAGCTGCTCTGTTCTACATGCCTTTTCCTTCTGCAGCTGCAGTTGGAAAATAAAAGAGCATAATCTCAAATGAGCAGATTTCTCATGCCGTTGTTTAACGTCCCTTTGCACATGGATGACGGGCACAGTGACTGTGTTCGTTGTCTGGGCAAGTCCCACACAGAAGCCACGCTCACTGAAATGACCTGCTCTTATTGCGAGAGCATGAGTGTAGCCTCCTTGTGCTCGCGGACTGCATTCTTTTCAGAATGCGACTCTGTCCCTCGTGCCCTCACATTTTTCTTCCTCCCAGGAGACCTCTCAAACCCATCCCCGACCTCAGATATTTGAATCAGGCCCTGATAAAGCGCTCATTCAAGATGATTACTTTGAAACAGATCTTCTCACAAATTTGCCCCGAGATTGGTTATTTTCTCTGGGCTATCTCTGGTTCCCTACACTTTTACGAAGTGCATGGATGTGGGGTCACTAGAAAAACAGTCGCTAGAGAGTACGCACGGACTTTGAAAGGTTCACGCGCTGAACTGTGCACGAGATGGAGCGGGACACGGAAAATGAAGTAAGGCCTGGCTATAGTCTACCCGCGGCTTAAGACAACTTTTATTTTCTTTCACACACAGCACAGAAAAACATCTTTCTAATAAACCGACCAAACTGCCTATCAAGTGATAGACGAAACTGACAATGATTTTATCTTTTTTAAACAAATGAAAGGCAATGTGGATAAACATTCACAGCCACAATGATATAGAAGAAAATGAATAAAAACATTTTGGATCAATATATATTATTACTGCAGAAAGGCCACACTGCAGATAGATATACATTTCATATGTCGGCAAATCAAATTACATCGGCTAAATTGCCTGTGCGAGCAAGCTTTAACTAATCTACAGTCTGCGCAACATTGATGCACCAAAAAAAAAAAAATAATAATAATAATAATAATAATTTAATAAAAAAATATTATTTTTTTTATCAAACATTAAGTTACAGAATTGAATTAGAACAGAATATACCGTTCTAATAAATGAAAATAGCCTACTTAAAAAAATGAAATATGATCTAGTCAAACTGCAAAATGCCTGAAGTGTAGGGAACATATATTCAAAACACAAGCCAGAAATAGTTAAATTAGATAACCCAGAGTGGTCAATAAATAAATTAAAATTAAAGAAATTATTAAAATAAGGAAAGTAAAGCTAGAATTGTCAACTTGTCTTTTTAACTGCAGAGACAATAAACGCTGAACTGGAGTGGCAGTCTTTTTAGCTAAACATTCACAGCATCCAAAAATCAAATTACATCCGTCTAAAATAGTTTGAAATCATTTGTAGCTACCCTACCTGATTAAGAGAGAGAAATCCAGTCTTTCACGCGATCTGCCTGTGTCTGTTTGTGTCTTTTCAAATAGCGGGCTATAATAGTCAGCTTGTTGGCCGGCAGAAGCGCGCCGCAGTGTTTGTCGTTGTTGAGTTCTAGGACATGAACTGTTGACACAACTTGCATCATACGTTTTTTTGATCATCTTTTACCATTTCAAAGTGCATCCAATTGAACACTTTATCCCAGACACTGTTGAAGATTTAATTCCTGCCGTAAAAATGCTTCTCTGCCGGTCACGGATCATGGAAGTGAAACTTAAATCGGTCACAGGTTGGATTTATTCACGGACATTAAAAAATATTTATTAAAAGCTTCTTTCTTTTCACAATTTTATTTATAGTATTATCATAATAGGCTTTATATTAATCTATTGGGAGAGAACCGGTATGTCTATGTAAAATCAATCAGATATTGAGTGCTCCCATATCTCTTCTCATAACACCTCTCCGACGATTCGACTGTGAGACTGGTAGTCGAATCAGGCTCCTCCTATCGAAGATTCGAATCGTCGACTCCTACACCCCTACACAGAACCCTCCTCCTCAACCACTTAGAGTGCTTGGGGCTCGGGGTCAATTTTCCCAAGAGCTCATTTTCTCCCAGCCAACGGGTCTCCTTCCTGTGTATAATTCTCGACTCAACCCGCATGAAGGCTGTAATCTAGCCAGAGCAATCCCTTACAGAGGATGTTAGGTCTCATGAGCTCAGCATCACCAGCCCTGCAGTTGTGTCTGCTTCATATGCACCCACTACAGATTAGGACCAGCAACAGCGAAGGCTCGATCACCTCTGCAATGGAGCCTAGATCTAGGAACAGTGAGGAGACCAAGATTACTGGATCTTAGGGACCTATTTGGTTTATAGATAGAGATTGCCTCTGAGAGATAAGGTGGGGCTTGATTATGCAATGATTTGTAAACAAAAGTTAAAATTTTAAAACTAATTCTAAATTTGACTGGTAACCAATTTAGTGAAATAAGAATGGGTGAGATGTGGTCGAACCTTCGTCTGCCTGAAATCAATCTCGCAGCAGCATTTTGGTCCATCTGTAAGCGCACTATAGAAGACTGACTTATACCATAGTAAAGTATAACTATAACTATAATTCAGATTTTTAATCTCCGTATCCGCCTACATATATTTATATATAATCTATTTTTAATCTCTATAATAAAAATGTATAATTCAGATTTTGATCTCCATATCCATTTACATATATTATATATATCTTCCAAGGGGTTCTTTCCCTCCTAGGACTTTTTTCCAGTGTTGCACATTTTCCCAGTGTTAGCACGCTGGGTTTTTCTCCTAGGGGTTTTTTTCCACCCCTGGGAGTCAGCCGACATTGGCTTAATGCAGCACCATCTTGTATATGTTACATATTACCACGCTTGCTTGTACAGCTTATTTTTAACCACTTATCTTTTTTCTGTGCTTCTAATATGTAAAGCTGCTTTGAAACAATTACCAATTGTAAAAAGCGCTATATAAATAAATTTGACTTGACTTGACTTGACTTAAAGTGAGTTACAGTAATCTAGACGAGATAGAACAAACAAGTGAATAATCTGTTCAAACTGTTCAACAGAGAGTACAGATTTGATTTTTGATAAACGACGTAAGTGGAAGAAACATGATTTGACCACTGCACTAATTTGTTTCTCAAAACCCAGGTTGCAATCAAAAAGGACACCAAGATTTTTGGCACAAGGTGTAAAGTAGGAAGAGAGATGACCGAAGTGAGGGGCAAAGTCTTCATATGACTTGGCGCCAAGCAGCATGATTTCAGTTTTGTTCTCATTTAACAGAGATTCTGCTTCAACCATGTTTGTAATTCACTTATACAATTCAACAGAGGAGCTAAAACATCTTTACTTTTATGCTGCAAGGGAAAATACAGCTGAGTATCGTCCGCATAAAGGTGGAATGACACTCCATATTTCTTAAAGATAGCACCCATTGGCAACATGAATATAGAGAATAAAATAGGAGCAAGAATTGAGCCCTGTGGCACCCCACAAGCAAGTGGGTGTGATGACGAACTATGCTGGCCAATAGAAACACTAAAGCTTCTGTTAGTTAAAAAAGATTGAAACCAATTCAATACCTTCCCCTGTAGACCAACACAGCTCTTCAACCTGGAGATCAAGATGTTGTGGTCAACCATATCAAAAGCAGAGCTTAAGTCTAGTAGCACCAGAGCTACGGTATTGCCTTTATCAGTTTCTAGTAAAAAATCATTTACAACTTTTAAAAGTGCAGTTTCCGTGCTGTGTTGAGACTTAAAACCCGATTGAAATTTTTCAAGAATATTATTTGATGACAAATGGGACTGAAGCTGGGTCAATACAATTTTCTCCAGAATCTTGGAGAGAAATTGCAGGTTAGATATAAGCCTAAAGTTATTAAAGGTCCCGTTCTTCATGATCCCATGTTTCAAACTTTAGTTAGTGTGTAATGTTGTTGTTAGAGTATAAATAAAATCTGTAAAATTTTAAAGCTCAAAGTTCAATGCCAAGCGATATATTTTATTTAACAGAATTCGCCTACATTGAACGGCCAGTTTGGACTACATCCCTCTACTTCCTTCTTTAATGACGTCACTAAAACAGTTTTTTGACTAACCTCCGCCCACAGGAATACACAAAAAAGGGGGCGTGGTCTTGTTGCGCTCCCACGGAGAAGAGCAAGAGTTGCATTTGTAGAGTGTGTTTGTCGCCATGTCGTCGAAACACTGTTATTTTCATCCCGCAGTCCAATCACCTTTGTTTGGCCTTCCCAGGGACGCTGTACTTAGAGATCAATGGTTACAATTTATGTTTAACTCGGTTCCCGAAAATTATAATTGTGGTATCCTTACTGCAATAGTTAATGTTGGACTGCAGTGCACATAATGGCCACAAGAGGGGACTATGTTTATGTATATGGCTGTTTTCCAAATGAGGTACTCTTCTGAGTGAGTGCTAACGTTGTACGTTTTCTGTCGCTGCTTGTGGAGATTAAAGAGTTCAGTCTCTCTGGAATTATTGTCTTTTGTGTTCATTCGGCACCACAATAATCCACATGTAAAACTATGTGCAGCACACGTTATGGTAAGAGGCGTGACCTTTCCGGGCAAGATGCGCTAAACTGCTGTCGAATCACAACACAGGAACCGCTGGCACAATCAGAACTCGTTACGTATTTCTGAAGGAGGGACTTCATAGAACAAGGAAGTCATCAGACCGTTTTTATGACAGTGGAAACAGCGGTATACAGATAAGTAAATTATGTGAAAAATACTGTGTTTTTTTTACATGCGAAACATGAACACATGTTATATTGCACACTATAAACACAATCAAAGCTTCAAAAAACCACGAAAAACGGGACCTTTAAAGTTCGAATAATCAAGATTGGGCCTCTTTATTAATGGAGTTACTGTAGCTGTTTTTAGGCAGTCAGGAACAACCCCAGTAGTTAGACTGGTATTAAAAATAGTTAAAAGATCATGTCCAACTGTACTGAAATTCTGTTTTAGAAATCTAGATGGAATAATATCAAGAGAACATGAAGTTGATCTTAGATTTTCAACAATGGCTCTACAGGATTCAAAGGGAACAGGCTGAAAATCACTCCACAACATCGGACTGCCTGAGCTCTCAGGTTGAATGGAGTTTACCAAGGGCAGGTTGGATCTAAGTTGAATGGTTTTCTCATTAAAAAAGGTAGAAAATTGTTCACACAGTGAAACAGAAGCATCGGGAAAAGTGTTGACAGGGGGACAAAGTACAGAATCAATGACAGAAAAGAGGGTCTTGGATCTATGTAAATTGTCACCAATAAATTCAGATAGATATTTGGACTTGGCGGCCTTGACAGCTCTCTGGTACACATATAAGGAATCTCTCCACATTTCATATGAGACCTGTAACTTATCCTTACACCATTTACGCTCTGCTCTTCTACAAGCCTTTCTGAGGCATCTAGTTGAAGCATTTAACCAAGGCTGGGGTCTAGTAACAATACGTTTAGGCTTTAACGGAGCAATAAGATCCACAGTAGACAAACATTTTTGATTGAAAGAATAAAAAAGTCTGTTTACATCCAGCACAGGAGAGGATACATCAAACACATGTGAATCAGTTATATCATAAAAGGCTGCAAATCTCTCACATGACTGAGTGGAGAAATAACGATTTAAACGAGTCCCTGGGGGTGTGGCAACTACTGGACCGGGAAAATGAGAGGAGAAAAGAACCAGTTTGTGGTCAGAAAAACAAGTTTCAACGATTTCAATATCCGATATTTGGAATCCATGTGAGAGAACTAAGTCCAACGTGTGCCCATGAGCGTGAGTAGGCTCGTGCACCCATTGTACAAAATCAAATGAGTCGATAAGATTTTTAAAATCAGTTACCAGTGGTTTAGTGGGGCAACATAAATGGATATTAAAGTCACCCAACACTAGGATGTAATCAAACCGTGGAATGAGTTCTCCTAGAAGATCAGAGAATTCATTTAGAAAGGCATTGTTAGTGCGTGGTGGACGATAGATATTAACACAGAGAACTGGATGTACCAAATCTATTTGAAGAAGCTGTACCTCAAAGCTCGAGTAGACACAAGACAGAATGGTACGCGTAGCAAATTTTCGTTTGAAAACAGCTGCAAGTCCTCCTCCACGTCCAGTTTTCCTTGGGCAATTATTAAACGTGTAATCCTGAGGAACAAGTTCAGAAAAGGGACTAGAGTCACCCTCTTTAACCCAGGTTTCTGTCAAAAATATAAAATCCATATCCTTTGTAGTAAAAACATCGTGCAGGATAAAAGTTTTGTTGACCAGGGAGCGAACGTTAATTAATCCCATTCTGATCGGCGGGGGCTCGCAAGGCAAAGGATGACCTCGGTTCAGTTGACGGAGAACGCCGTGATTGACTCCTCCACCGTGAATCCGGGGAGGAATGGGGCGCGCGGGTGCATCCAGGAAGCCGGGGACAATCGGACGAATCCAACGATAGGGCTTTTCCAGCGAGCGTCTTGCCACAAAACGATCAGAAATGGGCCAGGGTGACAGTGAGGGAAAGTCGGAAAACCGTGTAGGTCCAAAGAGAAGCTTGATCCTGAAAGCAACACCAGCCCGCTTCCCTCGTCTCCTGCGACGCTTTCTCCGCGGCGCGTCGAAAGGCCGTCGACAAATTAGATCGGGAATGTTAGAGGCGAGCGGTGGAGGACATGTATAAGATCCACTCCATACGGCATCATGTGAGTAGGAGATTAGTTTCCCAATATCAAGTAATGTTTGACAGTCATAGGTTAATAGTGTAGAGTTCACAGTAGTTAAAACTGAAGTGAAAATAGCTAAAAAAGCCAACAACAACACATGAAACGAACAGGGCAGACTGCTTGCCACACACACAGGCGCCATCTTGCCACATCCACACTGGTTCCTCTTCTACCTTCTTCTCTTCCTGCTCTTCTTCTTCTCTTTTACTGACAAATGCTGATGTCAAGATGACGCTGTAAGAAGCTAGAAGCTTCTAAGGAACCCCAAGCTTGTGCCAGGCTTCGGCCTAGACCTTCCATTCACCAAATATCCTCTGAACCCAACTGGCTGAATCCAACTCGCTTTCATCAAGACAATATCAGCAAAGATTCAACGGAAGCCTCCACAAATTGCATCAAGACAGTTTTAATTCAACTTGGAGAGACATGCAAGTATTAATTTATTTTGAAGTGTTTTTTGTAGTATAGTTGTATTTAAGTATAAAGAACTATCAGTTTCTAAAAGAAATGTGCATTTAAATACAAAAGAAAATCTCAGTAATGATCACCTAATTTGTGGTGTACATGGTGTTAGTTTGTTATATTGTATAGCACTCTGGTCAACACTTGTTGTTTTTATTGGTGCTATATAAATAAAGCTGAGTTGAGTTGAGTCTAGGAGAGCACTCGGGGCAATTCTCCGTCAGAGTGAAATCGCCCAAAAAGGGGCGGTACTCCACATAATGTGACTTGGCACTGGTTGGCACTATATCCAGATTCTGAACAAACAGTGACAGCTAGCGTAAAAGTATGGTTGAATACTGAAGAAGAAAAATCCCTCCCTTTCGCACTTTGGTGGTGCTTTGCCCAATTGCCCTAATGAAGAAACCCCCCATGCTTGCAGTCACTACCAAATAATTGTGCAGCTCTATTCTGTTAGCTTGTTTGTTGTTGTTGTTTTGCCTGTTTCTAATAAAAGGAATTTATTACCCATTGACCCTTTGTAGTTCATCAGAGCAGGAGATATCAGAAGTGACTGCTGAGCCTGAGGGACAAGGTTTCTGAGGGACCATCATGTTCATCAGAGTGGCCAAATGAAAGATATGCTGGCTTCAGGTAGACAGAATAGTAATGAATCAGTGCAGTACAGTGTTGTGGATCAAACATTATGGGTCTGAAGGATAAAAATTTGCAAATAAATATTATGAATTGTGTATTTCTGACTAATATTTTATTTTTATTAGAGCCGTTTATTGATGTCGTTTCAATTTTTTCTGTTATTGGACAACTCTACTCAAATAAATGCTACATCACATAGATGCAAACTTCTCACCTTTAGGTGAGAATTTGCCTTTTTGAGATCAAAAATAGGTCACCTATGAGATTTGCGTAGATCTGTCTGAGAGGACAGTCTTTGGACAGAGTCACGGTGAATGAAATCATGAGAATTGTCACAACTGTCCAAAAAATAAATTATGCTTAAGAATATACAACATATATTTGACATCTAACTTAATTAACATTTACTATTAGCACTGTTTCTAATATTAAAATGTACAATCTTAAAGACTAGGGTGAAGTCTTTTTGCACATTAACAATTCTTTGGGACATTCGTGATCCAGGATTTTGAAATGTCTTCTTAATTAAAATAAAAAACATGGCGTTTAGCAAACCACTTTAGTTATGACTAGGAGACAGAACAAGAAGCCAGAAAGGCAGTTCAGATTTTTAGATCAGAGCTGCTATCCCCTCATGAGTTTGGGAAGCCGTTGATCATGACACTGGACCTAAGAGATGAAACTAAAGATCAAGAAAGACACCTGATATCTTTTTATAAGAGGTCAAATATGGAGTGGGCCTGCCCTGTTGAGTGCAAACTTCATGGTACAGTTTAAATTGTGATCACATATGCTTTCCAGACTTCCTGAAAATTGTTTGTACGGTTTGCTAAAATGTACATTCTTTGACAGGAGATTCTGCTATTGGGGAAGGAGTGACCAGAATTTTCTTCTCAAAGTGCAAATCATTGCTTCAGTTTGGATTTCATCTTAGTCTTGGTATAGTTATAATGAATGAACTTTTCACTGTCTAATTCTTTTATTAATGCTCTTTCATTAACACCAAATAGCTTGGTGTACTATAGCTGGGTATCAAAACAGATTTATCATTTCAATCTGAGTTGTGCATGCATCTTGTTATATATCAGTTATAATATCCATTTTGCATTTAAATGAAAGAAAAACAGTGTTACTGCATTAAATTATCATGGGAACCTTAGAACTCGATCTGTTATGATTATTATTGTTCACAGCAAATTCACCAGTGTTAAATATGTGGTGTAAAATTTTTGGTGTTGCTCAGTGTTAAAACTGGAGTAAGTTTTGATCCACAAGTGTAAAATAGCATCTATAAAGAGAGTTATTTTTCCAGTGTTAAACTTTTCATTCCAATTCCTTATGACTCATTTCATCAAACGATAAGCAAACAAAAACTATTCGTTCGTTACTCCAGCAAAAATGCTCTTCAAAGTCATATATGGAGGAAAGAAGAAGTTGATTAAAACAGACGGAGCCGATTACAACAGCTTACTTAAAGAAGGTAAGTTGTTCAGTTATACATTTAGGGTATGTTTACATGACAACGATGTTCTAAAAACAGACGATGACGTTGTCAAAATGATCCCTGTTCACAAGAATCTGCGAAAATGATCAATTAGACCTCGAAAAAATCAGAATAGAAGTGGTTGAAAGTGGACAGAAGAGATGGATTAAAACACTTGGTATAAATGGGTTATGTGTCTGCCTTGTCTGCTTGTGATCTGATCAACCAAAACGCTTCTTAATACCAGGCGTAAACGGGGCCTAAAAGCATAGACATATAGCCTGGATGCCAGCCGAACTTAGCCCCGCCCACAACATTTTGAGGTCGGGGAGTTCAGTCTGGACTCGATCCGTAGAGGAGTAATTAAGGTGCGTTCACGTGGCCTCGTAATTCCTGTAGTTACGAGATTCTAGCTTGTAAAAAGCGTTCACGTCCTCGTAGAGCTCGTAATTACAGCTTGTAAGCTGGGAGTTTTCTGAAAGCTCCCAGATATACCACGTGGCCGCGCTGTACCACCTGACAGCTGTAGATTCATTTAGGCGTCGACAGTGCTGCCATGGAAACGCATAATTCCCAGTTCAAGGACCAAAAGGACGTGAACAGCTCCGAATATAACGTCACGTGTTGTCATTTCAAGATTCCGGTAAATACGAGGTGACGTGAACGCAGCTTTATGCCCGAACAGAAACTGTTCGGACCAATCACATTGTCAGGGCGATGATTGACAGATTATCACCAGAAACTTAATCAGCCACGTCATCAAAGAGCGCTTGGGTTAGTTTACAACAATGATGGCTGTTGTTGAAGAACTGAGATGTCTAGATTCCGCCATCGCGTCCGTTATAGAAGATATCAACAGCGCATTAATTGGCAAGTACTCCGTGTATACTTGAATTCTTTTTACAACACCGGCAAAGATTGTTTACGCTCATCTTCTACTAGTTCCAGCATGTGTGCAGTTGAGTTCTGTTGACAACTATGCGTCGCGCAACACTAAGTGATGCGTCGCGTCACTTACTCTGTAGCTCTGATTGGTTGTAGGTCTATCCAATTGAGGTCTTTCCTGGATCGGTTGAAATACGCCCCCATAATCAAAGCCCAATGGAGCAGTATCAGACTCATATTCTGACTAGAATTGAGTATGACCACGTCAGGCTAATAGACATACATCTATGCCTAAAAGGCTGTATTATGCATGTCAGGCCAGTAGTTGGAGATGTCGCTTTGTCAAGAAACAGCTTGCGAACATGAAATACGCACACGCACCATTTTCGCAGATCTGCGGTTTTGTTGATTACACAGAGATGGTAAAAGGCATCATTTTCAAAACCATTCACTTTGAAACCATTTTTCAGAAGTTTGCATTTTCATGCCCCCAAAACGCTGTTGTCTTGTAAAACAGCCAAAACGCATAAAAAGTTTTCAAATTTCAGTTGAAAACGGTGTAAACATACCCCAAGTTAAAGCCGTTATCGTTTTATTTCAGTTGCTGTGTGGCGGGGGTTCGAGGGTAATAAGGACTTTTAAATACAGTGAAAATTATAAAGATATCAAACTCACTCCGACTACGCCACTTTGGGAGTTTCACCCAAAGAATTAAAATAAACGACTTATAATTGTTCACACAGGTTCATATCACTAATTAGAGTCAGAGACATGGGTGACAGTACAAAATTATTTTATTGACATCTTCATTAAAAACAATATTAAAACAAATAATTAGACATTTGTCCCAGCCAAATGGGCCACTTAAGGTTCTTAGAACAAGTTGAAGGCAGGGGCTAGAGCTTACTAATAAAAAAAGAAGCGGATAATCAGACCACACCACCTGTAGGTGAATCACTGCACTTTACTGTGTCCACAAGCACGCGCGCGCGCGCACGCACACACACACACACACACACATATATATATTTATCTCCCCTTCCAGTAAAGCATTGCCAAAATATAACACTTACCCATGTCTTTTGTTTTTTATCTTTTGAATGGAAACAGTTCACGTTCACAGTGTGTAGTACTACATGAAAAAAAAAAGTGATGAGAAAAATTCACAATTCTTCACACAGCCAACCTTTTAATGAGCCATAAAATGAGCCTAAATGCTGGCAAAATACATGATTTAGTTGATCTGTGCTCTGCTGGGTAATCCAGAACTGTATTTGTAGCTCTATTTACTTCGGTAACACTAAAACCAGTTTGAGAAATACTAATAATATAAACCTATGGCAAAATATTATATATATATGTGATATTTCAGTTTTTCTTTTTTAATAAATCTGCAAAAAATGTAAACAATTCTGTGTTTTTCTGTCAATATGGGGTGCTGTGTGTACATTAATGAGGAAAAAAATGAACTTAAATGATTTTAGCAAATGGCTGCAATATAACAAAGAGTGAAAAATTTAAGGGGGTCTGAATACTTTCCGTACCCACTGTACATATATTTTTTATGAGTAGTTACAACACAGCACACATACACCACACAATGCACATACAAGAAATACAGTTATTAAAAATACTGCTAAAAATTACCATTGTCAGGGTTTTGTCTTCAGTTCACTGTCTGTTCATCGTCAGTTGACCCAGCTTTCCCATGTTTCTATGTTTCATCTCATCACCTGTTTGTCCCCTCAGTGACTCATTAATTAGTGTTGTGTGTAGTTAATTGTTTTCCATGTGTATTTAACCACTCAGTTTCTGTCTGTTCTTGGTCAAGCGTTGTTTAATGTCATGTGTGTTTGTGATGTGTTTCGGCTCCATGATTCGACTGTTTATTGTTCCGATTTTTATATTAAATGTTTTCTGAATAGTTCTCCTGTGTTGTACGCTTTAATACAGCCCTACTCATGACAACCATACTGTTACATGTGTAAAATAGTAGTAATTTCAAATATGTATTGTCTTAACGTATACTTTAATGTCATTGTAAATTAGCTTCTCTCTCTAAGGCAGTGGTTCCCAACCACGTTCCTGGATCCTCCCCAACACTGCACATTTTGCATGTCTCATTTGTCTGACGCACCCTTTTCAGGTCTTGAATCTCTACTAATAAGCTACTGACTTGAATAATGTGTGTTTGATTAGGGAGACATGCAGAATGTGCAGTGTTGAGGGGCTCCAGGAACGTTTTGGCGCACTGTGGAATGAAACAGAATAATTAGGTCCAAGAATGAAACTATACATATATATATACATATTAGAATGATTTCTGAAGGATCATGTGACACTGAAGACTTGAGTAATGATGATGAAAATTCAGTTAAAAACATTAAAAAAATCGTCCTATCCAAAAACATTTGACCGGTAATGTATGTGTATTATATCCCAATCTGCCCTTTATGTAATACTTGTTGCTCTATTGGAAATGTATTGAATACATCATTATTATAAGCATTTCACAGACAGAACTGATGTAGGGGAATTCAGAGGCCACACTGCTAAGAGACTCTGAAAGTGTGTGCATTCTGGATAGACCGGTTCACATTGACAGTATCATTATTATGTTTAGGTATGAGGAAAATATATTTTGCTGGGGTGTTTTTCGGCCGAGAACATTAATGAAAGGTAATTCATCACATAAAATCTGTATGAAGTTCTTCGGACACTAAAAGAGGACTGTCACAAACAGTATTTTCTTCATGTACACTACTTACTACTTTCTGCACATTTCCTTGTCATTCTTCATCACGTGTCTAAGTTAACGATGAAGAATAGGCACCTCAAAATCTTCTTTTCTGCCTTTTCCATTTGCAGTTTTGTAGTAGTGGTTAATGGTGTCATTCAAAGTCTTCTTGGCAAATGCCTGCATTAACACCACTGACCCATCACACATGATCATGATGGGTGACCGCATACCTCTCCTCCCAAAACACCTTTTTGAAATGCCTTGAGAAATAAGTAACTGAGGCCGTGGTGTGATCCCAGGTAAGGTATGTGGCAACAGTAATGGAGATGAATTTTTGTTGGGATTCCTGACCAACTCACGTCCCCCTGTGTGACCAAAGTAGAACCCCTTTTGTAACATTATTCTCTGGAGGACCTCCTCAGGACTGTCTTTTTTCTTCTCGAGCATTATCTGAAGACTTATTATTTCATTACTGTGCTGCTGTGTTCTCTGACAAGCTTCTCACTGTATGGTTTTGAGCCTCATCCCTACAGCCGGACTCCATTACATCCTCAAGCGTTTTGTGTCTCGTGGGAGCTGTCCTTGTAAGTCTTGGCCCACTGTGTTTCTGTCATGTGCTCTTTTTAATTGGGTGAAGTTATGATTGCTCTGTGACCCTTGGTACTCTACTGTTGCCTTGAGGTCCTCTTCAGTGTCCACAGTAACTGTTATGATGACAGGACAGTCCTCAAATGTACAGTAGCCACGACAGGAGAATTCAGGGCTTGCTTGTATCGAACCCAAACCTTTCAGTCTGTGCCTTTTTAAAAGCAATGGGACAGTACGGGTGTAAGGTTCTCAATCCTTTAGAAATTACGTTGTTCCACTGGAGTCCTTTAAAGCTTCTCTTCTGTCTATACTTCTTCAGTTTCAATTAAATGGTAAGCTGATTTTTACAAATCCATCATCATCAGATGGATTACTCATGGACCCCTAATGAAAAATACAATGTTACTGTAACATGCATGTCCTGTACAGAAATGTTTTTTGACACTAAACTTATTCCATGTTATGCGTAGGTGTCAGAGGGTATTTTCACACTTGGTCCTTTTCAGGGGTCAGGGGTTCGTGTGATTTCTGGCCCATATGTGAACACTCCAAACGATCTCAGACCCCTTAAAGACGAACCGAACCGAACCGAGACCATCTCGGGAGGTGGTCTCAGTACTGTTCGCTTTCATCTTATGGTACGGTTCGCTAAAAACATGCAATCTGAACACAAACCGCTCTGGGCTCACTCACTTGATTTTTCCGTTTGCATATTTTAATGAATTTGGTCGTAACGCGCCTTTGTACAAATCGCGCTATTCAACATGGCTGCTGCTGGAAGAGGGGTGTTATGGACCGAAGAGGAAACTACAGCACTTCTTCAAATTTGGAAAGAAGACTACATGAAGCAACAACTATCAACCACTCACAGAAATACAAAAGTCTTTCTGCAGTTTTCCGCAAAAATGAGAGACAGAGGATTTAACAGGACCACCTTGCAGTGCCGAAGTTAAAAAGTTATGCCAGAAATACATGGCCATACGTGATAAACTGCGGTGTAGTGGGCAATCAGCCGATGTCAAGTGACCTGTCTATGATTTGTTAGATGAAATCCTTGGGACAAGCCCCTGCGCAAACCCATTAAATGTCATAGATGGAAGAAGTTTTGACATGGAGGATGAGGACGAGAATGGTATGTTCATTTCAAACTTGCTTTACCTATTCATCTGTTCATCGAACTATTATACAATTATTTTCAAAGATAAATTTGGCTTAATGATATTTTTTACAAAGCCAACACTCATTGAACAGCATTTGAAGCATCATGTTTTAAAAAATTTGTTGTTTAAGTCGTTTTTAAAGTTATTTTAATTGTTTACTGCGATAACAGAGTTTACAGTAGTCTTCTTTAGTAATGAAATACACAGGATTTTATTAAACTAATATTAAACAAGTTATTTTCATCTTATGTTTTTTTTTTTTTTTTTACCCTTCTGTGTCAATTAATAAAAGTGTCCAAAAACTGTCATAAAAAATTTGAACTTGGGAGCACAGATTTAAGTTGTCTCATTTTAAAACAGATTATTGGCAGATTATTGTTGAAGTAAAAAAAAAAAAAGTTTAAAAAGTGAAATGTTTAATTTATGAAAATTATTTATGAACATTAATTTATATATAAAATGTATTTTTATGAAACCTGTTGAACTCTAAAACTGCTAGAAACTCAAACCCCTAAATCTAAGTATCTCAAAAAAATGAACTTTCAGTACCAAAATTTCCCCATTAGATGCCCGCAAAGCTCCACTGGTACACACATTAGTTGGTTTTGTGATTTGCAGTAGAGTTTTTTTCTTCTTTTCTCAAATGTTACACACACACAATAAAAAATACACAATATCTACAAATTTGTGATAATAAACATTATACTGTAAATGCTGTTCAGTCAATGGACCTTTTATTGAACCAGGAATATTCCTTAAAGCAGCCTAGAAATAGATGTGGTAGCATTTAAGAAGTCCTATCAAATGTTTTTTTTTTGCCCCAAATGTGTGCCTATCATCTTTCATTAGCAACTGCTGATGACAACAACAACAACAGCAGCAGCAGCAGCATCAGTATTAATGACAGCTCCATACCTTCTACTGAGTCTGCGGTAGAAACCAGTGATGAGGGGACTTCAAGCAGTCATCCAGTGAAGAAAAGAGAAAGACTAGCAAATCCAACCAAGAAGAGAAGAAAAGTTATCTACTGCAAATTACCACTTTGATTTCATCATTCACTGAACAGCAGAAGAAAGACCATCATCTGTTTTTGCTGAAGGAAGAGGAACAACGGCACCAGAGAGAACTGGAGTTGGGATGAGAGCGTTACGAGCTCCAGATGGAGTTAGAAGAGAGGCGACACCGTGCACAGATGGAGCGCGATCAGGCTATGATGAGGATGCTGTGTCAAGTGATGAACTCAGCTGTAACTAACACTTTTCCTCCTATTCACACACCTTTGTACCCCACAGAAGAACCATCTTTTCATACTTTGCCTGTCATACACCAACCAAGTGCTTCGGTTACTGATCAAGGAGTCGGTAGTATCAGCAGTAGTGAGCAGACACTGTCTTCTATCTTGCATGAGTTGAGCAATTCTGATAAATAATGAAATTCCAGTTTATTGATGGAATTTTGATGATATATTTATTGATGTTCCAAGGGTTGTTTTTAGAGAGAAATACTTTATCCACTTTTAAATGACCGGACAGTTTTAGTTTTGACTCTACTTGTGAGTATTGATGACATAATTTGTTAAATACAAAAATGATTTATTATACATAACATAAAAGCCATTACAGGTTTATTTTTTCATGTTTCAGACTGAAATTC
The DNA here is from genome assembly GCF_018812025.1 of Megalobrama amblycephala. Lineage (NCBI taxonomy): Eukaryota > Metazoa > Chordata > Actinopteri > Cypriniformes > Xenocyprididae > Megalobrama > Megalobrama amblycephala. The sequence continues at coordinate 2,471,420 of NC_063056.1, forward strand.
CAGCCTTGCCCAGTCCACTTGAGTTTGCTGGTGGGTCTGGGGGCAGAATGTCCACATCCAGTGAGTATTTATTCATCACATTAAATCAGCCACTCTTTTGTTTAAGAAAAAATCATGCTAAATAAGACTTCAGACTCTCGACATGCAAAACACAAGAAAACACAGGGCACAGCATCACATTTAAGCCACAGCAACCGGTCAGATCCAGTCAGTGTTATATGATATGAGATCAAATAAATTACACTTTATTTATAGTGTTGTTGGGTAGAGTTGTCAAAATTACCAGTACTTCGGTATCAAGTTGATACTTATATTTAATTTGTGTTTGTGGGTATGATTGCTCTGTTAAGAGCGTCAACCAAAATTCAAGTTTTAAAGCATGAAAAAACAAGACAAAATATAAATAAGACACAAAATAGTGCCAAAATAAATGAGGAACAGAATGCAAACAGACAAAGAGTAAACATGTATTATAGCAATAAACAAACATGTTAAAGTGATAAAAATGAATATAAATAAACTAACAGGTCCAATGATGGCTCCGAGGACTACAGTGTTAGTTCCAGACACAGCACTGGATCCAGGAATGTAAAGCCCGCCCAACAGGCCCAACGGTGGTTTTCCCACAGGACGGGGAAGGTTTCTTGCACGTTCGGTCTTTTCAGTGTGTCAAGGTAGTTTAATTAAACTCCATTTTATTATGACCTTGAATTTAGGTTGGAATGCCAATTGATTATTGACCATTTATATTTATAATTTAGACATTTGAATATAATATTCAACTCTTTACTCTTATTGAATTCATTCATTCATTCATTTATTCTATCTAAAAGTATTTTGTTTAGTCCCCCATAGATCTGTATACACTTGAATTAAAGTAACACTATCTCTAGTCTAGTCAGAGGTCACAACCTCTACTACAGATAAGCCGACCAATATTACTCCTCTGATAGTAGCTTTGGTTTGGTTATGCCATAGTTTCCCGTGTACACTTAGCTAGAGTAACATTACAATAAACAGAGGTAAGGCTCACCCTATTTAGGTTGGTCGATCAACATTTTGTTGTCCTAAATGGAAATTCCTAGTCTAAGTACACTTCAACTAATGCCAAGCGTTAGTCAATGTAAATGTATCATGCCAATTACTTAATCAATTCAAAGATGATCAATACAAAACATCAAATGCTCAAAAATAGAGTTAAAGATGAATACCTGACATTAGAAAAATAGACATTGCTGAGTGTCCTGGACACTAAATTGTCATATACAATATGCCAGTTCAAGTATATAACAATTAGTTCAAACTTTGACCTGTGGAGGGCAGTAATACACTCAGCAGCGTCTACACTGCTGGAATTCAAATAGAGAAGAAGAAGAAGAAGAAGAAGAAGAAGAAGAAGAAGAAGGGTGCTTCTCGTTGGCTGTGTCCGAAAACCTAGGTAGCTGTCTTGCTGCCTCGCTGTCTTATAAGAGAATGACTTGTACAGCAGCGTTTGTGCATGAAGGCACCTCATGAAACTGATTTCAGACAGACTTCTGAGGCAGCGTAACAGTTTAATGATCTACAGCAATATAGCGTGAGCTTTGGTGAGCACTAAACAAATAATTAATTACTACAGTAGTAATTTCTCGATAGAAATGATATCAAAATTGAAATATGTTGGTCAAAATCGTACATTTATACACAAACTGAGCAGCAAACGCAACTTTCGGATGCCATCTTTATTTTTATAGCTCAACTGTCACAGAATGGAAAGCACAGGATTGTGGGATATCAAAGGCAGCTAAGGATACATCTATGCTTCCTTCAAAAATCGATCAGATGAAGGTATCTCATGAGACAGGAAGTGAAGCTAACATTGGATTCGGACATGCCTTGATGCCTTACTACCTGGAAATGTGTCCTCAGAAGGCAGCATTTTCCAGTTTTCGGACGCAGCCAATATCCCTCCTCGTTTCCTCGCTCCTCCGTCCTCCATCCTATGACCCGGAAACCGATCGAGCTCAGCCATCTTGAAGGATATCTCAATTCTCTAATTGCACCATGAGGAGGTGAGGATCGAGGAGTGAGGAGGCTTCCTGAGGAGTCATGAGCGAGGATACACAGGTGCATCCTTTGTGGAAGTCTTTCTCATCGAGAAATGTGACGCACGCATAAATTCTCCTCCCCCTTCATATCTGTAACAATAATTTAAATATATGCCTTAATGTATGCAGTTTAAATAAACTTTATATCTCACATATTTCAACGGGGCAACTTGTTTTATTAATATTTATAATTTTTTTTTTTTTTAAATAGCCAAACTTTAACAACATGTGGGTAGATCCCTCGAGTGCAGCTGATGACGCTTTGAAGAGACGCTAAAGGGAGCGAGGATATATCATTTCACTTAATTCAATTCATCCGTCCTCACATCTTTTCCTTGTTTCCTTCCCTCACATCCTGAAGGGGTGGAGCTAAGACACGAGGAAAGGAAGTGAGGAAAGGAAACGAGGATGCACAAATAAGAATTGAGAAGCACCCGAAGAAGAAAAGAGCTATTTCAAGATGAGCATTTATGGTTAAAATGTATAAAATAAAAAAATAAAATAAAAAAAAATGAGCGATGGTTTCTCTAGATAAGACCCTTATTTCTCGTCTGGGATCACGTAGAACGCTTTGAAGCTGCAATGAAACTAATTTTGACCTTCAACCGTTTGGAGTCCATTGAAATCCACTATATGGAGAAAAATCCTGGAATGTTTTCATCAAAAACCTTAATTTCTTTTCAACTGAAAAAAAAAAGACATGAACATCTTGGATGACACGGGGGTGAGTAAATTATCAGGAAATTTTAATTAGAAAGTGAATTAATTCTTAAGAAACAGATTCAGTATGTGGCTCATGAGAGATCTGCCCCTGAATGGACGTGTTCTGCTCTCAAAAGCAGAAGGATCTGAAGGTCTGTTTATATATGGATGTCAGCAGATGCTCCAAACAATGTTGTCAGGAAATTAGACAAGATTCTTCAGGATTTTATTTGGAGGAAGAAAATAGACTATTTACTGAAAGATATTCTAAACAATAATAGAGAATTTGGTGGCCTTCAAGTTTTACATTTTACAGATCCTAATAATGTGTTTAAGATAAAATAGATAATTGGATTTATTAAAAATAAAGATAGTGCATGGAATGTTTTCATATTTAAGTCTTTGGGTGGCATTCATTTTCTTTTAAAATGTATTTTTTCAGTCAAAAAAATCCCAGTTAAACTGGCAAACTTTCATAAGCAGGCACTGCTGGCTTGGCAATTAATCTATAAAAATAACTTTTCACCGCATCAATACTTCTTATGGAATAATAAAGACATCTTGTACAAAAGAAGTCAATCTTTAATCAGAAATGGGATGTTGGATGGAATTCTTACTGTTAGTCAGTCGCTTAATGAACAAGGTTTACTTTTAACATATTCTGAATTTATCAATAGATTTATGATTCTTGTGAGGCCAAAAGAATATGCTGTTATCTTTGATGCAATCCCTGACAGAGTTGTTACGAAATCCTGGATTCTATCCTATAAATGTTGATCGTCAAACCAGTTTTTGCAGTGATACAATATTTATGGGAGATATTAATATAGTAATAGATAAATGCAGTAACAAATATATATATATATATATATATATATATATATAAAACTATTTGCCTTGTTCAACAGTGTTTTGATCTACTAAATATGAAAATATTAACTGGAAAAGAGTATGGTAATAACAAATGCACTTTTTTTTTTTTTTTAATTAATAATAAAATTAGAGAAGTGCCCTATAAAATTGTACACAGAATTTACCCTGTCAAGGAGTTGCTTGAACATTTCCATTTGAATATTGAAAACTGATGCGAATTTTGTGGCAATGCCAAAGAATCAGTGACTCATCTTTTTTTAATTGTATATATTAAAAAAAATGTGTTGGTTGGATGTAATTTATTAATTTAATTTATTAATTTAATTTATTATAGATCGTGTATACAAATAGATCTGTATGATGTGGTCTTTTTTTATTTATTTTTTATTCCAAATGCACCATGTGCTTCTTTATACAACTTTTTATTTTACTTGGAAAATATCACATTCATAGTTAGCACTTAATATTTCTGTATATGGCCAAATCATTCACAAAATCATACATTAAGGAATGTTTACGCTCAGGCTCGAAGCGTCTAAGCCAATAAGATTTGCTGAATTATCAACCAATGAAATTGTGCCCCGCCCCTTCGTCCAGAACGCTTGGAATCGTGAATCGTGGAACGCGTTATTGTGACGTCACAGTGCGCGCAGCCGCTTCATAAATCGAGTCAGTCGAAACTCTTTGTCAGAGTTTAAAGCTGCTCTTTGGTCTCTTGCGATCGATCTGTAGTACTGAGTGTTACAAGTCTACCGCTAGAACCAACAGGCAAATACAGTGTTCACAGCTCGTTGAGATGGAGCATCTGGCGACTGTTACATTGGACACTATGTTTGCCAACTTTCCACTGGAGCTGGAAAGCTGCAGCAGCTTGGACTCATTCGAGGACGCTCAAGTTGAGCCGCTGAGTGGCGCTGTGAAGCCGGCTGACAGAAAGGCCTGCAGTAGCAGCTGCCAACAGCTCCCGACAGAGGCGCCTCGACCACCGGCTGTCCCTACAGTCGCCTGGGAGGACGATTCAACAGGTGGCTGATAACGTTAATAAGTCAAACTGCAGGAGACAATTACTTTGTGACTTCTATGTAACAGCATCAGCACTGTGTTTTTAACTTTTCAAGTGTTCTTGGAAATTTGCTGAGCACAGAAACAATGCAAAACCTGCTAATTATTCACATGAACTCGCTGCATTAGGACAGTTTTACTAGTGAATCATGTAGCTGTAATCTGTGCTGATAAAAACAATGTTTCTAATCAACATTCATTCATATACTGTATATTGCGTATTTTTAAAAAATATATTTTTTGTATGTTGTTATTTCCTGTTTACTTATTCTATTTTTATTTGTCTTGTCACTGTCATTCTGTCTCTCATGTGTAAACATACCTGGCAATAAAGCTCTTTCTCACTCTGATTGTTTGCAGAAAAGCACACACAAGGGAGGAAGTCTAAGAAAGAATCCATCCAAACCCAGGAAGAAACCCAAGTGTGTGCTTTTGTGCCTGAGGATCCATCGCAGGAGCTTCCACACACATCCGGCGTGGATCCGACGGGCACAGATCCGCGGGAGTCTGAGCCAACAGACAGTGAGTCTCCAGATATTACCACTCTGATTCATGTCTATGTCAGCCTGATGTTTCTGGGTTTAGTTTTCATTTTTCCTCGTCTTCTGCTGGTTCCTCACCTGAAAGACCACCAAAAGATCTGTAAGGTCATTTTTTTAGCGTGTGGAAAAAGCGCCAATTACTAAAAACTAAACTAGCCAATCAGATTTCTCTTTACCAATCCCACACCCATACACACAAACACATTTGACTTCACAACACACAAACGCACACCTTTATTTATTCTCATTCCCTCTTGCTTTCTTAGTATGTCATGAGTGCACACAGATTAATAACCAATTTGGGGAAAAAACTGGCATTAGGTTAGTGCCCTTTATGGTACACACAATTAGGATAATTACGGTGTGACTTCAATGTGAAACAGCATCAGCACTGAGTTTGTACTCTTTCTAGTGTTGTTGGAAATTGGCCCAGAAACTCTCATGAACTCGCAACATAAAGCAGCTCTACATTAGGACAGTTTTACTAGTGAATCATTCAGCTGTAATCTGTGCTGATAAAAACAGATGTTTCTAATCAATATTCATACATGTACTATCTATTTTTGTCTATTGTGTATTTTTTTTAAAAATATATTTTTTGTATGTTGTTATTTCTTATTTACTTATTCTATTTTTATTATTTGTCTTGTCACTGTCATTCTGTCTCTCATGTGTAAACATACCTGGCAATAAAGCTCTTTCTCACTCTGATTGTTTGCAGAAAAGCGCACAAAATGGAGGAAATTCCTTGCTGGCCTCCGGAGAGCGTGGAAGTCGATAAAAGGATCCTTCCAAACCCAGGAAGAAACCCAAGTGTGTGCTTCTGTGCCTGAGGATCCATCGCAGGAGCTTCCACACACATCCAGAGTGGATCCGACAGGCACAGATCCGCAGGAGTCTGAGCCAACAGACCGTGAGTCTCCAGATATTACCACTCTGATTCATGTCTATGTCAGCCTGATGTTTCTGGGTTTAGTTTTCATTTTTCCTCGTCTTCTGCTGATCTGCACAGGTGTATTTCGTCACAAGCAGATGCTGCTGGAGTTCATTCTCATGCTGTATATTAACATGTTGTTGTGCATTTTTCAGGATCCTTTGAATCTCTTTATGATGTGGGATTGAAACTGAAGTCGAGACGTGGTGTCAGTTATCATCTAGGATTTCGAAACTCCGATGACAAACGAGTATGTTGCCCTTTCTGTAGACACATATATATTCATATATTCTGTATATTTCTGTCTTTACTCTTTCAGTCCTGATGTAAACATCAGTGTTTACAGTTTTGATCAAAAAGGTACAGACTGTTAGATTAGATGTACACAATCAAAAATAAATCAGTTTACAAAAATGTTCTTCATTTTTCAGGTATTGATCAAATTTATTAAGAAGAACCGGCCTGAGAAACTAGTGGAATTGGTAAGTTGAAAAGACTTTATTCTTCATAAAATGTTTTATTAAATTCTAATTTGGTAATTGATTAAAGTTTGTATGTGGACAGAGTAAGATATAATTGAAATAGCCTAGAAACATCAGTTGTAAAGTACATTGCTTTCATCTTCGGCAGCCCTAGAGTGGAAAATGAAGTGTACCGGGCCTTTAGTTAGGAGATTTGAGATGGGTAAGGAGTTAACTAAGCTTTTGTCAATCTCTTTTCTTTAGCCTGGGTATTCCAACCCTTTAAGTAAAGAGGCAGCTGCAATGTTGATGGTGCAAAAGCCTCCAACTAGCGAGCATCTCGTACAACTATATGATCACTTTGTCATGGAAGATCAAGACATCTTGATTATGGAGTATCCACGTTCCTACATCAGCCTGTTTGATTATGTCCAACGAAACAGCAGTAACCTGACCGAAACCGAGGTGAAACTCATCATTCAGGGGCTCATTGTTGCTCTTCATCACTGCATGAGTCGTGGTGTTTATCGTCGGCACGCATATGAAAAACATCCTTGTCCACACAAAAACCCTGCATGTAAAGCTGATGGACTTTGGAGGCGCACTGCTCGTCGAAGAAAGACGTGAGTCGGCTTTTTAAGCACAGTTCACTGATGACTTATTTACTACAGTTCACTGATGGTGTTTTACTGAACACTGAGCCTGTATTTCTTACAGGAGATGCTGAACCTCTATTAATCAGTGCAATCAGAAAATATGCTGAATGGGCAACAACTGAGGACTTACGCATACTGCTGGATCTGCTGGTCCCGAGAATAAGTCGTTGCTTTTGGATGAGACCACGCGTGTCCAAAGGTGAGACCAATAACTAGTGTGAAAAACATATAAAGCCCTGACATGAGTGACCAGTGAAATTATCAGTGGGCATCCAGAGAAAGTCATAGTAACAAATGCAGTGTATTTCATGGTAACATTACCTTACATGAACTACATATCTCAATCAAACATGACGAATCAGATCTCTTCTAAAAAATGTTTACAGAATGCCTGGATCTTCTTGAGCACCTTCATGATGTAAAGTCACGGATGACGTTACAGGCTATGTTGAAGCATGACTGGTTTAAAAGAAAAACTGAAGCATAAGAAAAGTAAGTTAATTTTATTTTTTTTGACAGATTAAGGCCGCCTTGGCACCTCTTGACCATAATTAATATCATGCTCTCATTATTTGCCAGGTTCCCCTGCATTGGCAGCTCAGGGCCTATAGTTCAGCTGTATGGGTCATCAGCCGGGGACGGTTCACGCTTTAACCCTGGAGCGTGGATAAGACCACGTGTGTCCAAAGGTGAGACCAACAACAGGTACAAAATGGAAATGACATTGCTTGAAAAACATATAAAGCTCTGACATGAGTGACAGTAAAATTGTTTGTGTCAAACCTTGATGAGTGTAAAGAGATGGAGAGATGTTTTTTTGATAGATTCAGGCCTTCTTGCCACCTCTTGACCTTAATATCATGCTCTCATTATTTGGCAGGTTCCCCTGCATTGGCAGCTCAGGGCCTATAGCTCAGCTGCGGGGTCATCAGACTGGGACCCCGGGGACGGTTTACGGCTTTAACCCCGGGACGTTCCCCTTTCACCCCTGCATGATGACACTGATGGCAACTGTCCTCTACTTGTGAACTGTTTGTGTGCCACCAACCTACTCAGAACATTATCGCGTCCCACTGATAGCAGTGCGAGCCCCACCTTGCAGCCTGACAGGAAGTGCTGGAGGCTTACATTTGGACTCCGTTCTTCCAGGCCAGACCACCATGTTTCAGACAAGCGTCGTGTCAAGCCCAGCCATTTTCCTGAATTACTGTGGACAGTGGATTTCACACAACTTCAGTGTCACACAGTTTAACGCCACACCTTGTACTTGCCTGGAAGCTGGCTTTAATCAATCCTTCCTTAGTGAAAAAATAGCACAATTTATTCAAATGTAATTTAGTGTAACTAAATGTATTTGTGGCACACTGTAAATCTGTTCAAGTGGATCAACTCATTTTGTACTAAATGCATTTTAGTTGTCCAAAAGCAGTGCTGAAGTTCAGGTTGTATTAATTGTAAACTTGAAGTGTGCTAATGGCATCATTATTGTGTGCTTCTAATACAATAAAGTGATCTTTAAAAATAATGGCACAGCTTAGGAATTTGCCTTTTACTGGTATTTTACACACACCCCTAGTATACCAGTAAAGCTCACTTATCTGTAGACCAGAGAGACATTGGGAACAGATATATGTACACCCATGGATTCAAATCCGGGTCGGAAAATTCTTTATTCCTTTAGTGGTAAGAATGTAATGAAACAAACACTTGATTTTATTCTTGCAAGAAGGTTGTTCAGTGCAGATACAGAGTTGTACAGAGAAGAACACCCTCACCCAGTGTGGCTGTCTTATTCTTCCTTGTTACCCCAAACCAATCTTAACACATGTTACCATATACGGATCAGAAGAATAAAAAAAGAAGGAAAGGGGTCTAAAACTTAGCAGATGCCCTGTCTAGACAAACACATTTGTACCTTCGCCTCACTTCCTTTGTTAGTTTTAGAAGTGCTTCTTAAAATACAACAGCATAAGCAGTAATTTTCCACTGAACAAGCTGTTTTTAAATGTCATAGAAGACAGAGAGAAAACAAATATTAATGAATAATTTTATATATCAAGAAAATAAATGACAAACAATAAAAATTCCTCTACATACTCCTCCCTTTTGATTATTCTTAATCACTTTAAAGGTCCCGTTTTTCGTGGTTTTTGAAGCTTTGATTGTGTTTATAGTTTGCAATGTAACATGTGTTCATGTTTCGCGTGTAAAAAAACACAGTATTTTTCACATAATTTACTTATCTGTATACCGCTGTTTCCACTGTCATAAAAACGGGCTGATGACTTCCTTGTTCTATGAAGTCCCTCCTTCAGAAATACGTAACGAGTTCTGATTGTGCCAGCGGTTCCTGTGTTGTGATTCGACAGCAGTTTAGCGCATCTTGCCCGGAAAGGTCACGCCTCTTACCATAACGTGGAGATGCACGCGCTCAGTGTTATTGTAAACATGTCTTTAATTTTACCCTATCAATTTGAGCCGGAATCAGACCCGGTGATTGGACTGCGGGATGAAAATAACAGCGTTTCGACGACATGGCGACAAACACACTCTACAAACGCAACTCTTGTGTATTCCTGTGGGCGGAGGTTAGTCAAAAAACTGTTTTAGTGACGTCATTAAAGAAGGAAGTAGAGGGATGTAGTCCAAACTGGCCGTTCGATGTAGGCGACTTCTGTTAAATAAAATATCTCGCTTGGCATTGAACTTTGAGCTTTAAAATTTTACAGATTTTATTTATACTCTAACAACAACATTACACACTAACTAAAGTTTGAAACATGGGATCACGAAGAATGGGACCTTTAAAGGTGCCCTAGAACGCTTTTTCACATATGTAATATAAGTCTAAGGTGTCCCCTGAACGTGTCTGTGAAGTTTCAGCTCAAAATACCCCATAGATTTTTTTTAATTAATTTTTTTAACTGCCTATTTTGGGGCATCATTAACTATACACTGATTTTGGCAGCGTGCCGCCCCTTTAAATGGCGTGCTCCCTGCCACATGACTAGCTCTCGACTATATTACAGTGCATTTACAAAGTTCACACAGCTAATATAACCCTCAAATGGATCTTTACTCACATAATTCGAAGCATGCATACAGCATGCATGACGAACTTTACATCTTGTAAAGTATTTATTTTTATGTTTACGTTTGATTCTGTATGAGTTTGAGGCTGTGCTCTGTGGCTAACGGCTAATGCTACACTGTTGGAGAGATTTATAAAGAATGAAGTTGTGTTTATGAATTATACAGACTGCACGTTTAAAAATGAAAATAGCGATGCTCTCTTGTCTCCGTGAATACAGTAAGAAACGATGGTAACTTTAACCACATTTAACAGTACATTAACAACATGCTAATCAAGTCACCTTTATTTATATAGCGCTTTTTACAATGCAGATTGTGTCAAAGCAGCTTTACATTGATAATTGGTATATATTTTTCCTTTTAAAGAATAGTGTCAATGCAGGCAGATCAAAAGCACTGTTGAATAAATGTCAAGGATACGGTTGAATATCAAATGTCAAGTCAAATTAAATTAAATTAGGGCTGCACGATTAATCGTATTTTATCACGATAACGATATCTGCTTCTCTCGATTGATTTTTAAATAATCGTCACGATATTGGCCCGCTCTATGAAAATGAACATAATTTGGAAATATTGGAATATTAGGAATTTCGCTGTTTTATCTTTTGAAGTTCCTAAAGGTTTTACCAGTTTTCATAATGTTGATCAGCTAGAAATGATTTTTCTTTGCTTTACGAATTTGCCGGGCAATTTGAATCTGGTTTGTCTTATTGCAAATTGTTATGAGCCCCTGCTCTTTCTTTTGTTTTTTTCCTTTCTGGGCATAGTTGCCAATTGGATGGGGACGGAGCCTGATTATCTTCAACACCTGTGGCTTCTGCCTATTTAAGAGCTGTTGGTGGCACTCCACTTTGGGCCTACCTCAAGAAACCTGTTGTTGGTGGTTTTGGAGTTTGTTTTCTTTGTTTTTGTACAGGATGGTGAGATTTGTTTGTTTAGCTATATTAGGTTAGCGGGAAAGTATAGGTAAGTAAGCTGACCCAGAAGATTCTTTTGTGTTTGTTATTTTTCCTCGGGAGTAAGGAAAGTTTAATTCTGAGTTATAGTTGAGATTAGTTAGCTCACCAGTCCTGATTTGAGTTTTGTATGTTTATTTGTTGCTTTGTTTTTTCCTTTGTTTGTTATAGTTTTGATACTTTTACTGGCAATAAATTTGATCTCTTTTGCCCTGGCCATTGCGAATTGTTTATAACCTCTTTTGAACGGCTCTTTATGTTGGTCCCTAATCTGGGTCGTAACATAAATTGGGGGCTCGTCCGGGATAGATCCGAACTGCCTTTGTTTGTAATGTTAATATTTTTGTAACTTGCTTTAACTAAAAGTTTTTTTTTGTTTGCAACGCTATTAGTTTTTTTTTGTAGCATGCTCTGTGTCAAATGCATTGCTACTCGTGATTCTTTCTGTAGCATGCTTCGTGTTTAATGCATTGCTACTCTTGTCTATTTTTTTGTAGCATGCTCTGTATTTAATGCATTGCTACTCCTGTCTCTTTTGTAGCATGTTTTGTTAATTTTGTGTTTAGTTTGTTTTGGCAGTTCTATTGGTAGGTTTTTCTGACCACTTTTTTGCCGTTCTCTTGTGTAATCGCTTTTGATTTGGCCATGGGTTTTAGTTGGTTTATGGGGTAGAGTTCCTAGTCTTGCCTAATTGTATTTTACAGTAGGCTTTGTTAGTACTTTTAGTACTTCTGTTTTGTCAGGGAACAATTGTGATGGAAAACTTCAATTTAGAGATGTTTGTTCAGACTCCTTCATTAGAACAGCTTAATAGCTGTAGAAAAGCTGAGCTTCAGCAAATTGCAGATTTCTATAAAATAGAGATTGTTCGTGGTAGTCTTAAAACTGCCATGAGACAACAAATTTTGTCTGCATTAGTAGATCAAAAAGTGTTCTCTAGTGATGCTGCTTCAAAATTTTTGCAGGCTCATACTTTAGTCCAGTCCGGTCAATTTGATTTCCCTAGAGAATTAGCTGTTGAGAAATCTCAGCGTGTAAAGGAACTTGAATTGGAGCTTAAACTTCGAGAACTTCAGGTCAAAGAGAAACAGATAGCAAGTGACTTAGAATTGAAAAGGTTAGAACTGGAGTCAGAAAGATTGGAATTGGAGAAAACCTTTCGTTTAAGAGAGTTGGGACTTAATGCAGCTAGACCAAGTCAAGTGGCCACAACATCTAATAACATCAGCTAATGAAACATTTAGAAAGACAATTTACAAATATCACTAAAAATATCATGATATCATGGATCATGTCAGTTATTATTGCTCCATCTGCCATTTTTCACTGTTTTTCACATTTTTACACCCTCACTTTATGCTGTGTAATGTTGAGGCTGGTTGGTGCTTGGACCCAGGTGTCACACTCTACAACCATTTCGCTGATCATTGCTAGATTTTCGCTGAGATCACACACCCACTGGTCCTTATTGGTGAAGTGAACCATTTCCTGGTTGCTGTCACCTTTGAATGCAAACCTTAAGTATTTTTGTTAGCGACAACATGGGTTAAATTATGTTTATCTGGCCAGTCGTCCTTTTTTGTTGTGACCTGTGGAAATTTCCTGTGGGTTGAAGGCTGTCCCGGCTCTTTTCTTTTTCTTTGAGCTTTCATACTTTCATTGCCATCAATACAATGAGAGGGGCATGAACACATGACTTTCTATTTTCTATCATGCACAATTTGATTTTTTTATCATCTAATTTGCATTCTCACTATCCACCTTGTGGACACCTTTTTATTATAATTAAGCACTATTTTTTGAGTGTTATTCTATAATTTAGTTTTTGTTCAGTGTAGTCGGGGCCATACGCCGTATACTTACCCTTTTGCCCAGGGCTGTTTGCGTATTACGACTTCTACGAATCAGTATTTGCGTACACCCACTTGTATTTTTCGCTTCGGAGTCCAATCTATTGTCATGTTAGCTGTGTGTCCAATGCTGTTGTGTAAACTCGCGATTCTTTGTTGTAATCGGTGCATTAGCACTTCTACCATTCTACCTTTCCCCGCCCATCATCGACTAAAGAATCAGGCTTGATGGAGCGTGTTCGCGCTGCAGATCTCCGATCAAGGCCGCTCGTGTTTTCAGCGGGTCATTGTTGGAGCTGTTGTTTCTATATGTGTAGGTTGCTATTTTTCATAACAAATACTATGATAAAAAAAAGAAACTTTTTATGGCACATTGAAGTAGAAAATTCTGTCAAACTGATATGTTCACAGGTGCTTAAATAATATAAAACATAATATAAACCATGACGCAATGTCTGAAAGTAAGCAGCAGTCTTACGCAGACACAGGGTAGGTTTCGTTTTGTTTAAAATAAATAACGGAAAGAAGTTAGAGGTTTTACAAGCGATGAATATATATGTATATATGTACAACTCTGTTACATGTGCTAAATATATGGCAGTCTGCTGGCCATCGCGAGCAGCCGAGAAAAAGAAATCCCGGTGGCCCGGCTGATTTGCCACATTGCCCAGCTTGTTTGTATTTACCTACTTATTCATTATTACTTTATTAATACAACCTACTCTTGATCAGGGGGATGCATCCCAGTTTATTTTCAGTGGGATAGGCAGCAGATGGAGGGCAGCTCGAGCAGTAGCGCTTGCCAAGATCCTTCACATCAATATAGCATGAAAGATAAAAAGACCACCAAGTGAAAATATACAAATAAGCATCATTAAATTTTTTTTTTTTAGGTTTTTAGCTCTGGTTTGTAGTAGCCTACAATATTTCATAGCTACTTGTGCTGCAAATCAAGAGCACTGTATGATTTATTTCGGTTCATTGTTGTATGTTGGATTCCCGCAGTAATCATTTGGGTACGCCACAGGCATGGAAATAAATAATAATGAATAAGTCAATAAATAACTATAAACAAGATGGGCAATGTGCCAAATCAAAATAGGCCTATTTGAATTTATTCATTGAAATTAATAATTGAAAATAAACCATAGTGCTCTTTACTTGCAGCACCTGTCCTGAAGGAACCCAGCGCAGTATTAAAACAACTGCAGTGTCTGTTGTCATGTCACTCCAGCACAGTAGGTGGCGCTGTGAACCTAAAACTGTGTTTGTGTGCCATTAGCCGCCAGTAAACGTATAAAAGAAGAAGAAACGCAGACGAACATCAAATAGCAGAAAACAAAAAAAAAACAAAAAAATAAATAAATAAAATGGAACACCCAGTGTCAGCAGTTTTTACACATCCGCCCAAAGGATGGGGCTGGAGGTGGCCTTCGTTATTAAAGGCCCAAATGGACCGGAACACGTGCCCAGGTAACACATCTAGTGCTGAACTTTCTCAAGTGTGTGAGTTTCTCTCAACAGCTGCTGTTTCTGTAACCTGATGATCATCAATAAAGTGAATGTTGAACCTGTAGCACTAGTGTTGAGACTCCTGACTGCATTGACCAGTCAGTCGTGTTTGCTGTAGTGTTGGCATGACATATTGAGCCTCATTGTGCACAATGTGTAGATTTTAAATGCAGAAGACATGTCTTTTAAACTCCAGTGCAGGAGATTATTTTATAACCGTATATAATGTTTCAGTTTTTCTGTTTTTGATTAATTCTGTCCTTTTGAACTTTAATCTTCTGCTGTGCAAATTATTCATTTGAGTTTCTGATTCACTTTCAGATCTTCCCGCTGCCCGTCCTCCTCCTCCTTTTTTTTTCTTACGTTTTTAACTATTTAAGAATTATTTTTATCCATTTATCCCCATCCAAGATTTTGTTTCTCCTCACTGCCTGTCCTCCACCACTTTTTTTTATTTTATTTTTTAACATCTTTTATAATTATATTATGTGAGCTTCACATTTTTAACTATTTAAGAAAATTACTTTTATCCATTTGTATTTATTTTTTTTACCTCATTTTTATTGAAGATTTTGTCTTTTTTTTTTTTTTTTTTTTTTTTTTTAAATTGGTTTTACAGTTTTTAATTTTTTAATCACCACTTTCTGTTTCCGATTCACTTTTTTCTTTCTTTTTTAACTCCGTTTTTTATATGGGCTTCACACTGGGAAATGGGCTATGCCTACACTACCCAGAATTCCTTGAGATGGTATAAAATGGAGAACAGGACACTTCTTAAGCACCTGCAATAAGCTCAATATATCTTCAGAGATAAAACAAGGTAGGTTTTGGAAATGAAGATATAATGCTGATATTAATGTAAACTCTAAAGAAAGAAAACTCTCGGTGTCTTTTAATCTAATGTGTGCCTGAGATATTTAAACAAAACATGGGAGCCATAAACAAACCTTTACCAAACAAACACAGGGCATCTAGAACAATTAGAGGAAACTACGCCATGTTTGTCGAGCACTTTTGAAGAGCCGTGCTCTAATTCAGATGAGTTCATCTCATCCCTGATCAAACTCACCCGAAGACCCTGATCCGCTGTTTCCGGTGTGTTTGATCAGGGTTGAGATGAACTCTGCAGGACCCAGTTTGTCCACGCCTGATCTAATGAGTGCTGAACTCATGAAAACAGTCATGGTGATATTCAACCATCACAAAAACTGTAATTCTACTCATTTCAGTCAAAAGTGCTCAAGACAAAGCAGCAGTTCTCCATTCATTTCTAGTTGAGTCTGGTGAGGTGTTTGATTCATTTAGAGCTGGAATGTTTGCATCTTCCTGAATTGATGTGGCAATGCAAAATTAAATCATTTCTTCATTTTGCTGTGAGCTGATTGTGTTTTCTTTAGCAGAGACTGACGAGACGTACCTGGACATTTGAACATGAGCATTGAGAGACATTTCTCCCGTCAGATCAACTTTGTGATGAAGATTCTGGGGCTGCAGATCAGGATCATTGAGGAGGACACGGGGGTGAATTTCAGGATCCATGAAGGACGAGATCATGGTAATGAAGCAGCACTACGGTCAGAGGACAGGACTGGACGTGGCACGCTCCAAGATAACACATCTAGTGACTAACTGAATGTTGAACCTGTAACAGTGTTGAGGCTCTTGACTGCAGTGTGTTCGCATGACCTCTCTAGTCTTTTAGTATTGATTAGATTCACTTGAGTTTCTTTCAGGTCTTCTGCTGTGCAAATGATTCACTTGATTTTCTGATTCTCTTTCAGATCTTCTGCTGTTCAAATGATTCACTTGAGTTTCTGATTCACTTTCAGATCTTCTGCTGTGCAAATGATTCACTTGAGTTTCTGATTCTCTTTCAGACCTTCTGCTGTTCAAATGATTCACTTGAGTTTCTGATTCTCTTTCAGATCTTCTCCTCGCTGCTTGTCCTCCTTCACCACCTTTTTCACTGTCACTGTTTTACAACTTGTATGTGGAGATTATTTTATTCTAATTTTAATTTAAGAATGACTTATTTTACTACTTGTTATTCTTTAAGTATTTATGTATTATGTCAGTTTAAGAAATGTTAGTGTTCCAGTTTTTGACTGTTTTAATGTGTTGTTGTTTTTTTTTTTTTTTTTTCTCTTCAACACTCGTGATTTGCTGCTTGTAAATAAAGCTCATCTTGGTTCTTGTTTCTCATCTCTGGTGTGATTCTTGTGTCCGTCGGCTCCGTTATCACTGAGTTACAGCATTATAAAAGTAACTAATTACCAGGGAAAGTAACTATTGCGTTTATTATTTTTTTTTTTTAAATGGGTCAAATAACTTGCACACCCTTAATATTAAATAAATTTAAATCTAAGAATAAATTATTCTGGATCTGATTTCTTGGTAGCAAGAAAACATGGTTTCATATTTGTTTAAATACTCCTATGTTATGTTTTCAATTCATCTATTTGATTATGAAAAGTGAACAGCAAGAGTAAGATGCATCAAAGATGCGCAATATATCGGGAGGAATGGAGTGGGTCAGATATGATTTTGACCATTAAGTTTTGTTTTGTTAAGCCTTTCTTTAAAGTAAATTTCATTCAGTAAAAATTGTATCTTAATTTTAAACAATGTTTCATCAACCAATTGTCTGGATTTAATTAGAAGCAAATATAGCAAACAATAACCAAGACATGAGGCGCTGGCGCGATCACATGTGCGTGAACTGAAGCGCGTTTTATAGGTTGAACCGAGGCAGCTTGCCTCACAGACATGAGAAAAATATCCATAGAAAGCTTGAAATATCTACTATGCTATAGAGAAACTTAAACATGATCCAGACTGACGAACAAAATGAACAAAAGACTGATGAAAAGAGGGGAAAAACATCATCTTGCACCAACATTTATTAGAGAGCTTTTTAAACTGTTCATGTCCCACCCTTACTTTTATCACGTTTTATTGTAGCCTGTTAATTGTGGTCAATTTGGCTAACTTTTAGAATTTGTAATCTATTAAGGGGATATATTTTCACCATTACAAGACTTATATTACAAGTGTGACATGTTTCATAATAATAGTAATGGTAATAGTAATAGTTTTATCAATTTTAGAATGCACTGTATTCATTTGTTTTAAATGAAACGATGTTACTAATGAACAACAACACAAAACTCCTACAACTGAAACTACTGTTGTGACTGGGTAATAGTACACCACTTATTTTTTTAGGACTACCCTGTAGCTAATCATGTGCTGATTAGCATCTTTGAGAAAATATCTAAAATTGTCACTACTGAAACTTCACATGTAGTAAATTTCGGTTTTTGGGTGTTATTCCATAAAATGTAGTTTTTATGTGTACAACTGTTCAGAACTGTGCTAGCTAACCATGTGTTGCTGATTATCATCTCCAGTAGTTTGTGATCTATTAGTCTTGTAAGATCTGCTGGATGTGTTTCTGAAGCTCCATTCAGTCAATATTATTCAATATCAGTGTTTGAATGTTATTTCTCTCCATCAAACCCAAAGTTCGCGAACACCGAGATGCAGCAGAACTTCTAGATTAATTAATGAGTGAGTCATTGATCCAAACGATTCATTCGAACAGCCGATTGACTCCGGAACGAGTCATGATTGATTATGAGACACAGCTGATCCGAGTTGAGCGTTTCTCTTTCTTCAGTGAGGTTTGATCTCCTTATATAAGACGATCTGGAGGAGCTCCAGCTGGAGATGTGCTGTTTGTTGGTGTGTATATGTGTGAGCATGACAAGAAGAGGAGAAGTGGTAAGAATCAGAATATTTCTTCTGAATGTCATAATGTGCAGAAAGAAACATCAAATCCAGCTGTTGAGGCTCTGATACGGGCTAGAAGCTGAAGAGGATCCCTGATTTATTTCATCTGTTCATGTGTTTTCACTTCTGATCTGAACAAGACTCGTGTTTCGTCACAAAGATGCTATTGAAACTCCTTTCCATCTGTTTCTCGTGGCCTCATAACATAGCTGTAAAACTGACTTGATCATTTCAGTATATGTGAACAGACTGACTTGATCATTTCAGTAGATGTGAACAGAATCAGTTTCATTTTCTTCTGTTGCAGGAACTTCAAGCACTGTTTCATTCTTCTCTTTGTGTTTGTTGTTCTGAGTTTCAGCCTAAAAGTGTTTCGTGATTCGAAGACTTCCGATAGACCTCCTGGGGTTTAATAGAAATTAAGAAATTAAGACTTTTTTAATCTGGAGGATCTGCTGTGACTGACGTCTCTCTCCTTCTCCCTCATCTTTCTCTGTTAGATTCACAGCACGGGTCAGGATTGGCCAGGAGCTGAAGAAGAGAGGGCCGCTGCTGGAGAGGGTGAGAGAAGACTGAAAGCACAGAAAGAGTGTGATGACAGAGAGAGAAACTCTAGAGAGATGGAAACTGCTGTAGAGATGAGAATTAATCTGTAGAAGTCCAAGATCTGGCCGTGAAACAACCAAATGTGTCCTTTTAATATTAGAGCTGGAACACTTTCATTTGGTCACACTGGAGTTCAGCTTTATGCTTTTGTTTCAGGAGATGCTTCATATTCCGCTCTGGGAATGTGAGATTTCAATAAACACACTAATAGTGCTCAAACTACTCCAACTAGAAACCATATAAGTGTCTGGGAATGTTTTCCATTGATTATTACAGGAAAAACAGGCGAGACGCTCCGTGACACAAACCTGTAGCGACCCGTATGGATTTCTGTAGGAGGTTCTTCAGCCCCGTTTAATACAGAACTAGAGTCAGACGTTCAGTTACCACACGCTTTTATTCCCATAATGCTTCATTTTCTGTGTCACATGATCTAATCAAGAGTTTCTCTCTGTCCTAGACATCAAGCCAAGGACGGCCAGGGCTGCTCGACTGCCTCTTACCACAACCCCTCTCTGGCCTGCGCCGATACGCCAGCGCTCGTGGGGAGGAGCTCACAATAGAGTTTGTGGAGCAAACGGGGCCCCCCAACGCTCAGAGGCACGCACGCACACACACACACGCACACGCGCACACACACACACACACCCCTGATGTAGATCACGTGTCACACACCTGTCAGTCTCTCTTCTCACAGTCTCTCTGTCTTTCAGGTTCAGTTACCGAGTGAAGATGCCCCCCGCGCACCTTCCTCCCCATGAGTGCCTCGAGCAAACGGCAGGCCAGAGAGGAGGCAGCGAGAGCAGCCGTGGCTGTCCTGGTGGGCGAGGCTGAGAGGGAGATGAGAACACCACCCCCTCAGGTACACACACACAAACACAAACAATTATTTTCACTTGCACAAATGCTTCCAAATAAATTTAGGCTGCACAGAATAAATTTCAGGTACATGCACAACCAAAATGGTCACAATTTCAAGCCTTGCTATGAAACATGTTGTCAGGATCTGAAGCTGCAGTAATTATGAAAAAGTCATGACGTTGCTTTAAGTGAACCGCACTGCTCTGAAGTGTTCTGTTTTTGCAACTGTGGTCATGAACATGTGATATCCTGTTAAGATGATAAAAAGGCAACTTTTTTGATAACTTTTAATAATGTATTGAAAATCATTCAGATGGTGAATGTTGTTCTGTGTCTGTTCTGGGACTGTACTGCTCTGAGCTTCTATTCCTACACTTATGCTGTCGAGACTCAAAACCACTATGGTCAAAATGTCTCACAGCAACTTTGTGGCATATTTTAGCTGTAGGAAACTAGAACTGATCAAGTCTTGTAACAAATCCATTAAAAAGTAATGATTTAAATATTCAGCCTTTGAATGCTCTTTTTTTATATAATTACAAATGATATTACCAACATAACAAAAACTGTGAAGTTGAACTGAAAAAATTAACATGAATTTCACAATGTCATCTTGTGAGCTTTAGTGGAGTCAACAAATTTGTCTTTACACGTTAGCCAGACAAATTTTGTGCTACTTGATTGAGAAACTTATATATTATTGGTTAAAAGCAGACTGATGCTGTTAAGTGCTCAGATGTACACAGGTTTCAGTTCATGTCTGTGGAAATAAAGACTGAATATTCCCTAAATTTCTACCGTCTCCTCAGCATCATAGGAAATGCTTTTTGTTGTTTGTCAGATTTAAGCCGTTAGCTTAGATTTAAAATCAGTCTGTTGTTCCTAGTGTGAGGCTGCAGACTCTTGATCTGATGTGTGTTGGAGCTCATCGTTTGGTAGTTCTGCTTTTGGCATCAGTGGTATTGAGATATTGGAACTGTGTGTTTTTTTTTTTTTTTTTTTTTTTTTTGTCGTTTTTAAAAAAAAAAAAAATTTTATGTTGAGTACATATTAACATGACGAGAAGCTGCACACATGCAACAATAAAATATAACAGAAACACAAATTAATTTGCTTAATTTAATAATGATGATTTAATACAGTAGGACTTATAGCTTACAAAAAAGTACAACTATTATTTTTTTCCAAATACAAGTGTAACTATTTTTTTTTTTTACCTGCTTTCTATTAGCCATCACATTACAGATTTTATTTTAAGGTGCTTTTTTTTTTTCTCTCACATATCCATTTAAAAACATTATCACATGGATAACCATACCACCCTAATGGATTCAGCACAGCACAGTTTTCCTCTTTGTCCATGTTGGGCTGTCCAGACGCCCAGAACCTGCATGTACAGATAAGCATTAGGTGTTCAGTGCTGCTTTCTGTGTGATATGATAATCATTTATATCATATTAATCAGTTCAGTTCAGTAATTTCTTACCCAGAGGTCAGTGTGCTGCCATCAACCCATTTCCATGTGCCCTCCACATCACTGTCATTTAGACCAATCCAGAATTCAGCATCAGTTTTAAAAGACTCCTAATAATAGAATAGAAGTGAAATCATTTCTGTAGTATTTCAGCTAACACACGTCTAATGTGAGTAAATGAATCATGAATCTGAATTAGTCAATCAATGTTTCACTCACTTGTTCCTCTCTGTTGTTTATGATGATCAGATCTGCTCCTCTGTTCAAACAGTCTTCTCTACTTTCAGCCCAGTTCTTCGTGTCAGAGGAAATGTAGTATAAACTGGATTGATTGCACTTCCATCCATCTAGTAACACAACCAGTTTAGTTATGAGTTGTTTGTTCTCGTCCACACTGAACTGAAACTTACTAACATCCGTGTGTACACACAACATAAACACTGCATCTTTTTAATGCTAAACATGTGTAGTTTAAGTGAAGTTCAAGATTACCCAAAAATTGTGCTAACAGTTGTTTTTTCTCCTCATTTAACTGGTTATTTTGATTAGTCATGTTGCTAATGTCATTTCTCCAATTTATCTTTCTCTTTTAACAAGCCTTGGATCTCATCACGTTCCTTGTTCCTTTGTTGGTTGTATTTGTCCTCACTGTTTTCATACTCATCAGTCTTTGTTCTGAGTTCGAGACCCAGCAATATGATCGCCTCGACCAGAAGAACGCACTGCAGCACCAAACACGCTGTAGCTCTTTTGTATCTTCTGTTCCTCACAGAATCAATTCCTGAACACCACAGACATGAAGATAAATGTTTCTTAATTACTCACATGACTAAAATATGTGTGTTGATTGTTATAATCAAATAAATCTCAATACCTGTGCTGTTCCTCTTACACATTTTCAGTCATTTAGAGTCAGATTTTGTAAGTTGCTTGTGTGTGGAAAACACAGCTGTATACTGATACTTTCAGAGTTCAACGCTAACTACACCACTGTGACCGCACTGAGCAGTCATATCCTGCTTATATAAAAAAAGGTTTTGCAGATAAACAGCAACGATTTATGTTAAAATATTTTTGTACAATACTAGTAAAAGTAGTCATGTTGTTAAGCCTTTTATATCAATGTAATAACATTTCTTACTTCTTGTAAGTAATTGAAGTTGATTATTTTCCTCTTAAGTGTGAAGTTTCCGCATTACTAGCCTCACCATAGAGAATTTAAGTAAAAAAGAAGAAGAAAAATAAAATATAGCCACACCCCAATCTCACTTCATTTGTTGAGTTAAAGGATTAGTCCACTTTTAAATAAACTTTCAAGATGAGCATTTATGGTTAAAACTTGTATAATTTTCCATTTTTTTCAGAAAATGAGTGATGGTTTCACTAGATAAGACCCTTATTTCTCGTCTGGGATTGTGTAGAACAATTTGAAGCTGCAGTGAAACTAATTTTGACCTTCAACTGTTTGGTGCCCATTGAAGTCTACTATAAGGAGAATAATCCTGGAATGTTTTCATCAAAAACTTTAATTTCTTTTCGACTGAAGAAAGAAAGTGTCATGATAGAATACTGGAAACAATAGCGAGTTAACACGTTTATTGAGACGTATAAAAATGGACAGTCACTGAACGTTGAGTTCACTGGTGGCACAGGGACTGAGATGGTCAGCGTGAAGACAAGGTGCGTTGATGAGATGAAGTGTGCTGGTGAAGATGACAGAAGAATCCAGACAAAGAACGTAATCCACATAGACACCGAACAGGAACAGGAATCACGAGACTGGCACGCCGAACAGGAACAGGATGGTAGACACAGCACGGAGACATCAAACAACGATCTGACAAATGAGATGAGATATGAGTGAGTATATATAGGGTGAGCAAATGAGCTGCAGCTGGTGCTGTGATAGGTGTCAGCTGGAAGCGCTGATCATCCAAGTGGCTCGGGCACGCCCACAAACACACACACACACACAACAACAGTGACACGAGACAAGCAGGAAACAATGCATTCAAATACCGTGACAGTACCCCTCCTCCTAGGAACGCCTCCTGGCGTTCCCCGACTCCCTTACCTGTCGATTGTAATCATCGATAAGGGAGTGATCCAGAATGTCTCTGGCAGGTACCCAACTTCTCTCCTCCGGACCGTAACCTTCCCAGTCCACCAAGTACTGAAATCCGCGTCCCCTCCGTCTAGCATCCAGAATGCGATTAACCGAATAGGTGGGTTCCCCATCTACGAGTCACGGCGGTGGGGGAACCGGGGCTGGCGGATTAATTCTAGAATGAAACACGGGTTTTACTTTGGATACATGAAAGACGGGATGAATCCTCCTGTACGCTGGAGGGAGTTTGAGGCGGACTGCCACCGGACTAATGATCTTGGTGACAGTAAACGGACCAATAAATTTGGGAGCAAGTTTATTAGACACGGAGCGGAGAGGAATGTTCTTGGTAGAAAGCCACACCTTTTGAACAACGACGTATACGGGAGGCTTAGACTGGTGGCGATCGGCTTTGGCCTTGGTGCGCTCCCTCACCTGGAGAAGAGTCTCTCGGGCTCTAGTCCAGGTGCGGTGACACCTCTGGACGAAGGCGTGAGCGGAGGGGACCGCGACCTCGGATTCCAGACTAGGAAAAATGGATGGCTGGTAACCTACACTACACTCAAACGGAGATAGGCCCGTGGACGACACTGGCAACGTATTGTGGGCGTACTCCACCATAGAGAGTTGCTGGCTCCACGAGGAAGGATTCTTAGAGACCAAACATCGCAACGTTCTTTCCAAATCTTGGTTGGCTCTCTCAGTTTGGCCATTGCTCTGGGGATGAAACCCTGAGGACAGACTGACAGTCGCTCCTAACAACTTACAAAATTCTTGCCAAAATTTAGATACAAACTGGGGTCCTCTGTCGGAAACCACGTCTGTCGGGAGGCCATGTAAGCGAAAGACGTGATTCACGACTACCAACGCTGTCTCCTTGGCTGATGGCAATTTGGGCAAGGGAATGAAATGGGCCGCCTTCGAGAATCGGTCCACCACGGTTAAAACTACCGTGTAACCCTGAGAGAGCGGAAGGGCGGTGATAAAATCTAGTGCGATATGGGACCAGGGTCTCGAAGGGACAGGCAGCGGTTGGAGTAGCCCATCAGGAGGACGATTGGAAGTCTTACCAGTGGCACAAACTGAGCAAGCCAAAACAAAACTGTGAACATCACGAGCCATAAGTGGCCACCAGAATCGTTGCTTGACTAGAAATTTAGTGCGTTTAACTCCTGGATGACAAGCCACATTAGAACAATGTCCCCACTGGATGACCATGGACCGTAATCCCTCCGGCACGAATAACCGGTTCGGTGGGCACCCGGGCGGAGGCGTTACCCCTTCTAAGGCCGTCTTGACCTTCGATTCGACCTCCCATGTGAGTGTGGAAACAACTAGAGTCTCCGGAAAAATGTACTCGGGAGTAGACGGGCGCTCGGAACGATCAAAAATGCGCGACAATGAATCGGGTTTGATGTTTTCGGAACCCGGGCGGTACGAGAGAGTAAAATCAAAACGACCGAAAAAAAGTGCCCACCGAGCCTGCCTGGAGTTCAATCTTTTAGCGGTTCTGATATATTCCAAATTCTTGTGGTCGGTCCATACGATAAAAGGTACCCCTGAACCTTCTAACCAGTGACGCCACTCATCCAATGCAAGCTTGACCGCCAGCAACTCTCGGTTACCAATGTCGTAATTACGTTCAGCAGGAGATAACCGATGAGAAAAAAACGCGCAAGGGTGCATCTTGTCGTCTGTGGGAGAACGCTGGGATAACACCGCCCCTACCCCCACCTCTGACGCATCGACCTCCACCACGAACTGCCGTGATGGATCAGGGGCAACGAGAATAGGGGCTGAAACAAAGCAACCTTTCAGTTTGGCAAACACAGCCTCGGCTGTGTCTGACCACCTGAACGTAGTTCTGGGGGAGGTCAAGGCAATCAGAGGCGCGGCTAGTTGGCTGAAATTGCGAATAAAACGCCGGTAGAAATTGGCGAATCCCAGAAACCTCTGTAGGGCCTTACGGGAATCCGGACTTGGCCAATCCACCACAGCCTTAACCTTCTCGGGATCCATGCGTACTCCCTCAGTCGACACAATGTACCCTAGAAAAGGAACAGACTGTGCATGAAACACGCATTTCTCCGCCTTGACAAAAAGCCCATTCACTAGCAACCTCTGAAGCACTCGTCGGACGTGCTGCACATGTTCCTGGAGAGAAGAAGAAAAAATCAATATGTCATCCAGGTAGACATATATGAACTGGTCGACCATATCTCGCAGCACGTCGTTGACGAGTGCCTGGAAAACCGCGGGGGAGTTGGAAAGCCCAAACGGCATAACCAAGTATTCAAAGTGCCCCCTAGGGGTGTTAAAAGCGGTCTTCCATTCATCCCCCTCCCTGATGCGGACCAAATGATAAGCATTACGTAAATCCAATTTTGTGAAAATTGACGCTCCCTGCAACCTCTCGAATGCTGAAGACATCAACGGCAAAGGGTAAGTATTCTTTACCGTGATGTTGTTCAGTCCCCGGTAATCAATACAAGGTCGCAGAGATCCGTCCTTCTTCCCCACAAAAAAGAACCCCGCCCCCGCTGGAGAAGAGGAAGGGCGGATGAACCTAGATGCCAGTGAATCAGAAATATATTTCTCCATAGCCTCCCTTTCCGGAACAGAAAGTGAATATAACTTGCCTTTAGGCGGAGATTTACCTGGCACTAAATCTATGGCACAGTCATAGGGACGATGCGGAGGGAGAGAAGCAGCCCGAGACTTACTGAACACCTCCTTCAGGTCGTGGTACTCTGCGGGCACGTTAGATAAATCCACTGTTTCCTCCTGAAAAACAGAAACAGAGACAGACGGACATGCAGACACAAGACACGACTCATGACACTTATTGCTCCAAGCCCCGATGGACTTCTGGAACCAGTCCACCTTGGGGTTGTGTTGAACTAGCCAGGGATGACCAAGGACGATGGGTGCAAGAGGAGAGTCCAAAATAAGAAAAGATATGATCTCGGAGTGGTTGCCTGATGTGATGAGGGTGAGGTCTTCAGTGGTGCGTGAGATGGTGGGGAGTTCTTGACCGTTAAGAGCGTGTACTGCAATCTTGTTAGTGAGGGATTTGAGGGGAATCTGAAGTTTGAGTGCGAATGCATAATCCATAAAATTACCTTCGGCCCCGGAGTCCAGAAGTGCTCGACAGTCGTGAATGTGATTAGACCATCTCAATCTTACCGGGAGGAGCGTAGATGTGGATGAGGTCTTCTCGGCGGAGATCCCACCCGATAGTAGCCTCATACTTACTACCGGGCTTGACCTTTTACCGGACAGTTGTAAGCGTAGTGGCCAGCTCCCCCGCAGTAGAGGCAAAGGCCCTGGGATCTCCGCCTCTCCCTCTCCTCCCGGGAAAGCCGAGCTCGCCCTACCTGCATGGGTTCGTGATCTTGAACGGGGCTGACCGCATCCCCACCGCTGGATCGTGAACTCTCAATTCCTCCAGAAACACGGCTGGGTAGGACTCGTCGCTCGACCCTGGTCAGTCGAGCATCCACTCTCAAAGCCAGTTCAATCAGTCCGTTAAGTGATGTGGGAAGATCCAAAGCATAAATCTCCTTGTGGATGCGGTCAGCCAACCCATGCAGGAACATGTCCCACTGCGCCTCCTCGTTCCATTGACACTCAGCCGCTAAAGTCCGAAACTCAATGGAAAAGTCAGAAACCGACCTCTCTCCCTGACGTAGCTCCGCCAGCATTCTGGCCGCTTCTCTCCCGGCAACCGCGCGGTCGAACACGCGTTTCATCTCAGCGGCGAGTGTCTGGAACGAGGCGCAGCACGGATCTTGGTTCTCCCACACCGCCGTTCCCCATAGCGCCGCCCTCCCAGTCAGTAGAGTCAGCACAAAAGCGACCTTGGCACGTTCTGTGTTGAAAGTTCTGGGTTGAAGAGAAAAATGCATAGAACATCGTGTGAGAAAAGATCTGCAGTAACTGGGTTCACCTGCATATGATTCAGGAACTGGTAGTCGGGGCTCCAGCTGGGCGACGCTTTCTGGTGGTGTGGGGAGAACGGCCGGTGTGGGTGGCGCAGTGGGAGCACGTAGAAGTTGGAGTTGTTGGGTGAGCTCGGACACCTGCGCCACCAATGCTTGGACAGCACGACCCGTGTCGTTCAGGTTCTTCTCCTGTGAATCCATTCTATGAAGACTGCTGTTGATAAAATCTTCCAGCGCTGAAGATGGATTACTCGCTGCTTCCATGCTTTGGTCAGATCGTTCTGTCATGATAGAATACTGGAAACAATAGCGAGTTAACACGTTTATTGAGACGTATAAAAATGGACAGTCACTGAACGTTGAGTTCACTGGTGGCACAGGGACTGAGATGGTCAGCGTGAAGACAAGGTGCGTTGATGAGATGAAGTGTGCTGGTGAAGATGACAGAAGAATCCAGACAAAGAACGTAATCCACATAGACACTGAACAGGAACAGGAATCACGAGACTGGCACGCCGAACAGGAACAGGATGGTAGACACAGCACGGAGACATCAAACAACGATCTGACAAATGAGATGAGATATGAGTGAGTATATATAGGGTGAGCAAATGAGCTGCAGCTGGTGCTGTGATAGGTGTCAGCTGGAAGCGCTGATCATCCAAGTGGCTCGGGCACGCCCACAAACACACACACACACACAACAACAGTGACACGAGACAAGCAGGAAACAATGCATTCAAATACCGTGACAGAAAGACATGAACATCTTGGATGACATGGGGGTGAGTAAATTATCAGGAAAAGTTTATTTAAAGATGGACTAAACTTTAACTCCCTGAGGTCCGAAAACGCACCGGCGCGTTTTGCAGGATTTGTTTCACATTGCAGCAAAACAGACATAAGTAATATATCAATTGAAACTATAGAATGTCTTCTTTTATTTGTGTACACTCAGAGTAAAAACACAATGTTGTGCTTTTTGTAAAATAAAGAAAACTAACATGATGCGTGATCTCTCGTCTCCCTCTGAACAAAGTCCAATCTGATAGTTCTCAGAAAATGAACTGTAACTTATGAATACTAATGACAAAAAAAATGACACTTACGTCTAAAGAAACGTTGAAATGTCAGGTTTTAAATCATGTAAGTCAAATCGAAAAACAAACATTCTGTGTTTATGTAATCTGTATGAAAAGAGAGCCATGTCAGAAGTCCGAGATTCAGCTCATTACCCGCTAATGCGGCCACGCCCACGGAGCCAGCACTATTCAGACGCAAATTCAGAGGCAATACTTGTATGCATTGTCTCAATCGTGTATTTATTGTCTTGAAAAGTGTTTATTTGGATGTTAAAGCCATGGTTAGCGATCTCTAGAAGACATGCCGTTAGTTCCTAGTTCCTTTTCTTCTTTATATGAATTTGTGGCCTAAAGGTGTACAGAGCGCCCTCCGGCTGCAAGTATGAATTGAAAACACAGTATCCAGCACTCATAGTGATGACAATAAATATTACTTCTCAGTATAGAAAATTGACATAGACATATGATAATCCATCAATATTTCTCCAAATGTGAATGCTTTTAAGCTAAAAGCCTATATGAAATGCCATAGAGGTAACATAATTGTTCAGACACTGCATCACAGAAATACATTATATTTTAAAGAATATAATAGAATACCATTATTTTAAATTGTAATAATACTTCACAGTACTGCTGTTTATGATGAGCTGAGACATTATTACAGAGGGGTTTTTTCACAGCCTACCTGGCTGAAAGGCCTCATTAATATGCAAGTCATTTCAGGTCATTATTATGTGATTCTTTTGTCTTCTCAGGTGTAAATGACCCATTATTCATGATGATTCACACCTCCACGCATACTGTGTTTCTTGACAAAAAGTGTCTTACAAAAACTAAATCAATATATTGTTTTATATGAAGGAGTAGGCAGCATAATTTTTACATAATTCTGAAGCAAAAACTCTAGTCTACAACCTCCAATACCCAGAAGTCTTGTGAACACAGATTTAATATACTTTTTTTGGCCTTATTTCAGTAACTTAAGTTTTTTGTTTTCTCAATAACCATGCATAAACATTATTCCTTCAAAAATACAAACATGTACATACATGTTCCTCACATATTATTGTAGCCTAGTTTGTGCTGAATACAGTGTAATGACACTTTTGTCATTTATATGTTTATGAACAACTGAAAAAAGCACAAATGTCAGGGCATGTCAAAACTTCTCCAAGCCCCAAATCAGCCTCAGACTCCAGAGGGTTAATCTATTGAAACACATTCAGTAATGTTAGTATTTGGACACTTCAGCTTTCACTGTGAATATGGTGGATGAGGAGCTGCACACATGAATCAGTAACAAAATATAATAGAATCATAAATAAATGAACTCAGTGTTTTAATGATAAAGATGATTTATTACATGGAAACTTGCAGAACTATGTTTCAGAACAAAAAGAGAAATGAGACAAATGTTGTAACAACCCTTTATAGCAATGTAAATTAAGATGTGTTCTTCTCACAGATCCATTTAAAAGTTTTTTTACATGAATAATCAGCAAACCCTGATGGCAGATTTATGGCACAATCCTTATCACCAGCGCTATCACTTGGTGCTCCATCCCTCCAGAACCTGCAACAGATCAGCATTAGATGTTCAGTGCTGCTTTCTGTGCGATATGATACTAACTGTGAGATAAAGTTTGTCAAGACTAACTTTAATTTTGTCTTAATGTTTAAAAGCATTTTAAAAGCTTGTTTTAATGGCTGTACAGTCACACAGATATACAGAATGACTGTAGGCAGTTGATCAAGTGGTTGTTGATTGCTATGGTGTTTTGGGTGGTTGTATATGGTTGCTACAGTGTACTTTATGATTGCAACGGTGTATCTGAAGTGTTCTGATCAGTTACCAAGGCATGCTATGTGGTTGCTTAGGCATTTCCAGGAAGTTTGTACTTTGTTGCTATGGTGGTTTTGTATTGATAGGTTATAAAAGGGCTGAAATATATTGATAGATTGACAGACTAAGTCAGAACAGACTGTAGGTCTGTGCCGAGTTTGGTGGATGTAGTTTTACAGGAGTGATTTCTCACCCAGAGGTCATGTTGGTGCCATCAACCCATTTCCATGTGTTCTCCACATCACTGTCAGTCAGACCAATCCAGACATCAGTGCCACCTGGAACTTGTTTTAAATACTCCTAATGAATGAAGAAACATACTTAAAGCAGCAAAACTGTTATCTAAGTTGGCCGAATAATTAATACATTCATTCAAGAAATTCATTGCAAACAAAGATGTACAGTTCAGACAAATTTCACGTCGCTCACAGAATGTCCACAAAGGAAGGTGTTGTCAGACTTTGGTTATGTTCAGACTGCAGGCAAATCAGATCTTTTTGCTCACGTGACTCAGATCTGTTTTTGTCATGACAGTGTGAACAGCACAAACCACATGGAACCTGATCTTTTCAATTCCGACTTTCATATGTGGTACTAAATCTGGTAAAGATCAGATGTTTTGCAGTGCGACCTCGGTTTGAACAGTCAAATCAGAATTCATGTGACTTTTACATCACTCTAGTCTAGAGCAACATTCGTCACAATTCTGAACTCATGGGAGTCACTTTCAAAGGGTTTTACATACACGACGTGGAAGGACAATGATGTGTCAGAACTCATAAGTATTACAGTGACAGCTCTATATACAAGCAAAACACGAGGACTCCTACCATAAATTTCTCTTTTATCTCTTTTATTGCATCCTCCTCTTTTTTTCACACTATAAATCACACTATAGCACACTAAAAATAAATAAGTGAAATCACTTGCTTTAATGTCCTCCATGTTTACTTCCATATGACAGCGTGCTGCGTGATGTCTTTTTTATCATTATTTTGCGCATGCGGGTCAGTCCAGGACCGTTATCTGTTCACACTGGAATCTGATATTGGCCACATTTAAAACAACAATGTGAACAGCTCTACAAAAACATTGGATCTGAGCCATAAATCAGAATTGAGCATCCTTGGTGTGAACGTAGCCTTTGTTGCTCCAAACTTAGGTATGGTCACAAACAATCATTCTCTTTCACTCACTTGTTCCTCTCTGTTGTTTATGATGATCAGATCTGCTCCTCTGTCTGTACAGTATCTTCTGCTCTCAGTCCAGCTCTTCTTCTCAGTGGAGATGAAGTAAAGACTGGATTGATAGCAACTCCATCCATCTGTAAGAACAACCAGTACAACAATTAGCTCTTTATTTCCTTCCACACTGACTGACACAACTTATTTATAACAGGTAACCCAAAACATACATACTATATTCTTTAAATACTGAATAGTTGTGTAGTTTTAGTGTAATGTTGTTGTTTTTTTTTACCTATTTTATGTATCCGTTGCCTCAGTTCTTTCATCTCCTTCTGTAATGTCAATTTTTCTGTATTCAGGGTTTTATTATAATTTGATAAATTTGTAGTATTCTCTTTCAAGATTGTTTTTCTTTTTCTTAACTCATTTATCTCTTCTGTGATGTTTTGGTACTTGATGTAAAACTCATCAGCCGTTTTAGTGAGTTTGATGGCCAGCACTATGACTGCAGTCAGCAGAAGAACACACAGCAGCACCAAACACACTGGAGCTGCTCTGGAGCTTCTGATCCTCACACAAACACTTCCTGTAAATTACAGATATGAAGATAAATATTTCTCAAACACTCATTTGAATTGAATGTTATGTTGCTGTAATGAAATGAGTCTTAGTACCTGAGTGTTGAAGTGTTTGATATATGGCAGTGTCTGAGTTCTCTGTTTCTGTCCTGACGTCATGATTCTTTGTGTCTCTGTTGGCATCAGTGATCATCTCCTCACCATCTTCTCTGTCCAGTTCTTGTATCTCATTGCTACTATTGCCATGAGTCCTCTTGTAGATTTTCGGTCTTTTGGAGTCCATTGTGTGAGTTGCTCGTGTGGATGCTGCTGTGTACTGATGCTTTTATTAGCTGAACGTGAACTACACCACTGTGACCGCACTGAGCAGTCATTTCCTGTCTGCTTATATAAAAAATGTTTTGGTGATGGATACAGATCAAAGTTGTTTTTTTCTTCTTTCTTTCCCCCTTCATCTTGTAAGTTAACCCTTTGATATTAATGTAATTTAAACTTTTTACCACTTTCTCTACAATGTGAATTGTAGAACAATGTATCTTTATTAAACATGAAAATTAAATTACACTTAATGTTGTTGTACAGTGTAACGAATTAGCTTGGATTATGGGTGAAATATATAATGATCAATCATAACCATAAATTAACCACAAGTTAAAAGCTAATTAACTAGTTAATAAAGTTTTAAATATGGATATTTTTCTTACAAAACCCCATCACTTCACTTCAGAAGGTCTTTATTAACCCCCTGGATTATATTGCATTATATTTATGATGGATGGATGCATTTTTTTGCATCTAGTTGACATGCAGTTGCAAAGATACTTCAGTAGAATGTCTTAAGCGGACCATCAAAATAAAGTGTCACCCTTAATTGTGGTTAAAGACTGTTCCTCCATTGCATAAATTGGCTGCTATGCTCGTGTATTCTTGCTCTAGTTGGTCAGAAATGCAGAACAAAATTGATCTGATATTAGTGCATCTAACGGTTAAAATATGCAACACTAAAGAAGGCTTCAAGAAAAGTTTTGAACTTTATTAATTCAATGAGACTGACACAGAATAAAGTTAATTATGTGCAATCAGGCATTTGAATAAAAATAACACACCACAAAACTTAACATATATTATAATATTAACAGAAAATCTTGACATCCACCCAAGGCTTTCTTTGGGTCTGTTTACACCTGGTCACTTCATGCGTTTTTACTGATCAAATGGCTTTCTGATTTATCAAAACAATTCCATTTACACTTGGCCACATAAATGTGTCACTTAAAGCAACAAAAATACTGTGTTTTTTTACACGCGAAACATGAACACATGTTATATTGCACACTATAAACACAATCAAAGCTTCAAAAACCCACGAAAAACGGGACCTTTAAGCTAAGAATAAGGGCGGGGTTGACCTCGTTGCTATGGAGTAAAGTGATTGGCTGATGGGGAGGAGTCAGCGATTTAATCATAGAAATGTTGTAAAATGAAGTGTCATGCCATATTAAAATAAAGGTTTTAAAATACAAATGTTGTCCTATTCAAATAAATATTTTTTAATAAAAATGTTGCCATAGTCAAAATAAAATGTTGCTATATTGTTGCCATAAAGGTTTTAAAATGTAGGCTAACTGATGCCCACCTGACATGAGCATGTAAATATGCTGTGATATATAGTTAAGACATCTTATGTGAGAAAATATCTCTTAGCGACAGAAACCACTTATTAGTTTCACTTCCTCTAAAGTATTTTTAGCACAGCGGGTTAAAGGTTTCACTTTAAGATGTACTTTTTTTTCTTTTGAATTCAAATGTTTTACCACTAAAAATATTAATAATGCTTTTGAGATATGTTTCAAATAATGTACATTCATGCAAGACTGCAGTCATATAAGTTTCTCAATCAAGTAGCACAAAATGTCTGGCTAACGTGTAAAGACAAATTTGTTGACTCCACTAAAGCTCACAAGATGATGACATTGTGAAATTCATGTTAATTTTTTCAGTTCAACTTCACAGTCTTTGCTAGATTGTTAAAATCATTTGTTTATATATATATATATATATATATATATATATATATATACCCGATTCCAAAAAAGTTGGGACACTGAATAAAAAAGGAATGCAATAATTTACAAATCTCATAAACTTATATTTTATTCACAATATAATATATAGATAACATATCAAATGTTGAAAGTGTGACATTTTGAAATGTCATGCCAAATATTGGCTCATTTTGGTTTTCATGAGAGCTACACATTCCAAAAAAGAGCTACACATTCCAATTTGCAACTTATTAGGTCAATTGGCAACATGATTGGGTATAAAAAGAGCCTCTCAGAGTGGCAGTGTCTCTCAGAAGTCAAGATGGGCAGAGGATCACCAATTCCCCCAATGCTGCGGCGAAAAATAGTGGAGCAATATCAGAAAGGAGTTTCTCAGAGAAAAATTGTAAAGAGTTTGAAGTTATCATCATGTACAGTGCATAATATCATCCAAAGATTCAGAGAATCTGCAACAATCTCGGTGCGTAAGGGTCAAGGCCGTAAAACCTTACTGGACGCCCGTGATCTTCGGGCCCTTAGACGGCACTGCATCACATACAGGAATGCTACGGTAATGGAAATCACAACATGGGCTCAGGAATACTTCCAGAAAACATTGTCGGTGAACACAATCCACCGTGCCATTCGCCGGTGCCGGCTAAAACTCTATAGGCAGGGGTGCACATTAGAGGTACGCAGGTACGCATGCGCGGTAAAAATAAACTATGCGTAGCAGAAAACATGGAGGGAAGCGCTTTTGAGTACCGGTTCACAGGGATACGTTTACTTACTGGAGTAGGATTTTTCTCCATCTCTGGTAAGATAGCAATCATGATAATATGTGTGTTCTTTAATTATTAGGTGTGCAACGGATCGCAGTTAATCCGTGATCCATACGGATAAGGTCCAACGGTTCGGCACGCATGTGATTCGCGGATTAACTGCTATATTTAACCATCATAGAGTGAAAGTTTGTAATTTGGACGTGTTTTGTCTCGCCAATTAACACATTCAAACGACTTTAAAAGCGGAAGAAGAGGCGAAAATCGGGACTCGCGAACTGTAATCTGTGCGCACAGCCCCCCGAAACGCGCGCATGATGAGAGTCAGACAGCGCTTGAACACCGAATTAATTCCGCTTTCGCGTTTACTTGCGCTTGAAAGGAAACATACACACAAAATTATGTCAAAATACCTGTCTCGGCAAGTATTCTCTCGCTTATGTCATAAGTGAAGTGTTGAGAAAGAAACCGGATGTGTGTCAGTTATTCGGTCCGTGCTTTCCTTCTTAAAGTGACAGCAGCCTTTGCTGTCATTAATGTTAGTAAAAAAAAAAAAAAAAAAAAAAAATCATTATCATCATCTACCATGTTCGAGAGAAAAGAAGATAGTGAGGAGAGCAGTCAGGAGGAAAGTGATTAGGACAGCTTTTAGGATGTGTCGTGTAAAGTGTGAGTACCAAGCAACATCTCCAGGTACTCCCTTGAGAACCAGACCAAAAAAGTTATGTGCACCCCTGTCTATAGGTCAAAAAAGAAGCTATATCTAAACATGATCCAGAAGCGCAGGCGTTTTCTCTGGGCCAAGACTCATTTAAAATGGACTGTGGCAAAGTGGAAAACTGTTCTGTGGTCAGACGAATCAAAATTTGAAGTTCTTTTTGGAAAACTGGGACCCCATGTCATCCGGACTAAAGAGGACAAGGACAACCCAAGTTGTTATCAGCGCTCAGTTCAGAAGCCTGCATCTCTGATGGTATGGGGTTGCATGAGTGCGTGTGGCATGGGCAGCTTACACATCTGGAAAGGCACCATCAATGCTGAAAGGTATATCCAAGTTCTAGAACAACATATGCTCCCATCCAGACATCGTCTCTTTCAGGGAAGACCTTGCATTTTCCAACATGACAATGCCAGACCACATACTGCATCAATTACAACATCATGGCTGCGTAGAAGAAGGATCCGGGTACTGAAATGGCCAGCCTGCAGTCCAGTGCCCGGTTGCATAAAGCACCTTAAGTGTAATTTTCCCTTAAGTTCGCCCTTATGTTTCCCTTAAACTTAAGGGTGTTGCAGAAAATAACCGTTAAGTGTTACTTAAGGGTTTCTTTAGGTGAAACGTCATAAACCCTAAGAATTTCCCTTAAGTATATATTTTTCACTTAAGTAATCCCTTAAAAAACCGTAAGTGTTGCATAAAGCCCCTTAACTGTCATTTCCCTAAGTATAACGTAAGGTTCGTAAAACTTCACCTTAAGTGTTACACGGAGTGAGCAGGTTCAATCCAAGTCTTCTAACGAGACACGATCGACCGCTTTATATGATAAACAAATTGTACTTTAGCAGGTTATTCACATAAACGTTAATGAAATCACATATGTAGCACATATCTTATATAGTCAACGGAAGCGCAAACGTGCGTGCATCACACGCAAAAACAAACCTGATTGGTTCTTGCACGCTCGTTTGAGCTCCCGACACAGCCGTAATCATATGGATGTCTTTCAATAAATGGAAATAAATGATGAAAGAATATTAAAAATATATTTATTTGTTATCCAAAGATGAATGAACGTGTTATGGGTTTGGAACGACATGAGGGTGAGTGAATGACGGCAGAATTCTCAATTTTGAGTAAACTATCAATTTGAGTTTCTCGTCTGGTCTTTCTCTTTCATATTTGGTTTTATTTATTGCTTTCTTTATCCATCGTAAGTTGTTTTCTGTGAAAACATGTCGCGATCGGTATTAACAAATAACGTGTCCATGGCAACAGTAGAATTTTTCAACGGCAAATCCTGGGATGCTGTCGTTAAACACTTAACAGTTTCCCTTACCTAAGTGAACAGTTTAAGAGATTATATGCAACACCCTTAAATCATTCCCTTAGTTAAGGGGAAATCACGCCTTAAGTGTCATACTTAAGGGAAAAACTTAAGATGCTTTATGCAACCGGGCACAGATCTTTCACCCATAGAAAACATTTGGCGCATCATAAAGAGGAAGATGCGACAAAGAAAACCTAAGACGGTTGAGCAACTAGAAGCCTGTATTAGACAAGAATGGGACAACATTCCTATTCCCAAACTTGAGCAACTTGTCTCCTTAGTCCCCAGACATTTGCAGACTGTTATAAAAAGAAGAGGGGATGCCACACAGTGGTAAACATGGCCTTGTCCCAACTTTTTTGAGATGTGTTGGTGCCATGAAATTTAAAATCAACTTATTTTTGCCTTAAAATGATACATTTCCTCAGTTTAAACTAGGGCTGTCAAAATAACACGTTAATTTTGATTAATTAATCTGAGAAAAAATAACGCGTTAAAAAAATAACACAGATTAATCCACATTGACCTTTGAACCTGGAGCCGTTTTAGCCGACTGTAATTGAAGGAGGGAGACGACTGCTGCGCTGACGGACAGAACGATTAGAGAGCTCCTCTCTCGTGCGCGCGAGCTCTCTCTGTCTTTAAAGTAAGCACCGTCTTTGCACTCTCTCTACCTCACACATAATAATCTAAATCAACTGACACAAATCCATGTTTCACAAGGCGCATTCGGAGAATGTTTTTCCTGAATAACCGTTGGGTGTGAATAGTGCTAAAAAAACCGTCACCTCATCTTCTCTGACAGGCACCCTGCACATGCAGCTGACATAAACCACACTTTCAGTAAACAAAAAGAAAATCCTATCCAGTGGTGAAGTGTTTTCTGTGTTGACAAATCTTTTGCGATGTCCTAATAACAGTTGCGATTCGCACGCAACGCGTCAATGTCCGCTAATGTCTAATTTGCGACCTAATGACTCATTTGAACATATTAATTTTAATGAATCATGACAACAACTGATCTGTCCACACGGTCTATAATGAATCATTTACTCGAAAAACTCTGAAATGAGAACATAAGTGTGCTTACCCCATTTAGCAAGAGTGGTTAGTAAATTAGCCTTAATAATCCACAATATTTTCAGGTTATTTAAATGACAATGTACCTATAAAATCAGTAAGTTTAGACTGGAGTGAGGTGAAACCAGAACAAAGCAAGTTGTTGTTAGCTAGGTGCATTCAATTGTATATGGTACAAAATTATATTATTAGTTAATATAACTTCTGAATGCTACTTTTTAATACTTTTCAGGTTCAGCAAAAAAGCATCTTCTCTTACAAAGCTATAAAATCACTTTTTTTTTTTTTTGCAAAGAGGGCAAGAAAGAATTACAGTGACGGGTACTTTATTGTCAGTATCGGGCTCGCAGATCACGTGGGAAGGGCACTTTTTACTGACTGTGTGGATGACCATGTCTGTCACCACCGAAGACCATTTTTGACCCAGGAAAAACCCTGCATTGATTCATTTGAATTGAAATATTTAATACTTTCACAACAAAAATTATGTATGCGATTAATTTAGATTAATTAATCACAAAGTATGTAATTAATTAGATTCAAGTTTTTAATCGATTGACAGCCCTAGTTTAAACATTTGATATGTCATCTATGTTGTATTCTGAATGAAATATTGAAATTTGAAACTTCCACATCATTGCATTCTGTTTTTATTCACAATTTATACAGTGTCCCAACTTTTTTGGAATCGGGTTTATATCTTTATCCATATTTATCTATCGATCAAGAGCCCTTTATAAAATATCATATTACATTATTTCGATTGTGGTGTCACATTTAAGTTCAGAAACGGTCCAGAGTTGGGGGATCTTCTGTTAGAGACTGTGTTAACAAAGTCATGAATAGGTACATATTTACCTTGCATTGTTAGGTTGTAGTGCGGCATAATATTTCAGGAAATATATATATATATGATTGGCACCATAATAAAAATAGCCTTTTATATTACTTGAATTCGGGATATAGTCTGTCACACACCACTTGTTCAGAAGTTTTAAGGTGTCCATACTGACTCACAGTCAGCCAGACGGAAAACAAGAAATCAAAACATAATTTCAGTGTAAGTCATAAATGATGGTCACAAAAACTGTGAACATGGATAAGGTCATAGTTCATAGCACTGACATGACATGATAGATGACTGGTTGTGAAAGTGTATGTTTTAACATTGCATGCTGCACATTACTGTTAATTGAAATATTGACCTTATGTGATAATTTTTCTGAGATGAAGTAATCTTGAGTATTTTTTTCACAGAATGTCAAATGACCTAATGGTGAAGTTCAATATGAGGGTTGGTGGCAACCTTGAAAAGAAGCCATTCAAGGCTACACATTTATACTTTGTAATTCAGGGTAATTTTAGCCTTATGACATTGAAAAAAATCAGGGGAAATTCTCTAAATGACCTCCTGTTTTGTTTTTCTCCTCGCTAATGTAATGCACATTTAATGCAGAACATATATTATTGATATAAGATTATTATACAGTAAAATAAAATGTAAAACATGTTGATTACCTTTCATGAAATGGACACAATCTTGTTCCATTGTATTTTAAATTTAGTGGTAGAACCACAAGACATTTTCAAATTAATTACATGTCATTTACCTCAAATGTGAATGTTTTTTGTTTTTTGCATCATGTTCTCTTCCCTCAGATGCTGTGAAGAGGTGGAGCCAAAATGCCACTGACTCGGAAATTGATGCAGCAATGGCAGAACACCTAAAGCATGCTCCAGGAAGAGCTGGGGGAGGTGAATAAAGGAAATGAGCCAAACAACTTTCACATGTTAACCATAATTCAGTATTTTGTAGTTTTATTTTGTTATTTGGTTAATGGATGCAAAAAATTAATGTAAAACTGAAGAAAATTTGTTTCTGTTCAAAAATTTTATATCCACAATAAAATATTATGCTAAATCAGAACACTCTTAATTTGCTTGAGTCTACAAATGTTATTGTTTGTGATGTACATGTGATTAAACCGTTTTATGGACGATCAGGTCTGACTGAACCGATTTTGGACCTTTTTATAACTTTTTTCAAGTAAACCTCAAGACATAATTGATTGCCTTTCACGATGTTACACAATGGGTGTGTGATTATTTTATATGCAGGCTTACTTATGCACTTAAATTATGCAGCAACACACCTTATTAACATCCAGAAGATCACACATTTAAACATCCAGGGACACGCAGAAAAGATGTGGAATTCACGGCCAAATGACGTTGGTTCAACTTTCATTTTGGAAGTATTTTTCAATCATGACGGGACGTGTTGGATTGACATCTTTTCAGCATTAATTAAACGTCCAAATGTGTGTTTGTTTATGTTGACTTATAGGCTACAGTTACAAAGGGAGAAAGGGAAAACTTCCATTTCTGCAGCTTCTTATCAATGATGTTATCATACGCAAGTTTCTTGCCACTAATGACTAATGATGTGTCTGTGTCAAGATCTCAAATTAACTGGATTGTAAATAAGAGGCGCATTACACTCAAGCGCTTCAATGTGTGGCGGAAAATCAAAGGCTGCCAATCATACGGGCCAAAATGGGCAGAAAATTTCCATGCTATGAAGGTGTGAATTACAGTGTGTTGTAGCCTAAATTAAATATTTCCTTATTCTACACCTCTGTTTCCACTGTCATATGAGCGGCTCGTTTGACTTCCTGCTTCTATGAAGCCACTCCCTCCAAAATACACTATGTGCTCAGATTGGTTAGCAGGCCCAGTTTTTAATCGTGATTCGCTGAAGCACAGATGGGAGTTTTACTTACTCAAACATGTTCTAAGGGCAGAAAGGAAAATGATTGGTTCACAGATTCAACCAATGAAATTGAAGCAGAGGCGGGATCAAGTTTATCATACGTTATCGACTGTTGATAGAAGATTACCGGTTTTGTAAGGTAAGTGAATTTACACTATATTTTGTTAAAATTCTGAGATAAACAGCCTCTAAAGTGTACTAAGATAATTGGGGAACAATGTATTTTGATTCGATTGCTAACTCCACTGCACCTAAGCTGCTAATGGTCTAAATGGGGTTAAACATGATTTTCCAATACTACCCAGCTGTCTGTAAAGCCGATATATGCGAACACAGAACCGAAATAATTTCATATCAATGTTATTTTTGGTCTACTATGCTGCTCTTAACCTCATAACAGTCTACCGTCCCGCCGGCGGTCCACTGGGTTTTTAAAGGGTTAAGTATGCTTTTATTCAAACTTNTGTTAATTCCAGGATTCGCTGTGTTGCTTAAAGGATAAGTTCACTTTCAAATGAAAATTACCCCAAGCTTTACTCATGCCATCCTAGGTATATGTAGACTTTCTTCTTTCTGATGAACACAATTAGAATTTTATTAATAAATATCCTGATGCATCTGAGTTTTATAATGGAAGTGAACGGGACCAACAAGTATGAGCTGAAAAAAAATCCTTCAATCCACAGCCATCCATTATAAACTTACTCCACACGGCTCCGGGGGGTTAATAAAGGCCTTCTGAAGTAAAGCAATGCATTTGTGTAAGAAAAATATCCATATTTAACAAGTTATAAAGTAAAATATCTAGCTTCCGCCAAACCGTCTCCCATATTCAACTTACGAAAGGAGTGTGGAGTATGTTTATGATGGATGGATGCACTTTCTTGAGCTTCATACTCATACACATAAACCTTGGATGCGTCAGGATATTAATATAACTCTGATTATATTAATCAGATAGAAGAATGTCACATACACATAGGATGGCTTGCGGGTGAGTAAAGCTTGGGGTAGTTTTCATTTTAAAGTGAACTTATCCTTTAAGTTGTTTTTTAATGATCAATCCCATTTACAATTTTGCACACACACTGGCCCATCGAAACAGTAAAATAGCCATTAAGTACATTACAGTGTGCTGATTCATTTTTACTGAATTAATCAGCACTTTTTTTTTTACTTCTTTTTTTTTTTTTTACTGAATTGGCACTATTAGTACCATTATGCTATGGCCAGAATTGTTGGGGTTGCCTGGACACCATTAACACTTAATGGGCAAAGATCTTCAAAGATATATATATATATATATATATATATATATATATATATTTTTTTTTTTTTTTTATATATATATATATTATATTTTTATATATATATATATATATATATATATTTTTTTTACCATTACAATGAAGAATATTTATATAAAGGCTGCCAATAATACGTGTCT
This sequence comes from Megalobrama amblycephala, assembly GCF_018812025.1. Taxonomy (NCBI): domain Eukaryota; kingdom Metazoa; phylum Chordata; class Actinopteri; order Cypriniformes; family Xenocyprididae; genus Megalobrama; species Megalobrama amblycephala. Next base: position 2,513,803 of record NC_063056.1, read on the forward strand.
AAGAGTGATTAAGAAGCAATGAAATTCTGGTGAAAATGGTTCACAGTTTATTTTAGACATCATACAAAATCATTTTCTCTCAAAGCTGTTTTTGTCCCTCTTTGCCTTTAAGTCCTTTTGACATTGGATTCCTTTTGTGTTACAAAGGGGAAAAAAGTCATACCAGATGGCAGATACATGCAGGTGGTAGTTGACAAGATTTTCCGTAAATTATCTGCAGGTGCAATTTGACCAGAATGTCAATAGGCTACAGCATTTTGGACAAACTGTTTTATATCTACTCACAAAACTGGTGCAACTTAACTATCAAAGATATTTTTGGAAGCATTGATGCTTAAAAAACAAAAAACAAAAACACTTGACTCAAACGTTTGAGGGGGCATGTGTGAATTTAAGGAAAAAGTTTAGTTTTGCAGTTGAGGATGTGTGACTGTTTACCATGAAACAGAGCTCACAATCAATTGAGTAAATTCTTTCTCCCTCCTTTCCCCGAGAAAGAATGAAGTGTTGATCAATCATTATGCCACAAACAGACTGCATGTGACATATGCCAGGTGAGCCTTAAAATATACATGCAGCCATATATCAAGGGCATGACAGGTACATTAGAGAAAGTCACCGGAGTACGACAAAGCCCATGTCAAGCTACTCTAGAGTCAGAGATTCTGTCAAATAAACACTTTATTTTCTGCTGGCCATAAACACAAAGCTAAGAAAATGTGATAAATATAATTTTTTGTATTAGAATATTTTAAGACAGCGAAATTACCTTTTGTTTTCATCAATTGACCACACAAAAACTCCAGATAATCATGCCCGCACAACTTTAATTGCTAAAGTTTATTATGATTAATGCACTTTTTTTTTGTTTGTTTTGTTTTGTTTTGTTTTGTTTTTTAGACAGCAAAGACTTGGACCCTCCCATTCTTCAAGCACGCCTTTAGGTTTGTTCACTGAGTAGTATAGTAATATAGATTACTACAGAATTCATAGAACACATCCATAACTCCTTGAGTCGATCATTATTAAAAGTCTCAACAACATCAGAATGTCAATCAGAAAGACTTTACTGCTAAATAACTGCTAAAAATAATGACTTTTCCAATGCGGTGCATTAGCATAATAGAGAAATATTCAATAAGATTTAATTAAGGGTATTACTGAGAGGGGAAATGACTGCAAACATCTTTTCCATTCATAGTTGACAGATGTGGCATGATCGTGATGGCAGAGCTGTTTTTAGGGCCGGAGCAGAGTGCGGGGGAGGCGCTCGTCTCTTCCTTTGTCCCTCCTGTCATTGATTGAGCCACAGCATCCGAGCGCTGAGTGGCATGACCTCCACCGGAAAGGATCAACCTTTCATTCTCTCCAGCCTGTGTCATTATCGGACACTTCAACAGCACGTGGGATGGGAATCGTCCTTTGTATTGTATTGTGACATGTTGTACTCAGCGGATCAGAAGAGGAAAGACTCAGAGAATACAAAGTCAACATCTAAACGTCTTTTGTTGGACATCACCTTAGAAACATCATAAACTTAAAGGGTTAGTTCATCCAAAAATTAAAATTCTGTCATTTATTACTCACCCTCATGTCGTTCCACACCCATACGTCCTTCGTTAATCTTCAGAACACAAATTAAGATATTTTTGTTGAAATCCGATGGCTCCGTACCGTGAGGTCTTCATAGGGAGAAATGACATTTCCTCTCTCAAGATCCATTAATGTACTAAAAACATATTTAAATCAGTTCGTGTGAGTACAGTGGTTCAATATTAATATTATAAAGCAATGAGAATATTTTTGGTGTGCCAAAAAAATAAATAAAAATAATGACTTGTATAGTGATGGCCGATTTCAAAACACTGCTTCAGGAAGCATCGGAGCATAATGAATCAGTGTATCGAATCAGCGTGTCAGAGAGCCAAAGTCACGTGATTTCAGCAGTTTGGCGGTTTGACACGCGATCTGAATCATGATTCGACACGCTGATTCATAACGCTCCGAAGCTTCCTGAAGCAGTGTTTTGAAATCGACCGTCATTATATAAGTCGTTATTTTGTTTTTTTGGCGCACCCAAAATCAATAATTTATCATTTATTTAATATTGAACCACTGTACTCACATGAAATGATTTAAATATGTTTTTAGTACATTAATGGATCTTGAGAGAGGAAATGTCATTGCTGGCTATGCAGGCCTCACTGAGCCATCGGATTTCATCAAACATATCTTAATTTGTGTTCCGAAGATTAACGAAGGACATGAGGGTGAGTAATAAATGACAGAATTTTCATTTTTGGGTGAACTAACCCTTTAAAGAGCTGCTAATTGCAATACTATCACACTATTTGTACAGTAACAGTCCTATAAATCAAAACAACTAAATGTTCTGTAACACTTAAAGCAGCTAGAAGAAAATTAATTAAAATAAAATGAGGTCCAAGTTCTTAGCCAAAGGAAACACTAATCACCATAATGGCGACTTAAAATGAAGCACAACTATTCTCATTATTATCCCACAATGCAGCACATTATTATTTATTATCAATTTGCCTACATTTACACAATAAAATCCTGAAAGCATTATTTTACCATAAGAAGCTGATGTTAAATCCTGTATAAATCCAATATTTCAGACTATTTCCAACCTAAAAACACATGAAACCATGATTTGTGGTACATTTTAACATTTAACATGTGACAACAACGAATGACACGTTATCTATGTGGATAATGTTAAATCTTGTAAAATCCAAAATTTCCAACCTTAAAAAAAAACGGATGATTTGTGGCACGTTTTAACGTTTGATGTGACAACGACAAATGGCACGTTATCTATGGGCCCATTTCCCCTGTTCACGTTAATTATTACAATCACCACATTAAATGTGCATGAATTTGACCTTTAACTGAAGTAATGCTAATGCTTGTAATAACTGGAATAACAATCATCTTTTCTGTCATAACTCAGAGAGCAGAAACCTGAGTGACAGTGTTTTTAGAAATTTTAAGCATTTGCTGCCAGCAAAGGCCACAGACCTAACACCCTGAAAAACTAATTGCGAGCATTAAGGCTCCATTATCTAGTGACCTGGGCCCACCTCTGTAAATTATTTATTTCTTTTACTCATGGAAGGAGTGTTCGGTAATCTATTTTAATTAGTTCTAATAGGCTTCCTACGTTCCTGCATCTTCTCTGGGGCCTTAAAGGGAAAAAGACAAGAAGTCGTCTATTTTATGTTGTGATAAACAGCTTTTCCGATAGTGTAAGAGGAAAAAATGACTAATGTTCTGTGTAGAGCAGGGCTGGGGCAGCACTTTTGAATGCTAATATATTCATAGTTTGGCATTTGGCCATGCGTTTTCAGTTGCTAATGTAGAACAAACTTGCAGGAGGCTACGTTTTATGCAAAGGATCCATTTTTCAGCCAAGAGCCAAACAGTTGACAAGACTTCAAACCAGGCATCTTTTTCTCCTTGGTCAAAGCACACCTGAGACTGTCAATAGATTTCCTGTGCAAAGATTTCAGAAGACTGCAAAGAGGTGCCTTCATATGACAGTACAAGGCCATAGAAGTTATTTATAGAGAATTTGTGTATTAAACAAAAGAGTCACAATCTTTTGCTGATCACACGAGAGTCTCTATAGAGATGTCTCAAAAGTGCCTTTACTTTGGAAGTCAATTTCGAATTGCCATTGCTGGTTTTTGTGCTTTTGAAAAGCTGTTGATACTACATACATTCCAACTCATTTGCTTAATGTACTATAAATGCTGTCAATTTTATGTAAAGTGCTTAAAAGTACCTTTTCTGATAATGTAAGTGCATTGCGGCATCATTTCATTTCTTAAAGAGTCTAAAAACTCCTTTTGAATTGCATGCAAGGTCGATTCGCACCACAGAAAATGGCGTCTTCTTGACATGAACAACGCAAACCAAAACGACAACTAGTGTTTGAGGGCGGGTCAAAGTAGAAATTGTTCACGGATAGCCAATGAAGAACATAGGCTAGCATTATGCAAATTTGTTACATTGCTGATAACTCATTTCAGCAGTTCAGAATCAATTATTTAATCTAAGAGACAATGGGCCCTATCATACACCTGGCGCAATGCGATGCCAGGCGCGACGCAAGTGTTTTTTGCAGGTTATCTGCAGTTGCAGTTATCATTTTCAAGTCCAGCGCCACATTGTTTAAATAGCAAATGCACTCATGCCCATCTGTTCACCCATGAGCATGCTGGTCTGAAAACTAGGTGAGTTCAGGAGCGTTGCTATTTTGAGACAACTGAAAACGACTGCGCCATTGACCAACAAAAATCTGGTCTAAAGTCAATGGTGCAGTATTTTTTATTTTTATTTATTTATTTATTTATTTATTTTTGTTTGTTATTTAAAGGCTGTGTTAGTAATATGCACCTATCTGTGGGTGCACAACACACGTACACGCAGCAGCACACAAACATTTTTAAATATTAAAAATAAAAGGATTCCTCTCTGGAGAAGCGTTCAGTATTTCCGCTTGCAAATTCTGCCATGTAAATAGTGAATCCACCATGGTGCAAGCGCACCTGGCTTTTAAAGGGAATGGGAGATGAGATTCTGATTTGCCCAATAACTTTATATGTGGTTCACTTTGATCTTTAAAACTTTGCAGACCTTTTACATTCACAAACAGCTATTGTAGTAGACTGAGTGCAGTTCTGACAGTTCCAGTTGTGGCCGCTAGGGAGTGTATATGTTTATGTTGAGTGGGAAATTACCTGTTGAAGAAGAGTGTCACAGGTCAGTACCAATAATTTACGATCACAATCTTATGTTATTTCTTATTTTACTCTGGGGAGCAAACCAATTTCCTCAATTATGCCACAGAGCAACACTTACCCACAATTATCTTTATTTCACAACTAATTATGGAAGAATTCAAGTTAAAAAAATTATCAAAGATAACACTTATCAAAGAGTTAGTCTAAACAAACAAACAAACAAACAAAAATAACAATAACAAACACAATTCACACACTTAATAAAAGAACAACACTATTTCACCACAATACCTTGGCTACATTCAACCATCAGCCTAGACAACTAAAGCTTCACCGGGGAGGAAATAACAGTACACAAAACCAAAAAAAAACAAAAAAAAAAACATACACCCCAAAAGTCAGATAATCACTATAAGTGCAAACGTGAATCAAAAATCTACCTACTGTAATACACTCAACACTAAGTACTCTTAATTCCCCACCTCTCGATGTAAATGAGCTCTACTCAGATCTCTATACAGGCTTTAAAACGAATGTAGTACAAACCAAAAAAAAAAAAAAGAAGAAGAAAAAAATGCACAATAACAAATACATTAAGCTATGGCTTGACTATACTCTCCCTTAAAGGGGACCTATTATGCAAAATTCACTTTTGCATGGTGTTTAGACATAAATGTGTGTTGGCAGTGTGTGTACACAACCACCCTATAGTGATAAAAATCCACCCACTCCTTTTTTTTTTAATCCCCATTTCAAGCCGTTTCTAGATCCCTGGTAGTGTGACGTCACATTAGCCACAGGCCCCGCCCACGAATGTTAACAGACACTGTCGTTTGAACATCGAACCGCCCTGAGCGAGTTCACAGCAAGTTGCACACAGTCCGCCATTGCTGCACTGACGAGAACGTCTCCCAAGCGTTTTAGGTGTTCTGTAGCTGGATGTATTAATCCACAGAGCTCTCTGCATTTACTCCCTAAATCTAAAGCCGCTGAAGACGAGGTGCATTCATTTTGTTTTCCAAGAAAATGCTCCCTCAACTCTACCGAAATTATATTATGTTTGCGCAAATCATTTCACACCGGACGTCTTTGTGAACGAATGTCAATACAAAGGGATAATACAAAACAGAGACTGTGCTAAAAATGTGCTACTCAAGGATATACAGGTAAAAACTGTTTGTGGTCCAGCTTACAGTCTCCAGAGTGATACTGGATATGGCAGTAATGAAGGTGAGAGCACTTTATTACAGTTCAGCTGAGTTGATTTACGGATATAAAATGTACCAGTTTATTAACTCCCTCGGGTCGGCGGTCACGCTGGCGATACAACCTCGTTTTTTCTCTTACCAGTGTGAAAGAGACTCAAAATACTCTGTCAATGTTGTACATACAATTAAGAGTTATACACCATTTTAATCTGTGGAATATCTTCTTTTATTTGTGTACACTCAGAGTAAAAACAAAATGTTGGCAATACATGTATACATCGTCTCAATCGTGTATTTATTGTCTTGAAAAGTGTTTATCTGTATGTTAAAGCCATGGTTAGAGACCTCTGGAAGCCATTGTTAGTTCCTGGAATGTTCTGTTCTTCTTTAGATTAATTTGTGGACTAAAGGTGCACAGAGCGCACTCTGGCTGCAAGTATGAATTGAAAACACAGTATCCAGCACTCATAGTGATGACAATAAATATTGAATAAATATTACTCCTCTGTATAGAAAATTGACATAAACATATGAGAATCCATCAATATTTCTCCAAATGTGCATGCTTTTAAGCTAAAAGGCTATTGAAATGCCATAGAGGTAACATAATTGTTCAGACACTTTGCATCACAGAAATACATTATATTTTAAAGTATATAATAGAATACCATTATTTTAAATTGAAAATTTCACAGTATTGCTGTTTTTTCTGTATGTTTGATATACACCATGATGAGCTTGAGACATGATCACAGATGTTTTTTTTTCACATAGCCTACCTGACTGAAAGGCCTCATTATTATGCAAGTCATTACAGCTCATTATGCGATTCTTTTGTATTCTCGGGTGTGAATTACCTCATTATTCATGATGATTCACGCATCTCTGCACTCCACACATACTGTGTTTCTTGACAAAAACTGTCTTACAAAAACTAAATCAATATATTGTTATATATGAACGAGCAGACAGGACAACCTCCAATACCCAGAAGTCTTGTGAACACAGATTTAATATATTTTTTTGGCCTAATTTCAGTTTTTTGTTTTTTCAATAACCACGCATAAACGTTATTCCTTCAAAAACACAAACATGTACATACATGTTCCTCACATATTATTGTAGCCTAGTTTGTGCTGAATACAGTGTAGTGACACTTTTTCCATTAATATGTTTATGAACAACTGAAAAAAGCACAAATGTCAGGGCATGTCAAAACTTCTCCAGGGCCCCGAAAATCCTCAGACCCCAGAGGGTTAATCAACACCCGAAAAGGCATAAGGTCTTTATATATTAATTTACTGTTAGTTGTAACGAGTGTTTCTGTGTACTTCACTATGTATGTTGATGATAATGTAAGGGAGAGAGAGAGAGTTTATGGATAATATTTTAATGCACACTTGCACTGTTTTATTAAGCTCTTACAGTGATTTTCTGAAAACAGACGCTTCATATTTTGTGTGAAGTACAATAAACGTCATAAAACTCATCTGTAAAGTTTTGGCCATCAGGTGGTACAACAGGCTTGCAGTAATATAGTGGATAAAAACAAGAAGACAATTATAGACAGTTATAACCATAATTGAACTAAACTATACCTGTTCTTTCTTCATGCAGCATATATTCGCAGTTTCTGACATTATAGTGCATCCTGACTGAATCCTGACACTGGAGAATTAGCTCTTGAAGCTCAGCCCTCTTAGGCTGAGAGCAGCAGCTCATTTTGCATTTAAAGGGACCACACTGAAACCGCGTTTTTGCTCAACCACTAAAAGTGGCAATTTTAACATGCTATAAATTATCTGTGGGGTATTTTGAGCTAAAACTTCACATACACACTCTGGGGACATCAGAGACTTATTTTACATCTTGTAAAATGGGGCATAATAGGTCCCCTTTAATAGTATAAAAACTCACTTCACAAAAGGATTAAAAAATGGGCGCAGTTCACACAGTTCAAGCCGCAGTCCTTGACTTAAAACAGGTTGGCCTTCCTCGGTTGTGACATAGAAATATCAGTCCGTTACTCTCCTCGCCTTCTGAGATTCCGTCTCGTTCAGTCTGGTTACAACAAACAACGCATGCAAATTCCTTATCACACACTCGTGGCTCCAACAAGAGAGAGAGAGAGAGAGGTCACTTAATTGGCCAGGGCGCGAGTGACTAAATAGTAATGACGTCCTCTGCTTCCACACACTCCAGTCCGACAGCGGCCTTCGCTGACTCGTTCATTCACTGCTACAACGACATCAATTCCTTGAAAACACACTGGCAACTCCCACTAGAGAGGAAAAGAAACACTTAACTGGCCAGGGAGCGGGTGACTTGCCCCTTCGTGTAAACAGTAATGGCGTCCGCTGTTTCTCCGTATTCAGATCTAGCCGCGGCATTCACCACACGAGGCCCGTGTCTCTCTGGCTTCTGTCCAGCTCTCTCACAGGTGCTAGGAACTTGTTCCCTTCTTACACTCGCCTGCTCACTATCCGCCATCTCCAGTTCGTCAAGGCTGCTCAGCACTCAGTCTGTCTCACTGTCTGAACACAGGGGGTCTCCTCTCTTTCCGTCTAAACATCCACCTTAAAAAGACAGAAACAAACAACCCAACCCCGCCCCCAACTTCCCAGAGCCAATAGATTTTTCTTTCTTATTATTCTACATTCCCCATTCAATCTACTAATCATTGCTACTAATTTAGTCACCCCGTGACAAAGAGTGTTCTGTCCTGTTGGATAGCCAGGTTGTGTTTGTCAACTCTGTAATAAGAGCTGTTGTTAGTAAACCCACTCTCCTGCTTTCTCCTCTCTTGTATGGTCTATCGATGCCAAGTTACCACATATTTTGGCGTTGAGGATACTGCTAGTAAACGCGTGAGAGTTGTATATGATGCAGTAATGGAAGAGAAAAGTGGCCGGCAACTATTGGGACAGTAGCGGCATTTGATGAGAAAACATAGTACTGGGAAGAATATTGTGAGATTTTGGATATTTTTTTTTTTTAAGCAAATAGCATTGACAATACCGAGAAGCAAAGAGCTATCCTTCTGAGTATGGTAGGTTCCAAAACTTACAGTTTAATACGAAATTTGCTGAGCCCTCAAAAGTCTAAATCTAAGACATATGCTCAGTTGGTGGACTTGTTAAGGTTCCTTTCTGTCCATGAATGTTGCAGCTCCCACAGACTTTCCATTCTCTCCTGATCTCCGCGTTTGAGTTCGGGAGGGCATGGAAAACCCCCTAGATGTTCAGATTTGGATCTGAGCTAGACAGACGGGAGGAGGAAGAAGCGAGAGTAATGGTTGATCGATTGTAAACACCGTTGCGTTTGTAATCGATTCCCCTAGCTATTTAAAGAGCGATTTATATCTACCCTCTCCTCTTCTTCTGCATATGTATATGTATATGGCTGGACGGCTGGACTCGAGGAGGAAGAAGCAGGTTTGAGGAGGTAATTGATCACATACACCAATAGCGTCTATGATCGATTCCTCTCGTTGCGGGGGCAACATTGCATTTGCCCTCGCCCCTTCTTCCTCCGCCTCCTGAGTTTGAGGTCTTTCTACTTGCTGAGGTGCTTCTTTTTCAGTTAGGCTGTCAGCTGGCCTTTTGATAATATTTTTTCTAAAGGCCACCTTCTGGCTTGATAGTGAAAGTGCTGTTAGGCTTAAAAGAACTTTTGATTTCATCCTTCTTCATGCATTAAAATAAGGAGGGAAAAATCTTCGTTCTACGAGCCGCAGGAAGGTAAACTGGGTCTATATTTTTATGTTCATAAAAAGTATAGCCCTTGTTTTTCCTGTATAGCTTTCCTGAGCATGTAGTCAGTAAAGTTAGAAGGGGTTCTTTTGTGCAAAATAACTGTAGCATTAGGTTGGCTAGTTTTCAAAACATGCAGGCCGTTTTATGGCCGCTATTTTGTAGCCTCCTATGTTAGAGTAGCTTCTCAGCTAATACTTTAGTTTGGTTTGAGTTAGCACTCGTCGCTTCAGTTATTTGTGTTCAGGACGGCTTATTGGCCGCCTGGCACTGTTTGCTTGTAGTGCTTCATTTTCTCCTCATATTTGAAGGATTCAAAATGAAGCCCAAGCTTTGCTTGGCCCAGTTGGCCTTAGCTAGCGGCTAGGCTAGAGCTAGGTTTAGGTGTTTGTTTTCTACATCACCCTTATTATTACTATCCCTGTGAGGTTGTATAGTTCCTAGTTCTGGCCTCCTCCTGATGGAGTTGTTGGCCGTATGCCCATTTCCCCTTCGATATGAAAATGTAGGTGCTATGGCTGAGGTTAACAGCTAAGGTTATAGGCTGTTATTAGCCTTCCTGGTGCTGTTTTTCCCAGGTGGTAGGCCCTTATCTTTGAGGAGAAAAGTTATGCAGTGCTGCTAGGCCCCACTTTTTAGAACTTTTGTCATGCTTATAATGTCTTCACATGAGCCCCTTGAATTATATTCAAGTTTGAGCATATGGTGCTAAATGTTTTTAGCTTTCAGTCTCAAGGGTTCAATACAGATCTCAGATCTGTTTTGTGAAAGCATTTATCCTGTTTAGATGGCATGTATTACAAAGCATTTGCGTTTGCTTTGGGTTCTAAACTTTAGCCCTACATACTTTCAATATATGTGAGCTTACTCTAGTGTTGCCACAGGTTAGTGCCTGTTTCTGTGATAGCAGGCTGTGATTAGCCTCTATCTATGAAAGTGGTGTTTTGTTGTACTCCCCGGTTAGGGTTTGTGTTTCACTGAGTGCATCACCTGTTGGACTGCACACTCAGGTTGAGTGTAGAGAGACTTATTCTGGTTAGAATAGTATGATCTCTGGTAGCTTCCAGTCGATCATGACCACAGCCGCTCTTTTACATATGCTGTTAGATTGTTGGCTCTCTTTTGGTAGCCTCTTTCTTAATACAGCTTGTTTCTGGGTGCTGTTGGTTTACGATCGTGAGTTTGCTCACTTAGTTTAGCACTGCCTCAGGCTTATGCTCATGTTGTTTGAGATAGCAGGCCTTGCAGGCCTTCCTTAGACCATGATAGCATATTATGTGTACTGGGTACATTGCCTGTTGGAATGTGTACACCTAAGCTCAGATTGTGTAAGCTAGTTACCCTCAGTAAACTTTAGGGTATAGTGCTGGTCTCTTTTTTAAGCTCGGGTCTTGTATATGACCACTGGCTGGCGCCACATGGTGCTAAAAGTAGTAGGCCTTGCCAGGCCTCCTTTGTAGCCTTTGTGTTGGTCCAGCCGGGTTGGTTATATCTAGACTCATTTCATGGTTGAGTCTTGTCTTATGACTCACACCGCCATCGGCCATGCCCACCTCTGTATGAGTAGGCCCTAGGTCAGGCCTCACGTAGAGTTCTGCGGCGCAGTGTGTACTTCTCTTACCTAAGGGTTTTCTCGAGTACTTGGCCCGCTGGCTGGTTTTAGTCATGAAGCTACCACTGGCTAATGCCATGTGTTCATGGAGGTCGAAGGCCCCACCAGGGCCTTCTTTCAGTCTGCATGTTGGCACAGCTTTGTGTGGGTTTCTATGTGACTCATCACCATGGATGGGTCATGATTGCCACTAGCTGACGCCGCGTGTTTACGAGTTGTAGGCCTTCGCAGACCTCCTATGTATCACACTGGAGTTTGGCTTTGTACTCCTCTCGCTTAGAGAGTAAAAGGTGCTTTTACTGAGTACATTTTCTGAGTGGCTTGCCTCTCAATGTGAGTTCTTGTGTTAAAACCAATTGTTTGTCTGGTTTTATGCATTTGCTTCTTTGAGCTTGGTTTCCTTTAGCTCTAGTTGAGCTAAGTAGCTACCTTATTTGTTACTCTGTTCTATTTTGCTCCTAGAACTTTAGTGGCCGTTAGCTGACGCCGCGTGAAACGGGTAGGCCTTAAGGGCCTCCTTTGGGAGCATGCTTGGGGAGCGAGCATGCTGGTGGCAGATGCTCTTCCACCAGAGTTGTTGACCATGAGGAGGTCATCCAGAGAAAATATGACATTTAAATATAGTGATTTTTAAATAATAATCAAGACTGATCATAGACCTTGTTCACATTTGACTCAAGTTCTTCCATCTACAGTGATGGTTATTATATATATTATATATAAAAATATAAATTATATCAACATTCTGTCATCATTTACTCACCATTGTCTTTTAAAACCTAAATTATTTTCTTCCATTAAACACAAAATAAGTTATTTATAGCAGAATATCCAAACTGCTCTTTACAATGAAAGTGAATGGAGATCACAGCAGTCCAGCAAGATTTTGAAGGCAGGTGAATAACAACATAAATTCCACTTTGTTCCTCACATAAAGCCCCATAAGGCTTTGGAAGTCTGTACATGACTTTTATGGATAATTTTGCTTTTTTTCTCATTTCCAGAACTTAAAAGCCCCTGGTCCCCAACCACTTTCATGAATAGAATGAACAATATTCAGAACTTCTCCATGTGTGATCCAATGAAGAAAGATGCTGCATTATCAGTATTTACACTACAATACATTTTATTGGATGTTTAAATAAAAGCAAAGTTAAACTTATTTGAGCATGATTAACTGGCTTGTTAGTCACATTAGGATAAAGAGAAATACTTCTTCTAAATCAGTGAGGAAAGATTTCAAGTCATAATGACATGTGCTTTGCACTTTTAAGTCTAAATGTAATTAACAGAGTAATAAGTAATTTTTTTCCTTGAACAAAAAATTGAGTAAAAGCATTTGGTTTTAATAAAACTCAAGTAAAGTAGCCTACAGATTCTGCAAAATAATACTTAACACAAATATTTTACACTTTGGTTGCAACAGAATGAAACAGACACATCTGAGAGATAATGTTCTATATTTCAGAATGCTACGGTCACAGATATGTTTAGTCTTGTTGTGTTTTGGTTTGGTTTAGTTTTGTTGTGTTTGCTTGTGTTCCTGATCCTTTTTTGTTTCCATGGTTTCTGATTATGCTACGCACCTGTCTATAGTACTGTTGATTAGCTTCCTTATGTATTTAAGCCCTTGGTTCTCTTCAGTGCTTGGTCTTGCATTAATGGTGTGTTCCTGTGTAGTGTTATATGGTAACTGTTTATTAAAAAGTACTTCATCGTTCATTTGTTCGTTCATTCGCTCTCAGGTGGATTATCTACTCACATAAATGTTACAGCTATACAGGTTTAATGGCCTCTGAAGTTCTTACCTGTAGTCCATACAATTTATGATATATTCTTCTGAAATGTTTGCTATTCCTGCAAGGAGGTATTACTACATGTGCCTCTATGATTTAATTAAGCTCTACATAATTCTTGTCTGGATATGACAAGTGACTAAGTCATGTAAGTGCATATCAAACAAAAAGCACTATTTGATTTAGTAATTGCACACCTGAGCTCAGAGAGTTGAGCGAGGGCTCATCTGTGACTGATCATCAGTGTGTGTCGTCTGACCGCTCTCCACCACCTGAGCCTGCGGGGTATTGTGCTTATTTTCTGGAAGGCTTAATAGTTTTGGTGGTAACATGTCTCAAAACAAAATAAAAGAATAAAACACACACACACACAGCAAGAACATCACTGACTTGGTAGTCTTGCACATGCACATCCACGCTATGGACTAATGGAATGTGACAAACTGGTTTACACTAATTTTCCGGTGGACTTTCCCTGACTTTGCAAATGCCATCCATACTGATTTTAAAAAGTTCTTATTTTTCCCCAAGTTGTCAAGTAATTTGTCAGTGTGCATCATAAAGTCAGGGAAAGTTTTGTGGGTATGCTGATCAATGCTGAGCACATTGACTTTGTTGGCAGCCTGGCTACTGTTGAGTACAACTTGCAGATGCACAGGAGAGACATAATCTTTAGGAGAGGCATGCTGCTGCCTTTATGGAAACCGTGATGAAGCAACATTAACACCAGGTGCTCCTCATCACACACTGCCAGCAGAACTCTGTGGCCATGCCCCTATCCCACAAAAGCTTTTGTCTCTGTAACGACAATAGGAAGATGCAGATTCATGGTAAAGTGTGTGCTTTGTTAAGCCCGTTTCACACATGATCCGTTTGCAGTACTTATGCAGTCTGTATGTAATACAAATGCAGTGCAGAAGCAGCACTGGCTCATTGTGCTTTCACATAAGATGGATTGTCAATGAGCAAGTGATCTGCGGCTAGATGCTCTTCCACAAATATTAGTTCTCAGTGCTTTTTTATCATTGGATTCTCTTTGTAAATAGTACAGTTAAACAATCTTTCATAGACTTATTCTCATTTGATCACAATAAATATAAACTATGCATTTTTCCATTCACTACTTATAGCCTATAGATTTATATATTAAATGTCTCAATCAAGTGGAAAAACATTTAAACATACCATATCTTATGTTAAAAGATTATCATAAACATTTTAAATTAAAACTTTCCATCCACACAACTGAGGATACTGCATCCCATGCATTTAAATATTTACACAACAATTTCTGCAGGTACTGCAGTTTTTTCACCTCCACGATGAGACAAGTGCCATTTATTATGTCGGCATATTTTTCTAAATGTGTTTTAGTTTTCCTGGCTATACCCAGGGCAGAAAGTCATATGTTGACTGTGAAACACAGGATACTTTAACAATATATTTATGGTGAAATTGCTACATTTTTGTGTTCACAAGTCCTCCTTGGAAGATCATGTTTATGATTTGGGAAGTCATAATTACAACATCAGGTGCGTTCAAATCACTTCCATCAATGCAAGATGGTGGTGTACCTTCTCTTAAATAACTCTTCTTTTCTTAATTAACTCTTAATCTTTTTTTAACTTTAAAGTTCCTCCTGTTTACTCAGCGTTTGTCTGGTCACTGTTACCTTTAGTGTGTGTTGCCCTGCTTTGTGGATTATTGTCATTAAACTTTGTGTTGGAACTTTATGCTTCTGTCTTCTTCTGTCTGCCTGCAACAACCCTTGACAATTATGGGCACCAAAAAAAAAAAAAAAAAAAAAAAAAAAATCGACTATAAAGGTACTGCAAATGGATTTGTGTTTGAAACAGGCATTACAGGTAAATGATTTATAGCTGAGGTACAGCAGTTGGAACATCCACTCCAGCATGTTAAGCTGTCATGCTCATGTTGTTTGGAGATGTGGATTCCAGCCCACATCATGCTCTCATTCCATTCTCCATGACATCCTATAAATACAAATGGAAACAGCCACTGATTAGTCCATATCAGTATGGAGAGCAATAGGATTTTTTATATGTTCAGGTTTTAATGAAACAAGATATATTTTTCAGAATTATCTAATTCAGCGTGCTAATTAAACAAACTTTCAGGCGCAACTTTCACAGTTCAATCTGTTGAAGCCGCTAACACAGTCAAATGTCAACAAAAAAATACTTTATAAACCAAACCAATTTTTTTTTTTTTTTTCTCTGTGCGTGTGTGTGGGATATAGGGTGAATTCAGGGTGATTGGGACACTTTTTGTCATTGAGATACTTTTTGTCATTGAGATGACTTTGTGTCCCAATCAACATGAATTCACCCTACTTATGATAGCCTATAATGCAGTGATACATAATTAAATAATTAATACATTTTCCATGAGCCATATGATACTGATACTGCTGCTATGGTAACCACAGGAGAACTACTGCTCTTTGCATGCGTCTATTTGGCGTCAAGTGAAAATAGCAGCAAGCAGCTCTTGTTATCACTGACTTGTGGAGACAAATAAGGTTGGATACAGTTTATTCAAAATGGTGATGTTTTGTCATTTACTAATTATTTTTGTGGTTGCTAAGAAATTCACCCTTTCGAGCCAGAGATGCCATTTCTATAGGCACCCATCTTCATGGTTGAATATCCCCCCAGAACACCACACGCACACACACACACACACACACACACAGACACAAAAGTGCCATTATATTAGAGTCTCTTGATTCCAGTTTCTTTGTGAAAGTTGTGATTAACTGTGGTTTAGTGTTTTCTTTGTTGTTGTTTCTTCAGTGTTCTTATTGTTCTTATTTAAACCATTTATCTGCTGTGGACACAGAGCCCTTAATTACATGCACTTTATTGGTGCTTGTCAGATTATTCTACCATGTGTCAAACTGCTGTGAAAGCTAACAGACAGAGATTTGGTAGAACTTTAAGACATTTTTGCCAACTCTTATGTAAATCCACCTATCTTGAAAGGACTAAACAGAGAATGAGCCAAAATAGACAAAACTTCAGACTGCATGACATTTCCAGTATACATATGTGAACAACATTGGGTGGATCAAAGCATAGACACTAATAAAAAAGGGACCACACACACTGTCATCTTATTTGTGTTTGTCTAAGCTGACAATGTCTACTTGTGGTCCTGCTGTATGTAATCCAGGTCCTTAATGCAGAGATACACAAATTTCCCAAGGGTTTAGGGGAGCATTGGAGCGGTCGGATCTTCTGCCACTGCTGGTTTGGGGCTTTATTTTGTTTACAGCACAGCTGTAATGAGAAGAGACAGTACCATTCATTCACCTAAAGCGCTCTCAACCCCTGTGCTCTCCCAATGAAGAGAAGAACATATAAACATACAGACTCAACAGTAGACAAAATCATTGGGAAATAAAATGAGAAACTACAAAATCACATTTCCACTCAAGTATGGTGTGATGCAAGTGTTGGAAAATGTTTTTGAGAAAAAGTTCCCCCTATTATCAATCATTTTTGTATTGTTACAGTGTTGGTTATGAATGTAAGTGAACAATGTATACTTATACTTTTTCTTCGTGATGGGTACCCCATGCAACCAGATGTCCTGTTTGTCAGCGAAAGTCCGCCAGATGATGCAAACAGGACATTTTGCGTTATCCGGCAGACTTTTGACACCTCCGAGGCTTTTGCTGAAACTAAAGATTGAACTTCCTCATTTTTTACCCACGGATATGAATTTGTGTGGAACATTCCGTGTGTGTCATCTGGTGTCAGATAACGAGGACACAGACCCACACACTTAGTAAACCTCTGTGCATTTCATAATTGCCACGATAGCGTTTCACACAAACAGTCCCTGAAGACGAAAAGAGGATGACATGTTATCTAGGCGCCCCTTATATACGATCGCGTCACATTGTTATGATGTCATGGGCTGTTGCCGTTCAATATGATATTGCCAAGATTGGATATGTGACACCGGTTCCCATGGAGGCGGTTCCCCTAGCGCTTGACACAGCGTTGAGTTCCCTTTTGAAAGGAAACACTAAATGTGGTTAATGTATTTGTCTGTGGAAAATATTTAGGAAAATGGCAAACTACAGCTACAGGTTTTATTTTACTATGCAAAAAAAAAAAAAAAAATGCATAGAAAAAAACAAAAAGCTGACAAGAAAAAGCAAACATTGACTGCAACATAATCAGTTATTAATATTCCATTCTCTCTTGTTTTTGCATGTATTTATTGATTTGTTCTCCTCAGTTTACCTTTCCTCTGTAGTCATAGTCCCTTATTCAAATCATCACATAATTTCTTTGTATGACAGCCTGGCCAAAAATTATGTCTGAACAATTTGGCATGTTTCATTGTGTTATTATGATAAATAAAACATAGAAATCGACTACAAGTACAACCCAAATTCCGGAAAAGTTGGGACGTTTTTTAAATTTGAATAAAATGAAAACTAATATAAAAGGCAATATTTTATTCAAAATAGAACATAGATAACATAATTTCAAATTTGGTGCCTGCTACAGGTCTCAAAAAAGTTGGCATGGGGGCAACAAATGGCTGAAAAATCAAGACATTTTAAAAAGATTCAGCTGGGAGAACATCTAGAAACTAACTAATTAATTGATATCAGGTCTGTAACATGATTAGCTATAAAAAGGATGTCTTAGAGAGGCAGAGTCTCTCAGAAGTAAAGATGGGCAGAGCTGTGAAAGAGTGCAACGTCAAATTGCAAAGGTTTTGCAAATCTCATCATCTACAATGCATAGCATCATCAAAAGATTCAGATAAACTGGAGAAATCTATGTGCGTAAGGGACAAGGCCGAAGAACTTTATTGGATGCCCGTGGTCTTCGGGCCCTCAGACTGCATCACTTATCGGCATGATTGTGGCAGTGACATTACTAAATGGGCCCAGGAAAACTTCCAGAAACCACTCTCGGTAAACACAATCTGCCGTGCCATCTGCAGATGCCAACTAAAACTCTATGGCTTTGTCATAGAAGAGTCCGGGTGCTAAATTGACCTGCCTGCAGTCCAGATCTTTCACCTTATAGAGAAAAATATGCCAAAGATGACCACAAACTCTTCAGCAGCTGGAAACCTATATCAGGCAAGAATGGGACTAAATTTCAACACCAAAACTGATGCTACAACATGGTAAACATGCTCCCGTTCCAATTACTTTGAAACCTGTAGCAGGCACTCATTTTGTGCATAAAATTGTAAAATTTCTCTGTTTAAACATTTGTTATGTTATCTACGGAAGCCCTGAACCGCATGGTGAAAAAAAAAAAAAAAACTTGGTAGGGAGGAAAAAAAAAAAATCGAAAAGTTATCTCGTTATTTCAACATAATAAGTCGTTATAACGACATAATATCTCGTTATTTCAACATAATAAGTCGTTATAACGACATAATATCTCGTTATTTCAAGATATTAAGTCGTTATAACGACATAATATCTCGTTATAACGACATAATATCTCGTTATTTCAACATAATAAGTCGTTATAACGACATAATATCTCGTTATTTCAACATAATAAGTCGTTATAACGACATAATATCTCGTTATTTCAACATAATAAGTCGTTATAACGACATAATATCTCGTTATTTCAAGATATTAAGTCGTTATAACGACATAATATCTCGTTATTTCAACATAATAAGTCGTTATAACGACATAATAAGTCGTTATTTCAACATAATAACTCTTCATTATCTATCAAGTATGATAAAGGACGTGTACGTGATAACGTCCCCAGTGGCGCAACGCTAAAGTATTGGACCGCCAGTCTAGCTTTTAACTGCGATCGCCGCGGTTTCGAATCTGCCTTTTGCCGAGTTCGTTCTTCTCTAGTTTCACATCACATATCAAAAAAGGCATTCATTTTCAATAAAAATTAAAACAATATTATAAAAGTGCAAATAACCTGCCTAACGAGTGTTTAATAACATTTAAAAGTATTTATTGGGCAGGGTTAGCAGCATGTTCGATATTACCCACTAGAGGGCAGAATAAGACAGGGAATCAATTAAACAGCGCAATAGTTATGTTGAACTACTGTTACAATTTGGTGCTCCAAAATCCCAGAGCTTTATCATGGGAATTTGCGTTCATCCCAGGCTAACCTTTATTGAGGTTAAATTTATTAGACATCCTATTTATACTAAATGACAATAGCAGCATTTTCACGATATGCTATTTATACTAGGTGAAAATAGCGATATATTCTATTGACACCATGTAAAAGTAGCCTATCAGTTCTTTGCAAGAAGTGTAAATAGTATTTAGATGCTGTAGGCTAGTATTGGCAGATACTATTTGTACCTCAGTATTTTTGTACAGGATGCAATAATATCATATAGAGTGATTATATTTATTAAAATTATTAAATGGATGCTGCATTATTGGGAGAATAAAACCCCTCCACTTTCCACCAACCCTACTCAATGAACACTTTTAATATTATTAAACACTTGTTCACATTTTATTTCCACTTTTTGAACATTATTTTCATTTTATTGAAAATGTATATGATGAGAAAATAGGAGTGAGCTCTATTATTGGGTGAGCTCGGCAAAATGCTGATTCGACCCTGCAGCGATCGCTGTAAAAGCCAAAATCTGAAACCCTTCATGCTATTGTTACGCCACTGAATACATGGAATTACAACTGTCCCTTTTTAAACTTCAGTGGCCCAACCAGACATTGGAGCTATACTGTAAAGAGTGTTTGTCAACAAGGGACGCTATTTGCACTTACTGTAAATAGACACTCCGTGTCCTATTATTTCAATATATTAGCACCTATTTTGATTTTTATATCTTTAGAAAATATTAAAAAAGCAGTTTGTTTGCAAACCCAGAATAATAATAAAAAAAAACCCGCTTAAAAACGTTTTTGGCCCCTGGACTAGTGCATCTCTATGTTTTATTATAGTTCAAATCAGATTGGACACCGGGCTGTAAGTTTGACACCCCTGACATTTGCACTGTAAATTGTTTTATTTACTATGGTCTAATAAATTTAACCTCAATGAAGGTTATAATTGGGATGAACGCAAATTCCCATGATAAACCTCTGGGATTTTGGAGCACCAAATTGTAACAGTAGTTCAACATAACTATTGCGCTCTTTAATTGATTCCCTGTCTTATTCTGCCCTCTAGTGGGTAATATCGAACATGCTGCTAACCCTGCCCAATAAATACTTTTAATGTTATTAAACACTCGTTAGGCAGGTTATTTGCACTTTTATAACATTGTTTTCATTTTTATTGAAAATGAATGCCTTTTTGATATGTGATGTGAAACTAGAGAAGAACGAACTCGGCAAAAGGCGGATTCGAAACCGCGGCGATCGCAGTAAAAGCTAGACTGGCGGTCCAATACTTTAGCGTTGCGCCACTGAGGACATTGGTAGATAAATTTCCTTTATCATACTTGATAGATAATGACGAGTTATTATGTTGAAATAACGACTTATTATGTTGAAATAACGAGATATTATGTCGTTATAACGAGATATTATGTCGTTATAACGACTTAATATCTTGAAATAACGAGATATTATGTCGTTATAACGACTTATTATGTTGAAATAACGAGATATTATGTCGTTATAACGACTTATTATGTTGAAATAACGAGATAATATGTCGTTATAACGACTTAATATCTTGAAATAACGAGATATTATGTCGTTATAACGACTTAATATCTTGAAATAACGAGATATTTTGTCGTTATAACGACTTAATATCTTGAAATAACGAGATATTATGTCGTTATAACGACTTATTATGTTGAAATAACGAGATATTATGTCGTTATAACGACTTATTATGTTGAAATAACGAGATATTATGTCGTTATAACGACTTAATATCTTGAAATAACGACATAATATCTCGTTATTTCAACATAATAAGTCGTTATAACGACATAATAAGTCGTTATTTCAACATAATAACTCTTCATTATCTATCAAGTATGATAAAGGAGATTCACCTATCAACGTCCCAGTGGCGCAACACTAAAGTATTGAACCGCCAGTCTAGCTTTTACTGCGATCGCCGCGGTTTCGAATCCGCCTTTTGCCGAGTTCGTTCTTCTCTAGTTTCACATCACATATCAAAAAAGGCATTTATTTTCAATAGAAATTAAAACAATATTATAAAAGTGCAAATAACCTGCCTAACGAGTGTTTAATAACATTAAAAGTATTTATTGGGCAGGGTTAGCAGCATGTTCGATATTACCCACTAGAGGGCAGAATAAGACAGGGAATCAATTAAACAGCGCAATAGTTATGTTGAACTACTGTTACAATTTGGTGCTCCAAAATCCCAGAGGTTTATCATGGGAATTTGCGTTCATCCCAGGCTAACCTTCATTGAGGTTAAATTTATTAGACCATAGTAAATAAAACAATTTACAGTGCAAATGTCAGGGGTGTCAAACTTACAGCCCGGTGTCCAATCTGATTTGAACTATAATAAAACATAGAGATGCACTAGTCCAGGGGCCAAAAACGTTTTTAAGCGGGTTTTTTTTATTATTATTCTGGGTTTGCAAACAAACTGCTTTTTTAATATTTTCTAAAGATATAAAAATCAAAATAGGTGCTAATATATTGAAATAATAGGACACGGAGTGTCTATTTACAGTAAGTGCAAATAGCGTCCCTTGTTGACAAACACTCTTTACAGTATAGCTCCAATGTTTGGTTGGGCCACTGAAGTTTAAAAAGGGACAGTTGTAATTCGATGTATTCAGTGGCGTAACAATAGCATGTAGGGTTTCAGATTTTGGCTTTTACAGCGATCGCTGCAGGGTCGAATCAGCATTTTGCCGAGCTCACCCAATAATAGAGCTCACTCCTATTTTCTCATCATATACATTTTCAATAAAATGAAAATAATGTTCAAAAAGTGGAAATAAAATGTGAACAAGTGTTTAATAATATTAAAAGTGTTCATTGAGTAGGGTTGGTGGAAAGTGGAGGTTTTTTTTTCTCCCAATAATGCAGCATCCATTTAATAATTTTAATAAATATAATCACTCTATATGATATTATTGCACCCTGTACAAAAATACTGAGGTACAAATAGTATCTGCCAATACCAGCCTACAGCATCTAAATACTAATTACACTTCTTGCAAAGAACTGATAGGCTACTTTTACATGGTGTCAATAGAATATATCGCTATTTTCACCTAGTATAAATAGCATATCGTGAAAATGCTGCTATTGTCATTTAGTATAAATAGGATGTCTAATAAATTTATGGTCTAATAAATTTAACCTCAATAAAGGTTAGCCTGGGATGAACGCAAATTCCCATGATAAACCTCTGGGATTTTGGAGCACCAAATTGTAACAGTAGTTCAACATAACTATTGCGCTGTTTAATTGATTCCCTGTCTTATTCTGCCCTCTAGTGGGTAATATCGAACATGCTGCTAACCCTGCCCAATAAATACTTTGAATTTTATTAAACACTCGTTAGGCAGGTTATTTGCACTTTTATAACATTGCATTAATTTCTATTGAAAATAAATGCCTTTTTTGATATGTGAAGTGAAACTAGAGAAGAACGAACTCGGCAAAAGGCGGATTCGAACTGCGGCGATCGCAGTAAAAGCTAGACTGGCGGTCCAATATTTTAACATTGCGCCACTGGGAACGTTATCATAGGTATGTCCTTTATCATACTTGATAGATAATAAAGAGTTATTATGTTGAAATAACGACTTATTATGTCGTTATAACGACTTATTATGTTGAAATAACGAGATATTATGTCGTTATAACGAGATATTATGTCGTTATAACGACTTAATATCTTGAAATAACGAGATATTATGTCGTTATAACGATTTATTATGTTGAAATAACGAGATATTATGTCGTTATAAAGACTTATTATGTTGAAATAACGAGATATTATGTCGTTATAACGACTTATTATGTTGAAATAACGAGATATTATGTCGTTATAACGACTTATTATGTTGAAATAACGAGATATTATGTCGTTATAACGAATATCTTGAAATAACGAGATATTATGTCGTTATAACGACTTATTATGTTGAAATAACGAGATATTATGTCGTTATAACGACTTATTATGTTGAAATAACGAGATATTATGTCGTTATAACGACTTATTATGTTGAAATAACGAGATAACTTTTCGATTTTTTTTTTTTTTCCTCCCTACCAAGTTTTTTTTTTTTTTTTTCACCATGCGGTTCAGGGCTTCCGTAGTTATCTACGTTCTATTGTGAATAAAATATTGGCTCATATGATTTGAAAGGCTTTTAGTTTTCATTTTATTCAAATTTAAAAAACATCCCAACTTTTCTGGAATTTGGGTTGTGCAACTGTGCAATATGCTTACAAAAGCTTGACCAAATTTTTTATAATATTTGAATTAAGGGTATAGATGTAAATTTCCCCAGACCGGACATCACTTTTGGCCACTACTGTATGTGATTAATACAGTCAAACCAAAAATTATTCCGACATTTTTGATATTTTTGATATATGTTTACTAGTGGGTGCATGACACTATAGTTCATTTACGTAAGTGAGGATAGCAAAATAAAGTAAACTGTGGCATTATACCCAGTAAAATTCATAAAAATTTGGAACCAAAAATTATTCACTTTGACCTGACCATGTTTTGCTTAAGTGTTATCTGACATTATTATTATTTTATTTTATTTTTCTGGCAAAGTTTAACTCTGAGATCTTGTCATACATTTTGGTTTGACTGTATAAACATTAATAATGTAAAATCAAAGTACTTTTTTCAGTGCATGAATGAGATTTGAAAACTACGGCAGAGAAAAACATTTTCAGCAGTAACACAGTGACATTCAAGTTATTAATTAATTATTAGTTGTGATTTATTATAATACTGTCTGTTTTTTCACCATTGTATAAGATATTTTGGAATAATGTGGATAACACATAATATTATGAAATATGAACTAATGAGCTGAAACTAATGGGTGCTTCGTTGGAAATCAAATGTAACTGGCATTCATTTTAAAGAAAAAAAATAATTATAAGAGAGTCCATCTCTCTCTCTCTCTCTCTCTCTCTCTCTCTCTCTTTCTCTCTCAAATTTAAGATGAAGTATTTAATTTCTGTGGCACTAGTGTCACTAAATGGAATTGCAAACAACCCCCCCCCACACACTTTTTTTTAATTTGCCCCTATTTGCTATTGGTTGCGCCCCAAACACACATCATTGGATAAGCCAATATTTCTGTGTCAGGCCATTTGAAATTCTTAAATTCTTATTCTTGTTTTAATACCACTGCAGTGTTCATATTCATATTCAGTATTCATATTTTCTTTTTTACTAGGGGATCAACCTAAGAATGTCTTATTTGTAGTTGTCTCAGTGAATAAGCATATGAAACCATAATATTTATTTGAGATGTAAATAGTATTTATGCAATGAAATAGCCTTATGAACCAAATACAAAAGATGTAAAACATTGGCATGGATGCATGTTCCCTTTTGTGCCCATACATGAATGTGATCCTATTGCTCATTAGTACAATCCTTCAATAATAAGACCCTGGAAGCCCATTTCAGACACCTAAACGGCAAGTATTGCATTGTTCAATGGTTCATTGTTAGTTGCTCTTTTGTACAGTGGTGCATTCAGCCCTACATAGTTCAAATTCCCCAGTGTGTCCTTCATCATTAAGAACACAGACTTCTGCAAGTCTTGCTGTAAAGCTTTTATTTTTTACAGATTCATTTGGCTTGCCAGCAGTGAACTCATTTATCACATTTGCCTAGAATTATCACATAATCACATTCTATTGAGGTTGTTTGTAACGCCACGCCAGCAGACGGAGCCATCCCCTGAATACTGACTGAGATCTACTCCCTCTGCTGCTTCTTCCTTGACTTCCTGTTTGGTGACTATTTAGCCAGAGAAGCTACATCCATGCTTTGCGAAGTATTGCCAGTTACACTGCCTTACCGAGCATTTTCCTTGTTTTCCTGTTTGCTGACCACGTGTATGATTCTGCCTGTTTGTCTTTGATTGTCTGGATTATCCCTTCTGATTTGGCTGCCCGATTGGACTGATTTTCTGGTATTGACCCACTGCCTGTCTACGATATGTGTTCGTTTCTGTTGCTGCTCAATAAATCCTCTGTAAATGGATTCTACTTCGGACTCCACATCCTCTTTACAGAATACTTCGCCAAACATGAATCCAGCAGAGGTAGCCAACCTGCAAGCAGCATTAGCTTACCAGACAGAACCCATAAAGGGCTTTCAAGAGCAGCTCGTTCAACTCCGATCAGTCAATAAACATCTGACTCACTACATCTGCTCACTTCCTCCACCCTCGCTGAACTCGGTAAGCCTTGCTCTTCCTGACAAATTTGATGGTTCTGCTGAACGTTGTAGAGGCTTTATTCGCCAAGTCAGAATATATTTTGTTTATCAAAGAGAGAAGTTTGAGTCAGATGAAAAGAAGTGTGCGTTTCTAATGACACTATTGACTGGCAAAGCAATCGACTGGGCTTCTGCTGTATGGGATAGCGATGTACAAATTAGAACCTCTGTGGATTATTTTATTCAACAATTGCGAGAAGTATTTGAATATCCTGCTGGGGGCAAGAATATATCAACTCAACTACTTCACCTCTCCCAGAACAACCACACAGCAGCTGTTTATGCAGTCGTGTTTGGAACACTTGCAGCCCAGAGCGGTTGGAATGATATCTCTCTTAAGGCCGTGTTTCAGCGAAGTCTCAGCCCCGAACTACAAATAGAGTTGGCATGCAAAGGCCATGGCCATACGTGTTGACAATCTTATGAGACAAGCTCCTCGGCGTAGAAGTGCAAGAGGAGTTCAACAGAGTCATGTAACCCCTGCATTCAATGTATCTACCCTAGAAACCACAATCAGCGATGAACCCATGCAACTAAACTTCTCTAGGCTTTCTGAGCAAGAGAGATCGAGACGTCGTCAGTTCCGCCTTTGCTTTTACTGCGGCGAGGCAGGACACCTCAGCTCAGGATGTCCACACAAGAGCCAAACCGCCTCTAGGGTAAATATTGAACAATTTGCATTACTTAGCAATAAGTCCTTCACACTTCCTGTTACCCTAAGAACTGAGAATCTTTCTGTTAATTTGATGATCGATTCTGGAGCTGCCTTGAACCTGATCAACAAGGACATCACACAAAAATATAACATCCCTGTCCAACCATGCACCCCACCAATCAGGATCAAGGCGATTGACGATACACCCATCGGAAAAAGGAATAACTCATCAAACTAAAACTCTAACACTTACCGTGGGACTATTTCATCAAGAATCCATTTGTCTGTACCTCATGGACTCCCCCCAGCATGACCTCGTCCTTGAGCATGACCCGAACCTGAATGTTGAAATCCCAACATGCTACCATGACTTAATGGAGGTCTTCACCAAAGTCAAAGCTACCCAACTACCTCCTCATCGTCCTTGGGATTGTGCTATCAACCTCCTCCCTAACGCTATGCCCCCCAAGAGTAAGATCTACCCTCTATCCATAAACAAAAGTCAAGCCATGGAGGAATACATAACAGAGTCCCTGAATTCTGGCTTCATCCGACCTTCAACTTCACTGGCAGCTGCAGGCTTTTTCTTCGTCGAGAAAAAAGATGGAGGTTTGAGACCTTGTATTGATTACAGAGGATTAAATGATGTAACTGTGAAATTCCGCTATCCCCTTCCACTTTTACCCTCAGCTTTAGAACAACTGCATGAAGCTACCATCCACACCAAGCTAGATCTGTGAAGTTCCTACAGTCTGATCAGGATCAAAGAGGGCGATGTGTGGAAGACTGCCTTTATCACCACCAGGGGCACTATGAATATCAGGTAATGCCGTATGGCCTGGCTAACTCACCTGCTGTTTTTCAATCTTTCATCAACGAAATCTTTCAAGACCTGTTGAACCAATATGTTGTTGCATACATAGATGACATTCTGATATATTCCAAATCAGAGGCAGAACACATCACTCACGTCAGAACATTCCTTTCCCGGCTACTAGAGAATCAACTCTACGTCAAGGCAGAGAAATGCAAATTCCATGTCAAACAAATTTCAATTCTAGGCTACCAAATAAGTCATCAAGGGGTGAAAATGGATACAAACAAAGTGAAAGCAGTCACTGAATGGCCTCAGCCCTCAACAATGAAAGAACTCCAATGGTTTCTGGGATTTGCAAACTTCTATAGACGTTTCATTCGTAACTATTGCATGATAGCATCACCTCTGACCTCTCTCTTGAAGGGAAAACCTACAAAATTAAGGTGAACAGATGAAGCCAACAACACTTTCAACTCCCTGAAAGAGAGATTCACCACAGCACCCATCTTGAAACATCCAGACCCCGATCTGCCCTTCATCGTAGAGGTAGACGCATCCAACAGTGGAATCGGGGCAGTACTTTCTCAACGACATGGTCAACCAAGCAAACTGTATCCTTGTGCATTCTTCTCCAGGAAATTAACGGCAGCCGAAAGAAACTATGATGTGGGAAACAAGGAACTTCTTTCCATGAAATCTCGGCCTTGAAGAATGGCGACACTGGCTAGAAGGTGCAGCACATCCATTCCAGATCATAAATTACCATAAAAACCTTGAATACATAAAGAGTGCAAAACGTCTGAACCCACGCCAAGCTTGTTGGTCGCTGTTCTTCACCCGCTTCCAGTTTACTGTAACCTATAGGCCAGGCAGTAAGAACAGTAAGGCCGACGCTCTGTCTAGACAGTATGACCTCTCCACTGACAATGTCCATCCTGAACCCATTCTTCCACCATCCATTGCCTTAGCTCCTGTAACTTGGGATGTCATGGAGGAAATTCAGAAAGAACAACAATCAGAACCAGCACCCTCTAACTGCCCACCTGGCAAACAATATGTACCACAAAGTTTACACCTCCGTGTCATGCAGTGGGTCCATTCATCCATTGGCTCAGGTCATCCTGGTATATCTCGCACCCTCCAGTTGTTACAAAACACGTTCTGGTGGCCAGCTATGTCACAAGCCATTACAGACTATGTAAAATCATGCCAAATCTGCGCTCAATCGAGGACCCCCAAGGAATTACCCTCAGGCCTCCTACAACCATTACCAATTCCCCAACGTCCCTGGTCTCACCTTTCCATAGATTTTGTCACTGATTTACCCCCTTCAAACGGATTCACCACTATTCTAGTCATCATTGACTGCTTCTCCAAATCTTGCCATCTGGTACCATTAAAGGGACTCCCCACAGCCATGGAGACCGCCCAAGCCTTATTTCATCATGTCTTCCGAGTGTATGGTCTACCTGATGACAGAGTCAGTGACAGAGGCACCCAATTCACTTCTCAGGTTTGGAGGGCCTTCTGTAAGCACCTTGATATCAACATCAGCCTCACCTCGGGTTATCACCCTCAAGCAAACGGCCAAGTGGAGTGTCTGAATCAAGAAATCGGCAGATACCTCTGAACTTACTGTAGTAGAGAACAACACCGTTGGTCAGAATTCCTGCCCTGGGCAGAATATGCCCAAAATTCATTGGTTCACTCATCTACAGGTATAACCCCCTTTAAGTGTGTCTTAGGCTTCCAACCCCCCCATTCCCTTGGTCCGGAGAAACCTCATCAGTCCCAGCAGTGGACGACTGCATTCGACGCAGCGAGAGGGAAGCAGGAAGCCCAACCCAAGGTATGTGGGCCATTTTAAAATTCTATGAAGAATTAATGAGGTCACTTACCAATTAGAGCTTCCTGCTAACTACCATATCTCTCCCTCCTTTCATGTTTCCCTCCTGAAACCAGTCCACCCGGAGCCTGGCCCCAACAACAATGCTCAAAAGCCACTAATTGCCAGTTATACTGCCTTACCGAGCGTTTTCCTTGTTTTCCTGTTTGCTGACCACGTGTATGATTCTGCCTGTTTGTCTTTGATTGTCTGGATTATCCCTTCTGATTTGGCTGCCTGATTGGAGTGATATCTGTGTTTGGACCTTTTGCCTGCCTGCCACTTTGCCTTTGGATTCTCCCTTGTGTATGTTCACAGATTGGACTGATTTTCTGGTATTGACCCACTGCCTGTCTACAATATCTGTTTGTTTCTGTTGCTGCTCAATAAATCCTCTGCAAATGGATTCTACTTCGGACTCCACGTCCTCTTTACATTGTTTTGCACTGTGATCATAGGATCAGTGGTGGGAGAGTTACCTGAAGCAGTATAGTGAAACACAGTAAATGTTATTTATGTATTTATGTTTTTCAGTACACTGTTTTAGAGTGATCCAATTAAGAACAGAATCCTCTAAGTGATTTTATGTGGTTTTCTGAAAGGATTAATTATTATATTTCATATAATGTATGTCAAATGGTCAACATCTAAGAAGCTTTCCATGCTGATATTGCATTGTCTATCCAAAACAAAAAATGTGTGAGAACTTCATTTCATATAAAAACAAATACAAAGACAGAAAACAAGTGCATATTATAGCATGTCTCCAATAGAAACATTACAACATTAAATTAATTTAAATAAATGATAATGACAAAGAAATGACAATTGTTACCAAAATCTCCACCCATATACTCCACAAATATATAGTGGTTACAATGTTACGTATTTATTTCTAATGCATAGATGAGTCTTGTGTCATCGTGTGTGTGTCGTCTGTATAAGTAAGCTTGTATTTCAACACAACTCAGGGTTGTGGACCTTGGATCTTGTGAGAACATTGAAAAGGATGAAAGATCACTGCCTTGTGAATTATAACAAGTAAATCCACTAGTTATAATTCACCTGCAGCTGCTTCTAGCCTTCGACTGGTCTTCAAGGTCATACATCAGGATCACAGTGAGAATACACAAGAGTCTCTTGTCTTTAAGGTGTATTATCACAATAAGCCTCCATTTAAACTAAAAAAGTAACCACATTTGCAATTCCTGAAGGAAATAGGTTTAAGGATCTTGTTCTGTGTAGCTAAATAAAATTCTGCATGTGAGCCACTTTGTTGTCATGACCCTTAGCACATTCTGCTGGATTCACACATAGTAATGATGTGTAGTAAGATAATTTATATAGCACTTTATACAAAGAAGCTTTACATTAATAAACAGGAAAAAGATTCAATGATGCAAACAGAGTTCAATTCTGCTGTAAAGCAGCTCTTAAAAGGCAATAGTTTAATTGTTCAGCTGAAGTCAGTTCAGTGTTGATTCAGTTCTATTCAATGACTGTATAAAGATCATCAAATATGAACTCTGGACTGAATAATACTGGACCGAATAATACTGAACCGAATAATACTGAAGCTGCTGATAAAATCACAAGATGCTTTAATGATGCACTGGGTCCATGAGTCAACCGGTGTTTGTACTTGGATAATTCTATACTTGTGATTTGTCTTCTCATCTTCCAGCTCTTCAACAATACATCACATTTTTGACACGTTCAACACAAGCGCTGGATAAATGCTTTGGGAATATAGGAGATGCTTATAAAGCAGTGTGCAGACCCGCTTTAGGCAAATCAGACCACAATATTATCCACCTACTGCAGAGATACCAACAGAAGATTAAACATGAAAAACCTGTCTTACAAACTGTACAGCAGTTGTTGGAGGACAGTAGAGGAACTTAATTGTTGTTTTGCCAGTACAGATTTGACTTGTGCCTTGTTGTTTATGAACTTCTGGATATTATTACATATTATATAAAGTTTTGTGAACATACTGTAAAAGTCAGATTTTTTTTCCTAATAATAAGCCATGGTTAACAAAGGAGCTGAAGGTTTGTTTAAACAAAAAGAAAATTGCTTTAAGCAGAGGTGACACTGATATTGTTAGAGAGAAAGTGGAGAAATTTAGGACTTATGTAAAAATTAAATCAGAGATGTGCAGTTCCTCAGAGCCAGTGGCTCAAATGTAAAAAAAAAAAAAAATTGGGCATCTATCACTATAATTGATAAATTGAAAAATGTATAATATATATACACACACACAGAATTGTTGACATTTTTGCAGATTTATTAAAAAAGAAAAACTGAAATATCACATGGTCCTAAGTATTCAGACTTTCTTTGTTACGTATTTAGTAGAAGCACCCTTTTGATCTAATACAGCCATGAGTCTTTTTGGGAAAGATGCAACAAGTTTTTCACACCTGGATTTGGGGATCCTCTGCCATTCCACCTTGCAGATCCTCTCCAGTTCTGTCAGGTTGAATGGTAAACGTTGGTGGACAGCCATTTTTAGGTCTCTCCAGAGATGCTCAATTGGCTTTAAGTCAGGGTTCTGGCTAAGCCATTCAAGAACAGTCACAGAGTTGTTGTGAAGCGACTCCTTCGTTATTTTAGCTGTGTGCTTAGGATCATTATCTTGTTGGAAGGTAAACCTTTGGCCCAGTCTGAGGTCCTGAGCACTCTGGAGAAGGTTTTCGTCCAGGATTTTGTCTTTGTCTCTGTACAGACCGCATTCATCTTTCCCTCGATTGCAACCAGTCGTCCTGTCCCTGCAGCTGAAAAACACCCCCACAGCATGATGCTGCCACCACCATGCTTCACTGTTGGGACTGTATTGGACAGGTGATGAGCAGTGCCTGGTTTTCTCCACACATACCGCTTAGAATTAAGGCCAAAAAGTTCTATCTTGGTCTCATCAGACCAGAGAATCTTATTTCTCACCATCTTGGAGTCCTCCATGCGGGCTTTCATGTGTCTTGCACTGAGGAGAGGCTTCCGTCGGGCCACTCTGCCATAAAGCCCTGACTGGTGGAGGGCTACAGTGATGGTTGACTTTCTACAACTTTCTCCCATCTCCCGACTGCATCTCTAGAGCTCGGCCACAGTGATCTTTGGGTTCTTCTTTACCTCTCTCACCAAGGCTCTTCTCCCCCGATAGCTCAGTTTGGCCAGACGGCCAGCTCTAGGAAGGGTTCTGGTCGTCCCAAACATCTTCCATTTAAGGATCTGTCTCTGAGATCTTCAGGCAGTTCCTTTGACCTCATGATTCTCATTTGCTCTGACATGCACTGTGAGCTGTAAGGTCTTATATAGACAGGTATGTGGCTTTCCTAATCAAGTCCAATCAGTATAATCAAACACAGCTGGACTCAAATGAAGGTGTAGAACCATCTCAAGGATGATCAGAAGAAATGGACAGCACCTGAGTTAAATATATGAGTGTCACAGCAAAGGGTCTGAATACTTAGGACCATGTGATATTTCAGTTTTTCTTTTTTTTTAAATCTGCAAAAATGTCAACAATTCTGTGTTTTTCTGTCAATATGGGGTGCTGTGTGTACATTAATGAGGAAAAAAATGAACCTAAATGATTTTAGCAAATGGCTGCAATATAACAAAGAGCGAAAAATTTAAGGGGGTCTGAATACTGTTACAGTACCTATGGTGTATAAAGCACACAACGAGGAGATAATATCAAACAAGTCTTTTACTAGATAATCCCACTGGAGAATACAGGAACCGGACAGGAACATACACCAAAGTATACACAAACGACACCGGACAACTAACTGAACAGATACAGGAACTTAAATAGACAGACTGATGAACTCAAATGACAAACAGCTGTGATGAATCGATTAGTGTCCATGGATACTGATTGTGGCGGGAACTAGAACAAAGGAACATGTGACAGATGACAACAAACAAACTGAAAGTCCATGTGACTGTGACAAATACTTTCCGTACCCACTGTATATATATATACATATACACACACACACACACACACACACACACACAGATCAGGCATTATAACCACCGACAGGTGAAGTGATGAAGTGAATAACACTAGTGAACATTTTGTCTTCAAAGTTGATGTGGGCCAAATTGACGACTGGGTCAGAGCATCTCCAAAACTGCAGCTCTTGTGGAGTGTTCCCGGTCTGCAGTGGTCAGTATCTATCAAAAGTGCTCCAAGGAAGGAACAGTGGTGAACCAGCGACAGGGTCATGGGCGGCCGAGGCTCACTGATGCACATGGGGAGCGAAGGCTGGCGCGTGTGGTCCGATCCAACAGACGGCCTACTGTAGCTCAGATTGCTCAATAAGTTAATGCTGGTTCTGATAGAAAGGTGTCAAAATACGCATCTCAGTTTTGTTGCGTATGAGGCTGCATAGCTGCAGAACAGTCAGGGTGCCCATGCTGACCCCTGTCCACCACCGAAAGTGCCAACA
Source organism: Megalobrama amblycephala (assembly GCF_018812025.1). Classification (NCBI taxonomy): domain Eukaryota; kingdom Metazoa; phylum Chordata; class Actinopteri; order Cypriniformes; family Xenocyprididae; genus Megalobrama; species Megalobrama amblycephala. Next base: position 2,547,227 of record NC_063056.1, read on the forward strand.
ATGGACATGTGAGCATCAGAACTGAACCACGGAGCAATGGAAGAAGGTGACCTGATCTGATGAATCACGTCTTCTTTTACATCACGTGGATGGCCGGGTGCGTGTGCATCGCTCACGTGGGGAACACATGGCATTAGGATGCACTATGGGAAGAAGGCGAGCCGGCGGAGACAGTGTGATGCTTTGGGCAATGTTCTGCTGGGAAACCTTGGGTCCTGCCATCCATGTGGATGTTACTTTGACACGTACCACCTACCTAAGCATTGTTGCAGACCATGTACAGCCTTTCATGGAAATGGTATTCCCTGGTGGCTGTGGTCTCTTTCAGCAGGATAATGCTCCTGCCACAAAGAAAAAATGGTTCAGGAATGGTTTGAGGAGCACAACAATGAGTTTGAGGTGTTGACTTGGCCTCCAAATTCCCCAGATCTCAATCCAATTGAACATCTGTAGGATGTGCTGAACAAACAAGTCCGATCCACCTCACAATTTACAGGACTTAAAGGATCTGCTGCTAACATCTTGGTCCAGATACCACAGCACACCTTCAGGGGTCTGGAGGAGTCCATGCCTCGACGAGTCATGGCTGTTTTGGCAGCAAAAGAGGGACCAACGCAATGTGGGTCAAAAGGTGGTCATATTGTTATGACTGATTGTTGTATATATACACACTCTAAAAAATGCTGGGTTGTTTCAAACCATGTTTGGGTCAAACATAGACAATATTTGTCCATATTTCAATTACATTCACATTTATTTGTATAGCACATTTCACAAAACATGCCGTTTCAAAGCAGGTTTACAGAAAATGCATGTGTCTACATTACAATTTAGAGTGATCTGTTATCAGAGGTGACTGTGTCCAAGTAATGTATTTCAGAAATGAACATATACAAATCACACAGTTAGCTAACATCATTTATTAACTTTAGGCAGAAACAATCAGCTCATTGATGTAATTATTACAAGTTGTGAACATAATGATTACAGTGTATAACAAAAATTAGCACTGGCGCATTTTGATTTAGAGTTAGCTTCATGTGAAGTCCTTGCAGGGTTTGGGATCATCTCTTAACAGGTGTTGAGGCACAAAGTCTTCATAAAAGGCTGGATCCAAACTAGGTATCCCATGATAAAACCGGAGAATAACAAATGGAGAATAATTAGCATAGCTGCTGTTCATAACATTAACTAAAGATAAAGTGCATTTGATCTAGTATAATGGAAGTACGAGATTATGAGATGTATTATGTGAATGCTTGGCTAAAAGATGTGCCTTTTTTCTAGATTTAGACTGGGAGAGTGTCTCTGATTCATTCCATATACTCAAACATCATACTATAAATATAATTATTAACTTTTAAATATTTTCAAGTTTCTTTCCATTTCCAGAGTGTCATTCCATAAATTTACACTCTCATTTCATTTATTCAAGTTGCATTCAATATATTCAGATTTTTATCCCATTCCATATTCTCAAACTTCGTGCGACATGCCATAGAAATGTGTGTATATTATATATATATATATACATACAGTATGTATATGTAGACCATTTCGCTTCACCATTTTGAGTGTTTTAGCTACATTTTACATAATAGGCCTGTAGATGGCGCTTACTTTAACCAACTATGATAGTTTCATCAAACAGTTACACATAAATTTTTCATTTGTTATGAAAAGAAATTTCAATGTGCTAACCATAAGGTGACGCAAAGTGACACAAGTGACACAGAAAAATCGTAAAACAGTAAAATGTCCAGGAAATAAATAAATAAATAAATAAATAAATAAATAAATACTTGGTCAATACTCCATCCTGTTTTAATAATATATACCCATTTACAGTATACAAGAACCTGCTGTGGAAGCATAATAATATTAATTTCACTTTCAAATATGCCAAAGAATAAATGTACAGAGGAAAGTAATTGAGTTGTTCAGTTTAAACATAACAAAATATCTAAACTTTTTTACAAAGCTCTTTAAGTTAGTAGATTGTAACAAATGCTAGATTGAATCTCCACACTAGGAAGGATCTTTTGATTTGATTGGATCTCTTTATCAGATCCAATCAAAGGACATCCATTTTGTGTGCTATCCAAAACTATGAGCAGCTTTGTCTGACAATCAAAACCAGTTAACAAAACTGTATTAACTATATCAGTCTGAGAGATAGACAGAAGAAGCCATGAAATAGTGATAAAAAAACAAAAAAAAAAAAAACAAGTAGTGTTTTTTGAATAATAGTTGTGTTTGTTTCAATTTGCTTTATCCCGACTGTCTTAATATCCTTTATTCCCACTTGTGTTGTGTCTAACAATACATATTTCGGAGAGGATTGTATAATTTGGTGGTAATGTAATGCATTTAAGAGACAGTGGTCTTTAGCAGTAATTTTCTGACAAACAGATTAAATGCATCATTAACTAAGAATAATAATCAGTATTGTTTTAGTAATGAAGAAAGTCTAGAACTAATTGTACAATATGTTCAGCTGCAGCGTAGAGCAATATTCCACCCCAGTACTGAGTTTCTGAAGATGAGATTTTAATTTTTTGGTTTGACTTGCTTTCACATCTTTGCCACAAACTTGGTGCACTTTATGATCGATCACTGAGCGTTTTCCCAGTTTGTTTGTTGAAATCCTCATGGCACCAGTCTTTCAGATAATAAACATTTTCAAGGATTTGTCCTAACGGCTGGTCCATTCTCTCAAACATATTTATCCAGCTCTGAAACACAAACCAGTAGCTTTTGATTTCAGTGATCCATGTTATTAGCTTCCTCTTTCTCTGACAGGCTATTAATCTTTTTTTTTCTTTTTCCTTTTATCCTTTTTTTATTTATTCTTTTTATTTTTCCCAGCCTCATTCTAACAGCAGCTGAACTAGAATTACTGCGTTGTGTCCTCAACTCTTCCTAAAATTGAGTATCATTGCTCTATTCATCATTTTGAATCTCTGCAAGGGGTCAAGGTCTAGCTGTTTAGCATAACAAATTAACCCCTGCTTTGCTGAACCATGCTTTTCCTTGCTCTTAAAATAAAACTTAACTTTCCCAAAAGCATTTTTAGCCAACCATTTTCAGATGCAATCAGAATGAAATTAACTCAAACAGAGAATTTGGCCAGTTAATCAGTATGAAGAGTGGGACTCCATACTCCAAAAGCTACCTTGTTGAGTTTTTCTTTCATCTTGCAAATGTTAAGTATATTTGTAGGGTAATGTACTTCCAGAGGGATTCTGTGGGAGTTGGGGCAGGGAAACTTAAGTTTCCCTGACGAATAGCCAGTCCATAACAGTGCTAACCCACAAAGACATACACATTCACACTTACAGACAGACTTGCAGTGTTTCTAATTCACCTATCCTGCATGTCTTTGGACTGTGAGGTAAACCAGAGCACAGGGAGAGCATGTAAACTCATAGCCCTTTCAATTTTATTATTTACATTTTTGTTTTTTTTTGTTTTTTTCACTTGTGGTGCCCTTATGTTTAGCACAGTGAAATTTATTCTCATTACAAATGGAAAAATGGATCCTTTAGGTTTTAATATCCAATCCTTTATCCACAAAGCCATGTGTTTCAACATGTCTGTATAATATAAGCCTTATAATGGTGGGGAAAAGGCAATGGAATGGAAGGCAATCCTATTGACATTCCTCAACATTTCACATTTCAAATCGATTAACTTATTAACTGTATACAGCATTTGCAATGTAACAAACAGTATTGTCTTTATCAGTTCAGTTCAATAACAGTATTGTTGTTGCAAAGTTACTATCTTTGTTGTTTGTAAATATCTTTGTTGGAGAAAATATGATGAACTCTATGATTCTTAGTTCTTTTGAAGATGTAAATGGAGACAGATAATTTATTGGATAAATCAGGTGTGAGGTTAGCAGGCCCTGTTTTATTAAAGCAAAAATGTCCATAAACAGGTAAGAATGTCTGTCACTGAAAAGCAAAAACATGAGAAATGTACGCAGATTTTGTTTTCACCATGGAATAAAATAAAAATTAAAAAAAAGTTAATTGTTTATTGCAAATTGCAAATTTATTCAGAAATAAAGGGTTCACAATCTTTCTAGTTTTAATGTCTTTTTATAATGATTAGCCTTCATAATAGCTTAAAATCTTAATGGTCCTAAAAATAAGCTTCCCCTATTGAAGCACCATGCAATTGTATTGTGCAGCACTGTACCTTTAGTACTGTGCGGTGACTTTTTTCCTCAGAATTGAAAGCTTATATCTTGCATTTCGGACTTTATAACTCGCAATTGCACAGTCACTGTATTTCCCGCAACCCTGACTTTATTTCTCAGAATTGCAAGTTTATATCTCACGATTCTGAAAAAAAAAAAAAAAAAAACAGTCAGAATTTCAAGATAAAAAGTCACAATTACCTTTTTTTATTCTTTTATTCCACGTTGGAATTGAGCTTCCATTGAAATGTGATGTCCTTAGCATCAATGTAGAACTTATCTCAATGTTGGACAAATTTATTCAGAAATATACAAAATTCTGAAGGGTTCACAAACTTTCTAGTTTTAATGTCTTTTTATAATGATTAGCCTTCATAATAGCTTAAAATCTTAATGGTCCTAAAAATAAGCTTCCCCTATTGAAGCACCATGCAATTGCATTGTGCAGCACTGTACCTTTAGTACGCAATTAACAGAGGTTCTGAGAACTCATTCTGCCACCCGTTCAATATGATGTTAAGCAATAATCAAAGCGGAGGTATCGATCATGACTCTGAGAGCTGCCCCTGCATGTAGTTCAATCTGAAGCGAGATTAAACCTGGCCTACGTGCACTGCTGATGGGCCTTGGGAGAGAGACATTAAAAAGGCTTCCATTCAATCGCTGCTTCTATTTGCCCAGGGTTGAAGCACAAGGCTTTGAGCAAGGACAAAACGGCTATAAATCTGAACATGGGTGAAAGCTGTTAAAAATGAATAAAGTCACTGCTGATGACAGATAAGGCATTTCCACACTATGACAGATAAGCTCCTGGAGAATCACCTATATATGGCGTCAAAAATTCCATTTCTTCACTGCGATAGTAGACAAGCAAGAGAAGATGGCAATCTGTGTCAACACAAACTAAATTAAAAATGTGGAGACGTAAGAATTGATACTATTTGTGGCCCATGATGCAATTTATTCTGCAGACGTTACATGTTTAACGTTAAGGGTTATAGATGGGTTTGGGAGAGTCCAGCTGTTGTTTTTTGATTGGGCGAAAATGTGAATGCCATGAACAAAAACATCCCTCGTTCATAGTGTAACTTTAGCCATGGAGCGTTTGGATTGTTTAAAAATGATCACTTATTTTCAAATAAATACTGCAAATTGTAGGTTCAAACTGTAAATCAGTAGTGTAACTATTCCAGATGGAGCACTTGATGATGACGGGCCCTTTCACATTGTTTAACATTTCTGAAAAGCAAAATCCTCAGAGTTAAATCATCACTGATCAGTGTTTATTTCTAACCCTGAACCTAACCCTGACTCAATATCAGTATTTATAAAAGATATATTTATATATATGAAACACATAAGGGGCAGATAAAAGTACAGCCACAATAATTTATTAAAAAAATGACAAATATTGCAAGACTTCCAAAGCCAAAGGATTGCTTTGTGTGAAGACCAGGGGCCGTATTCACAAAGCATTGTAAGGCTAAAAGTAGCTCCTTACTTGCCAATTTAGGAGAAGCTCTTAAAAATAACGGGTGTGTCAGTCCTAAATTTAGAACTCTTAGAAAAAGAGTATTTCACAAAGCATTTTAGTGCTAAAACTAGCTCCTAAACCTGTGAAAAGTTATGAGTAGTCAAGAGGACTCCTAACTCACTAATACCAAATCACAATCAATCCTAAAATGGCTGTTGCTGGCAATCCGCCTCAGCAATTAGCCCAAAGACAAGACAACGACCTTGGGTGCTGAGCCTTTTCTTCATAAATGCAATAAATATTTTAATTTATAGATTTTAATCTGCAATGACATAACATAAAGGTTCATTTATGTACAGGCAAAATGTACTGAATGATTTCAATGACGACATTGTGGTCAAGTTGAAAATAATATCCTAATAGCTTTGTGGGGCAGCTAGAGTGACACGTGGACCTTTCCTGATCCCGTCCCCCCTTTCTCTCTCCCACTTTGCTTCCTGTTTACTCACTGTCCTATCATAATAAAATGCAAAAAATAAATATCAGATGAATAAATAAATAACAAAATAATGTCCGATTACCTGTGGCAGTTGTTTTCACGAGTTCACACTTACAAATTATCGAATAGAGTGAACGAGTAAAATGAGCGTATTTGGCGTGCTGTCAGAGGGGATCGAGGGCTTCGAGCTCAGAATTCAGCCCAAACCCAGAGTAGGCTAATCCCTGTATCCCCGGCTGTGATTGGAACCAGCCGAGAGTGAGGAGAGAGGGTGGCGGAGGGATGCAGAAAACGATGCAGAAAACACTTTAGGTTGGTGAGTCAGCTGTGTGTGTGTGTGTGTGTGTGTGTGTGTGTGTTTGTGTGTGTGTGTATAATATATATTTACAGCAAACCAAAAAGTATTCAGACATTTTTGATATTTTTGATATGTTATTACTAGTGGGTGCATGACACTATAGTTCATTTATGTAAGTGAGGATAGCAAAATAAAGTATACTGTGACATATTATACCCAAAAATTCTTCATACAGTGGACTACCAGTAAAATTGATTAAAAAAAATTGAAACCAAAAATTATTCAGACACTTTGACCTGACCTGATTAAGTGTTATCTGACATAATTAAGATTATTTTTTTCTGACACAGTTTAACTCTGAGATCTTGTCATATTTTATTAACATTTTTATTACCAACTCTAGTGAATAAACTGAATTAATGAATGAAATGTTCAAGGTGTCTGAATAAATTTTGGTTTGACTGTATATATATATATATATATATATATATATATATATATATATATATATATAAAATTATCCTCCTCTACTTTGTTTATAAAACATAATTTCTCTGGAGACGCAGGCATGTAAGAGGCTGACAATTAGCTGAACATTTACTTGTTTAATTAGTGACACTTAGCTATGAATAAATCACTGACAGAGACCCCTCCCCTATCAGCCAATCACTGTGGTCATAGTTAGTAAGCATGTTGACATCATCCACAGCAACGAGGTCTCAGCAGCTTTGTGAATAAGTTTTAAGAGAAAACTCTTAACTAGGAACATTTACTGCTATTTAGGAGAACTCTTGATGAGATAAAATGTTTTGTGAATGTGGCCCCAGATGTGATGTGACTGCACTCACGAAACGACAGATTATTTCACTCTGTTCCTCACACAAAGTTATCGCATGGCTTCAGAAGACATGGAATGTAGTAGAAGTCATTTGAAATACTGTGCAATATATAAAGTCCTGTATCTCACTAAGCAATGCAGTGGTAATGTGTTCGATTCTCAGGTAATGCATGATAAAGTGTATACATTCAAGGCAATGTTAGTCACTTTGGATAAAAGCGTCTGCTTTATGCATTTTGAAATGCATGAATGTAAAATGCAAATATATCATTTCTACTTTTACAGATACATGCAAAGTGTGTCTGTGTAATCAATATCTTTCTTTACAAATAAAGGCAGGCTGGTTTTGGCTTGTGTTGTCCAGCCTTATGCTGAGAGGCCTGTTGAATCAATACCTGTTTATCACATGAAGCTTTAAGGGGCTGCTCTCTATGACACCTGTTTTTTTGTTCTTTTTTTTCTCTAGTTCCTGTATAGAGCTTATTGTTAGCGAATAATGTCTACGGGTGGTGGAAATCTGATCTGACTACAGCAGCGCCAGCCCAGCTAGTGCAGAGATGAACTGCAGGTTCAGGAAAATGCGAAGAGCAACTTTTGTCCAAATGAGCTCCCCTGACTCTGCTATTGGACTATTCCTATTTTTTTTTTTTTCCCCCGACAGCTGTTCACCAGTCTTTGGTACAGAAAACATAGATGCAATGCACTGTATGTATGCATGTATAAATATATTGTAAAGGTAAACCGTTCTGTATTGTTGGTAGGGTCAAGTTTATAGCCAATTCCTGACTATATATTTTTTCTTTTCTACAGGCTAAGTCAACTGTATTTATTTTAACTAGGTTATCCCTTTGGGTTACACTAGGGTTCAGGTTAGTAGAATAAGTCGACATGTAGCAGCAAAGTTACTTATAGTCAGTATAATGTCTGTTGAGGACCATCAGAATAAAGTGTTAGCAGATATGAAGCTGACAGTCTACTAATAAGCTAATGACTGCTAGTTGACATGTAGTTGCAAAAGTACTCAAATGTTAGTAGAATGTCTAAAGTGAACTATCAAATTACCCTACTTTTTTTTTTTTTTTTTTGTTTAAAGAAAATCTGAGTGGTGTTGGTCCATGCAAACTCAATGATATGTGATGATATTGTTGCTATGCTAGGGAGTTCTGGATGATTTTGGTCTAGCTATGGCTCAAGTCCATCCTGAAACTTAAGTCCATAGAATGTTTTTATCCTGTGTTCATAAGTCTGATCACTAATCACTTACTTCCCAACAAGCCTAAAATGATGTGGGTGATGCTCACCTTAACACGTGTCATTAATTAGAGTTCAGAGTAAATTAATTTCAGTCTTTCAAGCCAAGATTGCAAACCTCTAATTAATCATTTCAATTACTAGAGACATACAATGTCAGACACAAGAATGATCCACAGTATATCTGTCTACCTAGGCACCTACTGATATCCTCAGAAGAGCTGAAAAGATTTCAGAGACTTTTCACAAATAGATCTGTTGAATGACTGCCCAGACAAAAAAAAAAAAAAAAAAAAAAAAAAAAAAAAAGAGGGCCAATGAAGAAACAACAACACGAACTCACAAGCAAACACAGTCTCTCTGAAGCTATCTTTTCAATCAGACAGCAAGATGAGAACTGTAAAGGTGGTCATTTCCTCCAAATGGACTGCCACACAAGTGTTCTGAATGGAGCACTGAAGGCAATTATTTAAAATTGGGGGGAGCCAAAACACACACAAAATAAAAATAAAAAAAAAGAAAAGAAAAGATTGTGCATGTGTCCTTGACAATGATTGGGAAGGTCTTGAAGGAAGCCGAGATTGACAGCTAAACTACTTTTGCACAGTCTGCAGTCATTTCATAATTGCATCACTAGCATTTTTTTCTCCACTCTCTTGCTCTTGCACTGCTGGCTTTTGTTTCTAATCTGAATTTTGAAATTGCCTTAACTGCATACTCAACCCCTCATTTTTCTCTCCTTCGAGTCTCCTTCTCTGTCTCTGTATTAGTCTCATAAGCAGTGCATCATGCTGTTTCCTGCTGAGGATCATTCCAGGAGTCTCAACACGAGTTTACTATAAAGGACTGTCCCATGTTCAACCCACAGCAAAAAAATAATAAATAATAATAATAAAAAAAAATAAACAATCAAATTCAGTACTGCTCAGCTTTAAGTGTGTTCCTAGTTCAAAACAAGTTACCGCTAGCACTAATTAGCATACATTTCATAATTCTGATTCGCACATGAAATAATCCCTGCATTTTTCAAGCATACCCCTATGGGTGAAGTTTTCTGTAAACAGTTAGCCTATGTTTCTGTTATCATTATCATGTGAAATTTATAGTCACATTTCAGCAAAGTTGGAAAGCTGAATATAACTTCAGTCAGAAAATGTCAGAAAGTGATTCAATCACACTAGACTTGTGCCAATGGGTATAATGTTTAATTACAGTGTGTTGTACAGTACCTATTAAAAGTAGACTCAACAATGTATCCTTTTCTATTAGAATATGACTTTGGTTATTTTATCTTATGGATTTTTTTTTTTTATTATTATTTTTACTATTATTTAAGTGTCCAAAAATGTTATGAATATTAAAATGAATGAATGAATGAATGAATGAATAAATAAATAAATAAATCATCTTTATCAGCAGTAATAGTAATAGTTGTCATGAACTGTGGCAGTAGTAAGTGCATGACGAAGAATTAAACACAAACACTTTTATTAACACTAACAAAACACAGGAGCTAGCAGTAATAAACTGATAAACCACCACATAACCATCAATGATACCAAACCATGAACAGAAAAAAAGAACTAAGGGCTTAAATACACAGCGCTAGATAATTAATGGAACCAGAAACAGGTGCATAACTTAATCTGAAACCATGGAAACAAACTAGTAACAAGAAGTCAGGAAAACAGTGACAGGGAACAATGAAAACAAAACTAAAACAGAACATTACCGTGACAATAGTAACACCAAAGCAGTGTTGCAGTAACTTAAGTGTATACGCTTATACAACAACGATGTACTAAAAACGGAAAAGTTTTTTCTTCGCATTTTTCACGTACAGATGACAACATTGTCAAAATGATCCACGTTCACACAGATCTGTGAAAACAACTAAAAACGCTGCATTCTGCTGCCAGGCCAGTAGTCGGCGATGTCACTTTATAAACACAACACGTCTACAGACTGAACATATGATATGAACACGAATGACATCACCATTTTCAAAAATTTACGTGTTTGTAGTTTACATGGCATCAATAATGCTGTTGTTTTCAAAAACTTTGAAACGTGTTTTCAAAAGTTTGTGTTTTCAGGCCCCCAAAATGCTGTTGTCATGTAAATAAATGGCCAAAATGCATAACAAGTTTTACATTTTTAGTTGAAAACAGTCTTGTGTAACGGTGTCGGACCCTAATAAAGCAGGTTCACTCTATAAGTGATGATTGACCATTAGTGATGACACCTGCTGTTAACAAGTCACTGAAGAAAACAAAACCAGAACAAGCAGCGATGAAAGGGCCCTCGCACCCGAAAAAGAGCACGGTGGACAATATGCTTTTAAGTACATAAATATAGGAGGGTGATGTCAGTCATTTGTATTTGGCACACTTCTTGCTACCAGCTGGTGGAGATATGACTATAACTTAATTTTGGCATGTAGATGTCTTCAGGCCAGGATTATTATCAAACATGTAAAGTTTGGACATTGTATGCTTGAGTTACAACAACTTTTGTGGCATTAATTGCATAAATTAGCACTCAGCCAAGTGTTGCATGATTTAACGTGTTTCTAGAATGTTTGGAACTTCGTGGCATATTTAAACGTGTTTCAGGGAATGTATTACAGTGCAAAGTATGCTACTTCCTGTTGCCAACAGGTGGCGCTATGACTAACTGAATATTGCCATATAGATGTTTTCAGGCCAGGACTCTTATCACACATGTGAAGTTTGGGGCAGATCGGACATTGAGTTACAACAGCTTCCTCTTTCAAGGCGAAACATCAGACTTTGTCAGGCCGCAACGGACACGCCCTTCATGGGAAACTCTAGACCTTCGCAATTAATATCGCAAAGGCCTTCAGATTAGACAGACCATGTATGATGTGATTCTGGTTAAATCTCTACGAGGAGTTAATCACAGTGTAAAACATGTAATTTCCTGTTGCCCGCAGGTGACCTTATGACTGTAATTCAATATTGGCATTTAATATTCAGTGAAACATCAGACTTTGTCAGGCCGCCACGGACACATCCTTCAGTGAAAACTCTAGATCTTCGCGATTTAACTTTGCAAAGGCCTTTAGATTATACTGACCAAATATGATGTTGATCTGATTAAAGCTCTAGGTTTGTTAAAGTAGAATGTGTGGAAATGACAAAAAACTGCACAAATTCTTCCAACTTCCTGTTGGGTTTACAGATTTTGCACCCAGGGGCTTTTTTGTAGGTATTGGGCTGTTACATCTGTCCACCAAATTTCATATCTGTACGTGAAACGTAGCGCGAAGGACGCTAAATTGAAATTTTGTTGGTGGTGCTATCGAGACATTTTATCACACCTAATTCTGAAACCCCTATCAGATGTAAATTTTCACCACTTCTGACGCTTGTGCAAAGTTTAATGAGTTTGAGAGCATGTTTAGGCCCTCACAAATGCGATTAATTTCGGAGAAGAAGAAGAATTGACTGAGCAATTACAATAGGGTCCTCACACCATCAGTGCTTGAGTCCTAAAAAACTACAACCCACTGATTTAATAACATTTGTTGAAATTATTGAATTACTGATTTTTTTTTATTTTTTTTATCATTTTTCTGATCAAAGTTTTTCAAACTTAATATACTTACAATATGGTTTCAGATGGCAATGAAATTATTAGCAGAGTAATTTAGCAGAAATTGGTTTAAAAATACAGTGTAAACACATTAACTAACATCAACTTTTGCATTTTAGGATTTTATAAAGCATCCGTTTTTCAGGAGCAGGACTGAAGAACCCTGCTTTAAGATTTGGGTTTCATTAGATTTCACAACAATCAAGTTTGTAATAATTCTCACTAGCCCCTACTCAATAACCACATCATAATTTATGGTCATTAATAAATATGCATAAAGGTATGTAAATGAACCTACACAATATAGATTTTTTTTTATTTCTTGTTGAAAGCTGCAGCTCTATTTTGCAATAGAGATGTTGTCAGCATGATGTGAGCCTCCTGTTGCAGTGACGCCTCAGGCAGCAGACGAGCTGCAGACACTGAATTCTGCTCCGTACTCAGTGCTGATGCTTCCTCGTTTACTCCCTCATCCATCCTTCAGTCTATGACCCGGAAACAAGTATGTGGCTTAAATAAACCATAAATTTCACATACTTCAACAGTGCATCTTGCTTCATTAATATTTATTAAGAGTGCTTTAATTAACAAAACATAACAGCAGATCCCTTAAGCACACTGATGTCCTTTTGAAGCAATGCCTGAGTGAGCGAGAATATTCAGTTATACAAACACATTTACTTCGATACCTTTATCCTTCATCTCATCATCACACGAAAGGTATGCATGGGAAGTAAACAAGGATGCAAACATATAAAAGTACACAGTATGTGTAAAACGGACCTAACTACGAAAGCCATTTCCATAAATGACATCATCCTCCAGGAAGTGACATTATCCTTTATGCGATCTGCTCATTAAGTCTGACGTCACACATCATTGCCTTCTGGTACAGTCATGATGTGATGTCAAACTACTGAAAAATCATGATCCTAACCTTTATCTCCATACAAAAATCCCAGATGGCCAGACAATGATCGATCTTTTATAAATCATTAACTCTTTTCCGACAATATTTTCCAGTCTGTGCCAGTTCCTCTGACTTCATGCTTTTTTTTTTTTTTTAATCAACACTTAAATGTGGGCAAGTTTCAAAAAAAAAGAAAAAGAAAAGAAAGAAACATTTTGAACAAAACGTTGAGAAAATCGCATTTTTGTTAAAGATTACATCTGGATCAGATTCAGAGCAATGATCAAAACATAAATGGAGTAGATTGAGTCTATAAACACCCCTAAAGCTTCACGGTCCTATACCTCGTCTTGGGTCAACATTTCATTGAGTAACGTTAGGCAGTTTTGATTTATATGCTGTTGAATGTTTGGTCGCGTTATTTTACATGTGCATAAACAATGCTTCTGTCACTTGTTTCTGCTTGATTTTCACCAGTGTTTTGATCTGGAGATTCTGTACTCCTTCAGAAGATGTGTAACAGTGCCCCCTACCATATAACAGTGAAAACACAGATTGCCCAAAAATTCCGCCAATGACAGGGAAGCTTTGTATCAAAAATGACAGAAAATTCCATCACTGGTGGGTAAAGAGTTCAAATATTTGTGTCTGGAATGCCATGGGCAAGGACACTGTAGTGTAGCTTTAAATGCTTAGGTTAAATATGTCACTAAACATACTGCTCATAAACTGCTGTTGAGATAGTATTCTCAAAGTGCAACAAGTTTGGACCCAGAAACAGCATTTCTTATGTCACAATTTAACAATCGGATAGTAAATACCGCCGTAATTATACACAATTCAATGAATCTAATGTTTTGTGATGTTTCTCTCATGCTAAAATATTTCCTTTGTGAAATTCCAAAAGATGAGTAAAAATATCAAAATTAACTTCAAGTTGACAACCTCATGTAAGCAGTTGTAAGGCCAAATATAGCTCTTTGTTTCCTTCCTGTTAATTTTATTGCATTTTCTCAACAACCAAGTTATAAATAATATGGGTGGAGAATGAACAGTGTATTTTTGAATGTCTTCAATATAATTTTACATGAATATTTTCAACAGAAATGTCTTAACAAATATGGTGAGAAACATACCAAAGGGTTTTTGTTTCTTTTCAAACCTCACTAGAAACAAGTGCAGTCAAAGAACAAGTCTAAAACAATCAGAAGACAACAATCTCAGACTATTGCCCTGTCCAAATACCCACACTTGCGGTCTTTGCACTTGACCACTTGTCTACTTACATGAGTTCAAGTGGGCGTGAAGACCGCAAGTGTGTGTAGAACTTTTGATTACCCGATGGGACACACTTATAGTGTTGCAAAAAATGCAAGTGTTTACAGCCTTTTTTTTTTTTTATATTATTTTTAATACTTTGCATTTTAAAATACACTTCTAAATATCTGTTTAGTGGTCGCTATGTAACTTAATTTTAACTTGAATTTTAAAATTGTGGTGCTTCTTTAAATGATAAAAAGCAGTTGCAAATGATGTACAAAATATACATAGCCTACTCATCTTTGTATCAATAAAATGTGCACCACTTTATATTTTACTACCAAATTATATGTAATATGTAATTAATCTAACTTAAAGTCGAATGTTTTCCTCAACAGGAAAGGCTTTTCTGAATGCATATTCTGTTTAGGATTTTCTGCTGTAATTCAGAAGCTCTGTGTAAAGATCTGTGTGCAGAGGCTTATTTGATAAGATTTATATGTCCATGTGTAGTGGAAAATAAAACAAATTTACTGAATTTATCAGAAGTTGTCACTGCATGGAGTAATGGAAATGATACAATGAAATAAGTGGTGCTGTACATAAAAGTTTGGGGTAAGATTCCTCTTAAAAATACAGTTAACTTTTGAATGATATTGTAGCAAGGTTCCCACAAAAAATATTAAGCAGCACAACTGTTTTCAACATTGATAATACTAAAAAATGTTTCTTAGATATTAGAATGATTTCTGAAGGATCATGTGACACTGAAGACTGGAGTAATGATGCTGAAAATTCAGCTTTGTTCACAGGAATAAATTACACTTTACTAAATATTGAAATAGAAAATAGTTATTTTAACTTAAAATTTAAGTTTACAATATTACTGTTTTTACTGTATTTTTGACCAAATAAATGCAGCCTTGCATTAAAAAAATAAATAATAAATAACGTCTCAGGTTACGCATGTAACCATGGTTCCCTGAGAACAGGGAACGAGACTCTGCGCTGAATTGCGCTATGGGGACGTCACTCGTGACTCGTGTTCGAAATGCCAAAATCACAACACTCCAATCCTATTGGCCGGCGACAGCCTATGACGTCAAACGGCGCAAACCGTGACGTATAAAGGGAGCGCCTGAGGAAGCAGTCAACATCTTTTCGTCTTTGAGGGACTGTTCAGCAGGCATCCCGAAGCATGGCAGGAAAGCGCAGAGTCTCGTTCCCTGTTCTCAGGGAACCATGGTTACATGCGTAACCTGAGACGTTCCCTTTCGAAAGGGAACTTCAACTCTGCACTGAATTGCGCTATGGGGAATGATATACCCACACCACCATGCTAGAGGAGAATGCATGCCCAAAATGTCTGGACAAACGTCCGGCAGTTTTCCAGGGAAAAACCGGGAGCAATTTCTCCAAGGCTGTCAGTGACAGCATTCCCTACGGCCAACAGCCCAAGCTGAGCCTAAAAGAGGCCTTCCGTAAAAGGCCTGCCAAGGCTGCTCAAGCATCTGGGACCAACAAACCATAGAAAGTGGTCCCTCTAAGGGAATGTGGCCAAGAGTCCAAAAGGAATCCTGGCCAGTAACTGGGGGCCAATGACCAGCTTAGGGAGCTAAGCACAATTACAGTCAACCCAAAGGGAAGTACGAAGCTCAACCTAAAAGACAGACCATACACTAGGCACATAGCCATGGAGGCCAACCAGAAGGGGCCTACAACATAACTAAAGTTCTTATAAATGAACTAATATCACAACAAGAACCCAATCCATAAGGTAGTATTCAGGATGGCCCATAAGGCCATTCGACTGAAAACATAGCATGCTAAGCGCATGACCAACCAAATGATTAGGTAGCTGTGAGTGCCCACAAAACAGCCCGTCCAACACAATCCAACGAGCAGTGTACTCGGTAAAAGCACCTTTCTACTCTTTAAGCAAGAGGAGTACAGCGTACACCATCACGCGCTAAAGAAGGCCCCATGGGCCTATAACCTCAGCAGACACGTGGCATCAGCTTGTGGCAGTGTTATCAAGCTCCAGGCAGAACAAACCGACTACAGAGGAGGTTAATGAGTCAGCCAGAGCCCTGGCCAGCCAACGACAGAATTCCTTTCACGGTTTCTTGTCAAAAGAAATGCAAAAGGTACATGCCAGCATGTTCCCAAAGGAGGCCCCGAGGGCCTACCCATTACATGCAGCGTCAGCTAGCGGCCATTAAGAGATGGGCATCCCGGAGAACAGAACTCAGCTAAGCGCTATAAACCCTCGTATTGAGGGGAGTAAAATCTGCTCTTCCTAGGATCTACTTAGTGGCTGATAAAGCACTGAGGAGGTTGTGTGCTAGAAAAACCCCGGTACAGGGGAGCAAAAACCAGCCTGGGGCCAGTCTGAATGGGAGACTTCACAGAAGTCTACAACCAATGACCAGCTTAGGGAGCTAAGCACAATTACACAGTCAACCCAAAAGGGAAGTACGAAGCTCAACCTAACAGACAGACTGTACTGTGAGCACATAGTCATGGAGGCCGGAACAAAGGGCCTACAACATAACTAGAGTTCTTAATAATGAACTAAGCCTTCCACACAAACTCAACACATGAGGCAATATTCTGGGATGGCCCGTAAGACCAAGCACCTGAAACATAGCATGCTGGAAGCATGACCACCAAGTAATTAAGTAGCTGTGAGTGCCCACGAAAACAGCCCGTCCAACATAATCCAACGAGCAGTGTACTCGGTAAAAGCACCGTTCTACTCTTTAAGCAAGAGGAGTACAGCGTAAGCCATCATGTGCTAAAGAAGGCCCCATGGGCCTATAACCTCAGCAGACACGTGGCATCAGCTCGTGGCAGTGTTATCCTTAAGGAAGCAAATGTACTCAGAAATGTACTCAGTAAAAGCACCTTTTACTCTCTAAGCGAGAGGAGTACAAAGCCAAACTCTAGCGTGATAGCAAAGGAGGCCTGTGAAAGCCTACGACTCGTGAAACACGCGGCGTCAGCTAGTGCAATCACGACTCACCCATGGTGAAGAGACATACAAAAAACCCACACAAAGCTGTGCCAACATGCAGACCGAAAGAAGGCCCTGATGAGGGCCTACAACCTCCATGAACACATGGCAACAACCAGTGGTAACTTATGACAAATGCCAGCCAACAGGCCAGTACTCGAAAGACCCATAGGTAGGAGAAGTACACACTACGCCACAGAACTCAACGAAAAGCCTGAGCTAAGGAGGGGGCGTGGCCAATGGTGGCATGCATCACAAGACATGACTCAACCATGGAAAGAATCTAGATATAACCAACCCAGCTGGGCCAACACAGAGGCTACAAAGAAGGCCTGGTAAGGCCTACTCCTTTTAAGCACCATGTGGCGCCAGCCCGTGGTCATAACAGGGCCAATGCTCAAAGGGGACCAGTTCTAGACCCTACACGGTAACTGTGGGGAACTAGCTACACAACCTGAGCTTAAGCCTACACATTCCAACAGGCAATGTACATATAAATATGCTATCACGGTCTAAGGAAGGCCTATAAGGCCTAACACCTCAAATAACGTGAGCATAAACCTGAGGCAGTGCTAAAAAGCGTGAGCAAACTAGTGATCGTAAACCAACAGCGCCCCAAAACAAGCTGTATTAACACTCTGAGGTCTAAAAACGCGCCGGCGCGTTTTGCAGGTTTTTTTTCACATTGCAGCAAAACAGACTTAAAATACTCCGTCATTTTTTGTCATAGAAACATAAGTAATACATCAATTGAAACTATAGAATATCTCCTTTTATTTGTATACACTCAGAGTAAAAACAAAATGTTGTGCTTTTTGTAAAATAAAGAAAACTAACATGATGCGTGATCTCTCATCTCCCTCTGAACGAAGTCCAATCTGATAGTTCTCAGAAAATGAAGTGTAACTTAGTGAATACTAATCACAAAAAATTCATACTTATGTCTAACAAAACGTTGAAATGTCAGGTTTTAAATCGTGCAAGTCAAATCGAAAACAAACATTCTGTGTTTATGTAATCTGTATGAAAAGAGAGCCATGTCAGAAGTCCGTGATTCAGCTCATTACCCACTAATGCGGCCACACCCACGGAGCCAGCGCTATTCACAGGCAAATTCAGAGACAACACATGCATTCATCATCTCAATCGTGTATTTATTGCCTTGAAAATTGTTTATCTGGATGAAAAAGCCATGGTTAGCGATCTCTGGAAGACATTCAGTAAATTCCTGTTTGTTTTCTTCTATTGATAAGTTTTAAGTGAGTTTTTGTTTCTTTAGCGCCCTCCGGCTGTAGTATGAATTGGTAAACACCATTCATGGAATATCGTCTTCTTCTTAGGTGAATTTGTGGACTAAAATGCACAGAGCGCCCTCCGGCTGCAGTATGAATTGCAAACACCAGCGCTCATAGAGATAACAATGAATATTAAATAAAAAATAACTCCTCTGTATAGAAAATTGACATAAACATATGAGAATCCTATATTTCTCCAAATGTGCATGCTTTTAAACTAAAAGCCTATATTCAGACTCTTTGCATCACAGAAATACATTATATTTTAAAGTATAATATAAAACCATTATTTTATATTGTAATAAAATTTTTCTGTATGTTTCATATACCATGATGAGCTTGAGACATCACAGAAGTTTTTTTCACAGCCTACCTGACTGAAATGCCTCATTAATATGCAAGTCTTTTCAGGTCATTACTATTCAATTCTTTTGTCTTCACAGGTGAGAATGAGCCATTATTCATGGAGATTCACGCCTCCTCGCATACCGTGTTTCTTGGCAAAAAGTGTCTTACAAAAACTAAATCAGTATATTGTTATAAATGAAAGAGTAGTCAGCATAATTTTTACATAATTTTGAAGCAAAAACTCTAGTCTACAACCTTCAATACCCAAAAGTCTTGTGAACACAGATTTAATATACTTTTATTGGCCTTATATCAGTGACTTAAGTTTTTTGTTTTTTCAGTAACCACGCATAAACGTTATTCCTTCAAAAACACAAACATGTACACACATGTTCCTCACATATTATGGTAGCCTAGTTTGTGCTGAATACAGTGTAATGACACTTGTGTCATTAATATGTTTATGAACAACTGAAAAAAGCACAAATGTCAGGGCATGTCAAAACTTCTCCAGGCCCCAAATCAGCCTCAGACTCCAGAGGGTTAAAGAGAGGCTATAATAAAGAGCAAACAATCTAACAGCAAGTGTAAAACAGCTGCTGTGGTCATGATCGACTGGGGGAAGTCGAGAATATACTATTCTAACCAGAATAGGACTCTCTACACTCACCCTGAGTGTGCAATCCAACAGGTGATGCACTCAGTGAAACACAAACCCTAACCGGGGAGTACATCAAAACACCACGTTCATAGACAGAAGCCAGTCACAGCCTGCTATCACAGAAACAGGTGTTAACCTGTGCCAGCACTAGAGTAAGCTCACATAAATATGTAGGGCTAAAGTCTAAGAACCCCAAAGCAAAAAATGCTTTGAACACACATGCCATCCTTACAAGGATAAATGTTTTTCACAAGACAAATCTGACATTTGTACTGAACCAAAGAAAAACGGAAGCTACGAAGCTTAGCACCGTTAAATCAAACTTGATAATACAAGGGGTTCACGTGAAAATATTAAAGCATGAAAGGTTCTGAACAGTGAGGCCTAGCGTAACGCACAACTTATCACCTCAGAGATAAGGGCCTGCCACCTGAGACAAACAGCACCAGGAAGGCTAATAGCAATCTAAACCTTAGCTGTTGATCTGACTAAAGCACCTACATACAAAAATATGAAGGGGAATATGGGCAAAAACGACCACCAACTCCCTCAGGAGGAGGCCAGAACTAGGAACTATACGACCACAAGGGGATAGTAAATAACTGGAGAATGTAATTCCGATAAGCCGTCCTGCACACAAATAACTGAAGCAACAAGTGCCAACTCAAACCAAACTAAAGTATTAGCCGAGAAAGCTACTCTAACATAGGAGGCTACAAAAATAGCGGCCATAAAGCGGCCTGCATGTTTTGAAAACTAGCCAACCTAAAGCTACAGTTATTTTGCCCCCAAAAAATCCCCTTCTAACTTCACTGACTACATGCTCAGGAAAGCTATACAGGAAAAACAAGGACCACACTTTTTATAAACTTAAAAATATGGACCCAGCTTACCTTCCTGCGGCTCGTAAAACAAAGATATTCCATCCTTATTTAAAGCATGAAGTAAGAAATCAAAAGTTCTTTAAAGCCTAAAAGCACTTTCACTATCAAGCCAGAAGCCAGAAGCGTGTACATCAAGTGTCAAACCCAGGGGACACGGATGAACACATTCTCCTGAATGTTTGCAGACAAAAAAGAAGTAATTTCCTACCGGAGTTTGTGAAACAATGGCACGAACAAAACAGTCCCCGAAAAGACAAAAAGATGTTGACTGCTTCCTCAGGCGCTCCCTTTATACGTCACGGTTCGCGCTGGCCAATAGGATTGGAGTGTTGTGATTTTGGCATTTCGAACACGAGTCACGAGTGACGTCCCCATAGCACAATTCAGCGCAGAGTCTCGTTCCCTTTCGAAAGGGAACTTAATAATTCCAAACATTTGGCCGGTAGTACATGTTAACCATTCAGAAATTATAATAACAAAAAACAATCTTTTTCACTCTGCATGCTTGTACTATTATACCTTTAATAATTTGCCTGCATTATGAGACCAATTATATCAATGTTTCCACGTCCATGTACAATGCTGGCTTCAGATACATGACCTAAAATATTTGATCTTATTGGTTAATAAGGATTATTTTTTATTTATTGTGAATATTCATGACACACATGCACTCTGTATGAATAGGTCTTGACTTCTAACAATATAACTGTTGTTACATGGTTTCTGTTTTGATTACATGTACAGTAAACAGATTTGCTGAGCATGTGTGCAATAGCTCAAAAGTGTTGATTGTCAAAAAAACAACATATTGTGATGTGTGTGTTCATGTTAATTGTGCTCTCGACATATGGCCACCTTTTAAGACTGGCTGTTCCAGTCAGACATTAGTCTGATTAACAAATTGGCTTCTTCTCATTGCTTTTTATAGTCAGGCAATATTGAATGTTTTTGAACACAGGCTTGCAAGGTGACATAAGTAGCTATTCATAGGCTTTTAATCATTAAAATTAGCTCTAATGAATCTAATTTTACTGTTCAATGGTATTCAACAGGAGGCAATGGTCAATGTTGTCAGCTAGAAACACACTCTAATTATCATGGAACAAAGCAACTTAAGTGCAACACAAAGGCCAGTATACAGAAACTGTATGCAAATTGAACACCTTTCTCTGGATCACACAGAATAAAAGTGACCCACTTTGAACACTAGGAATAAATAAATGCAGTGTAATTCAATTAAAGGTTTGTGATGAGCAACAGTGTCTTCTGTGTGCGACATGAATGATGGGAAAACAGTGTTTGCTGTCCTGCAGTGTGCACCCTCCACCACTTTCCCTCAGATCGTTTCAGAGTTTACTGGGTTCCACCTCACACTTGGCGGCATGACCGTCTGCACATCAGGATGACCCAGACCTGCTTAGCAGCCCTGGCTCTCTGGAAGGACCCACTCTAGTTCAACCGAGGTGTGCCCCTGGGAACGGTCAACAGAAGGAAGGTGGTCTCAACAGATGCGTCCAACACAGGTTGGGGAGCTCTGTGCAAGGGCATTCCGGCCTTCGGCTCCTGGTCGGACAAGAAAAGTCGGCTACACATCAACTGCCTAGAAATGTGCAGTTTGTCGAGCCTTCCAGACCTTCCTGCTAAACCTGAAAGGTCACCATGTCTTAGTCCGGTCGGACAGCATGACGATGGTGTCGTACATAAATTGCCAAGGGGGGCTTAGTGAAGCACCTCTTGAAATGGGCACAGCCCAATCTGCATTCACTGAAAGCACAGCATGTTCCGGGCAAACTGAACCAGGGAGCAGACATGCTGTCCCGGAGCAATGTCTCCTCAGAGGAGTGGACGCTCCACCCCCAAATGGTTCAGGAAATTTGGGAAATCTTCGGGAAGGCAGAGGTCGACCTCTTCACCTCAGAAGACAACTTCTCACTGCCCAATCTATTTTTCAAAGGATGAGGATGCACTGACCCAAGACTGGCCCAGTCTCCTCCTTTACGCTATTCCCTCGATCGCTCTGATCCCCCAGGTCATCAGACACATCAGGGAACACAAGCAGAAATTGCTTCTTGTGGCCCCGCTCTGGAGGAACCAAACTTGATTCTCTGAGCTATTTCAGCTGCTTGTAGCAGCCCTGTGGCCCATTCCCCTGAGGCAGGACTTCCTCTCTCAGGCGAACAGAACAATTTGGCACCCCCAGCCCGAGCTGTGGGCACTGCATCTTTGGCCTCTAGATGAGAGCCTGTGGACCTCCCCGAGAGCATGCTAAACACTATCTCCCAGGCTAGAGTCCTGTCTACAAGACACCTCTATGCCCTTAAATGGTCGGTCTTCTCTGCCTGGTGTGCAGCTCGGAATGAAGACCCAGTCTATTGTGATGGATCATTGATACTGTTTTCCCTTTCAAGAGTGTTTAGATAAGGGCCTCACCCCCTCCGCTCTCAAAGTGTACATGGCAGCCATAGCAACATTTTATGCATTGCCGGCCAGTCGGTAGGAAAGAACAACTTAGTTGTTCGGTTTCTGAGAGGTTCCAGGAGGTTCAACCCAACTTGCACTCTTACCATTCCTACCTGGGTCCTTTCCATGGTCCTAAGGGCTCTCAAGGGCCCTCCCTTCAAGCTCCTACAGTCGGCTGACATGGCTATGTACCCAAAGTGCTCTCTAATCCGTTAGAGCACAGGTTGCAACACTCTAAGTGCTCCCTCCATCGGGAGATGAGCAGGAGTCCAATTTACTCTGCCCTATCAGGGCATCGAGAACTTACATAGAGCATTCCGCCTACTTCAGACAGTCGGAACAACACTTTGTGTGCTTGTCTGCACCAAGGGGCTTCCGGTCACGAAGCAAATACTTTCTCATTGGCATTGTTGATGCAATCGCTCTTTGTTACTCTTCTATGGGCCTGCATTGTCCCATCAGAGTACGAGCCCATTCCACTAGAGATATGGCTTCACCTTGGGCCTGGACCAGTGGTGATTACATTGGCCATATCTGTGAGACGGCCGGCTGGTCCTCGCTGTCCACTTTCGCTAGGTTTAATAACTTAGATGTCCCTGCATTACATGCATGGGT
Organism: Megalobrama amblycephala; assembly: GCF_018812025.1. Lineage (NCBI taxonomy): Eukaryota > Metazoa > Chordata > Actinopteri > Cypriniformes > Xenocyprididae > Megalobrama > Megalobrama amblycephala. Next base: position 2,570,864 of record NC_063056.1, read on the forward strand.
CCTTTCTGCATTGCTTAAGACAACCTCAACTGAGCCCGTCTCACATACAGTATTACTTCACAGGAGCTAGCTCTCCTATATCTGCGCAACCCCGAATTCTCCGTGTCGCGTCAGCCCTACTGTTACATACTGGGGCGTCAGCCCTACTGTTACATGCTCTGGACTCCCTGGTGCCCAGGCTGTGTAGATCCCTATAGGAACGATCATGCAGGGCACAGCTTTACCTTTAGTTCAGCCGATTGGTCCACTGGGGACTCCAACCTTGTCTGAGCCCCTTTTTATGTGGCTTTGCTCTTAGGCTTGATCATTCTGGGCCCTTAACAGGTGCATACGACAAGCTATTAGTCGTTCCCTATGCCGGAATGCCCACTTATATAGCCAGATGCCCCATCTACTCTGGGCCTCTTCGCCATAGGCTTGCGCAGCTCTGACACGCCATCATTGGTTCGCTTTATTCCACTGCCCGAACCAATTTTCAAAAGCTTGCATTTCAGTTCCACAAAATGCCAGTGTCGTGTAAATGAACAGCCAAAATATATATTTTTTTCCTTTTTTAGTTGAAAATAGTGTCATGTAAACAGCCCCTCAGTATGTTCCCATTAGTCGCTAGTAGTTCCTGATTTGGTTCTTCACCTGTGTCTTGTTTAGTTCATTGTTACCCTGTGTATTTATACTCCTCTGTTTATTCAGGTCCAATTAGATTATTGTTTTGACTTTGTCAATGTTATGTTTGTGTTTTCTTTGGATCTCCGTCACTTCTTGGATTATCTTTGTTTAATTTAATCTAAAAGACTGCTGCGTTTAGATTCTCATCTCTTCATGTTCCCTGCTCTGAACATAACAATTAGCCTGCAGTCTCCACTCATCAACACATGGCTTTTATTCACAATTTGTTTTATTTTAAGAGATTAGTTAAATATATGCCAATGAATTTACTTAAATTCTCTGAGTGTATTGAACTATACGAATACCCACTAAATACTAATAGGATCTTTTTTGAGAGGGCTGATAGCTTTCCCCTAACATTTTAAATGACAAATGTGTTGCTAATATTGTTCTAAACTTATGAATGAAGACATTTATTTTTATTGGGCTTCTTTTATCCCTCTGTCATTTGTTCTTTCTCTGATGCTGACCTTGAGAATGTCCTTCATTTCCCTAGCCTAGTTTTCAAACACTCTCTCTCTTCATGCTAATGTCTTACACAAGCACTCCATTAAAAATAAAAGTTGGTCTATTTTTTTCTTTCTCTCTATCTCTCGCTCTTTTTTTTTTCTTACCCTCTCTCTCTGAAGTTCTTTTGTGAAGCATCAAGAGCCATATATTCATTATCTGGCATCATATTCATTTCTATGCTAATGAGGACCATACCCACTGAAATCTGTCCTTCAGATAGGAGTAAGTGGCAATCAGGTTTTGTTTGTTTTGAGGTTTCTTTCTGGAATGACAGAACATATTTCCAGTATTTTCTATAAATCCAGTGTTCAGAAAATCAGTGTGAAGAAGCTACAGTATATAATATTCAGTTTGTTAATAAAATAACAAATCCAGAAATGTCTCTTTTTTTCTGTTGGTCACTTTATATTTAGCCTCTAGTTTGTGTTTTCACAAGAGAGATTTTCAATAAATTATCATTTCAATAAATTATCATTTCCCATTCAACATCATAATCCTCAGTGGACCTGAAATGGGATGTTATCAAGAATCTTCACACTGTTCTTTTGCATATAATAAAAGCATGCAGTGGCTAGAGACTTCCAAACTGTGATGCAATACATAATGACTTCCATAAATAAAATAAAATAAATAGATATTACAACTCATATGCTATATTTCAAACCTTCTGAAGCTATATGGTTGGTCTTAAATGACATGATAGTTAGATAATGTTCACTTTTGGATGGTGTTCTTTTAGATTCGGATTCCCAGAAAAGTACCATTGGATGAGTACTTCTATGTTTCTTCACCTGTGGAAGTTGTTTGTGTCTTATGCTAAGCAAAACTGTAACTTTTCCATCAATCAGTTGGTGGTGCACCTCCCCTAGCTGCAGCGTCTGAAACGTGACATTTTCACAGCACGATGAGAGCTGCCACTCTCTCTCTGTAATTATTGCAGCGGCACTCGCTTGCCCCAAATTGAAAGAATGAATATCAGCCTATATTTCCTCTGAATCACATCATTTAAGAGGCTTTTTATATGTTTAATAAAGCACAGCCGCCTGCCTCTATCACTAAGGAGCGAGTCATTTCCTGGGGAGGGAAAAACATCTGTTCCCAATTGAAGGGCTTGCTGAGGGGGAAATAAGGCTTTTTTCGTATTATAATTGAGGAGAGAATAGTTTTAAATGGCACATTAGAAGCAGCACAATCTAAAGGATTGAGAGGCGGGAGCCTCCAACGCTCGAGGAGAGGTGAGGACATGTGTATTATACTGACCCACCTGTTCAGAATCATTTAATGGTATTTATTACAACCGGCAGATTTTATAGATGTACCGTAGTTAGCAGATGAACAGCCTGCTACTAATACACAACGTGAGAGTAATATTTCAGTCCTTATCTCTCTAGAACAGCATCTGCAAAGTTTGCAATGGTTCAGCGTAAAAGCACAATGAATTGTTAGTAATCTTAAGGCTATAAACATTCAGTAACTGTCCGATGGTACACGGTAAAAAAACATTTCATGTGAATTTACTGCATACATATAGCGACTAGTTGCAGAACTTACACAGTTAATTTTACAGCAGTAGTTATATAACTTAGAATTATATGACTGTAACCTCTAGTGTCTCACAGCAGTGGCGAGGCTTCATAAGTTGCTAATACATACATGTTTCAAATGATAAGCCATATTTGAGGTAGATGGATGATAGGTGAACATTTGGATTTCCTACCTGACATACTGTAATTACCACCATAAGGACCTGCCGTTAACGATCTGTCCCTTGGCATTCGGACGTAAACACGAAAACTCTGCCATGTAAATAGCATAGCAGAATGACAGGGCAGAGGCGAATTTGTTGAATAAAGTTAAAGTTATTTTTGTTTTGTTTTTGCGCACAAAAATGATTGTAGTCGCTTAAAAAAATTAAGGTTGGACCACTGTAGTCACATGGACTATTTTAATGATGTCTTTAATACCAGAAATTTCATTTTTTGGTGATCTAACCCTTTAAATGTTAATCAACAAGCTTCAATTCATTCATCTTTGTAATAAAAAATAAGTTCCTGGCTAAAGGGATACCGATCATCATAATGGTAACTGCAGAGAGCATATTTCCTTTTCCTATTCGGTTAAAAAAAAAAAAAAAAAAAAGTTATAGCTTGTGTTCATTTCACAGTAAAATACATTGTTCTTACAATATGCTGTAAGAAATTCTAGTTAAATCTAGTGAAATCCTGGTGATATTTTACAGTTTACATCCCTTGTCTGCCATAGTTGTTGGGTAAGACAGCTGTGTTTTGCGCTGTAAGTTTGACATATTATGCTTCTCTCCGATGGTGTTGATGATTTTTAACAGCATCATCACTTCCTGTTGGCTCGTCCTGAATGGGAGTCCTTTCACAGCTGCTACTGAAGGAGGGCAGTAAATCCTACTCATATAAAAGTGCAGTCACACGAGAGGCAATCATTTTGAGATGGTCGACTGCCCAGACTCTTGCATTGCCCCAGAGCCACACACGGACACACTCCCCCTTCTGTGTCACTCCTCTCTTTGCTTCAGTTCCCACCTAAATTACAGTAGACTCCAGCACAGAAGCTAAACTACACCTACAGGCTTGACTGCAAAAGGTCAACAAGCTGCTTAAAATGAAAAATAGCGCAGGAGTAATCTACTCTCCTATCTTCCCTCCTTGAACCACCTCTCTCCCTTCTATTTCCTTTCTCTGTTTCTCTCTCCATTTCTCGCATTCTTTGCACTCTCTTGTACTTCTGATTCTCCTTTTAAGAATATAGTGGTGTTTTTAGAATCTACGAATCTTTAGTTCCAAAAAATTGCTTTGGTGGGTGGGATTATCTTGATATTTTTTGGGAAATGCCTGTGCAAAATGCAATGCTAGGATGTTGTGGATTGTTGTTTACTAGCTCAAGTCAAAAAGAGCCCACCCTCAAGTGTCTCTGATATTCTGGTCTCTAGATAAGTATTTGGTTTCACTGGATGGATTTGTTTACGTTTTATTTTCTGACAATATGTTACACCATTATGGGGAAAAATAACTTTCTCCTTTGATAGCCTATCAAAACTAGACATTATTATAAAATGGTTTTCAAGCAACAAAGACAATTACATACATTCAAACTATTTGCATACATAATAGTTTATTTTAGAATAAGGTTCAATTTGTTAACATTATTCATTCAGTATCAAAAAATTATAATGAACACCATTTTACAGCATTTACTTATCTAGGTTAATGTTTTCATGGCAGGACACCTCTCTGACTGCCACAGTGGAGAAAGGTTTGTCCACATGCTGTTTCTTATGAACTAACTGCCCTTCACCCAACTTGACTCTCACCCTAAGGTTCATGGCAGGACAGCCATAAAATTCCTAAGGACCTCTAGATGCAGCATGGCAGTTTACTGGCCATGCAACATCAGAGGCTAGAACAGAGAAAAACAAGTCTCTACACACTTTTTGAGACAAAATGGAAACAAGCTGCAACACATCCACTTTATGCTTGTTGCACAACAGTTTACACAAATTCAGCTGTTAACGTATAAATAAATGCATGCATAAAACTTGTCTGAGTTCAGTGAATATTATCAGACACAACATGATCTGAGTGTCCTGCCTGTAAAGGGAATATACATTAACAGACAAACTACATTATGAGTCTTCATTCAGTGGGACAACAACATGCTCAGTATGTCCTGAATCTCCATCCAAGAGAGACAAAAGCAGATTGAACAAGTTCTGAGTCTCTGGCCCTGAGATGAAGTCAATACAGACACATCTGCAAAAAAAGCAAAACTCTATTGAACAAACCTTCACTTTAAGGTACCTTTGCCTGCATGTTCCTGATTAAGGACATTCTGCTCCACTTCTGGAAGCGGAACGTCCCGCACTTATAAAAGCGTGTTTAACTTCCATCTCATTCTCTTGCCTTGAATGCCCTAGTGTTCCGAGTGACAAGGATAGTGAGGTCATCCTTCAGTCTCACAGATCCATAGTTATATTCATAACTTACTATCTGTTTTACATCACTCTGACCGTCACTATTTTAAACAAGATGTCAACAGGAACAACAGAATCTGTGCTATTTAATACTCTTTGGACACAAGCAATGAGCTCCCTTCAGAAACTGACATACCAAGGGATGTTAGCCTGTTGGCTGGCCATCAACTTCCCCATTAAATGCTGAAATAGAACAGGAATAAACCCTGATTGTACTGGCTGCATTGCCCTGATCCAGTTAAGACCACAGAAATCAAAGGACAAGTGGCAGAGAGCGTGGTATTGGATCAGCACTTATCCACTTTATGGAGTAATTAGTATGAGTATATGGACCTCTGGTGTTATTCAATGTCTCATGTACAGTTTCATCTAGCTATTGAGGAACAGACTCTACAGAGGCCATACCCAAAAGTGCAGTGCCATTGGGTTTGGACGCCTAATCTGTCTGTCTATTTGTGACAGGAGATCCGCCCATGATGGTAGTTGCCAAAGAGGACACTGATTTAGCTGAACCAGGTCCGGGAACCATGGTCTTCCCAGCTAGCATGGAGCAACTAGCAGAACTGTGCAATGACCCTCCCTGACCCTTCTGCAGGACCTGGGAAATCACAAGAAGGGGGGTATAATATTAGTATAATAAGCGGCCATTCTTGTGACAGAGCATCCAGGTCCAATCTACCTTCTTGTACCGTGATGGAGTACCATCCCAGGCAATAGGTTGTTTCCCGGTAAGCAAAAATATCTACCTAAGCTGTCCCGTATTGGGCCGAAATTTGGGCTATTACTTCTGTGTGTAAATGCCACTCTCCTGGGAGAGGCCCTGTTCTGGACAAAATGTCAGCTGCTCTGAGAACAATCCCCATCCTGGGTATGGCAAACAGTGATGACAGCAGATGCGTTGCCTCCTGATTACATCCCACTTATGTGATTTACGTGGTAAACTGCTGAGATACTGTCCATTCTCACTAGCACATGATTGTGGCATAAAAATGGTAACAGACCCCTGAGAGTGAGATGAACAGTCTTCAGTTCCAGTACATTTATGTGTTCTGATGACCAAGGGGGGTTCCATATGCCACTTACTGACCTGCCTTCCCAAACCACTCCCCAGCCTATCAGTGATGTGTCTGTTGTTATCAATGATCTTCTGTGAGGAAGGTTCCTCAGTGGGGTTCAGCTGTGACGGAAATCCTTGTCAATTGAGTAAGGCCCACATACAGGACTGTCACCAACAGCCTCATCCTTCTGTCCTTTTTTGGATGAAGATGAAAATAATTGAACCAACCCTGTATTCAGTGTCCTCAGCAGGGCTAAGGGAATCACCATTGATGCTGCCGCCATCATTCCTAGCAGTTTCTGAACCCTGTGAGCTGTCACAAGCTTCCCCTCATAGAGGTGACTTAATACCTTCTCCAGGTCATCTGTTCTCTGGGGAGTGAGACATGCTTCCATTGTTATGGACTTGAAATGTAGCCCCAGGAAGTTTACCTGCGGTTGAGGCTGGATACTGCTCTTCTTCCAGTTCACCGGGGGGCGTTGAAACTGTAGCTGATACCCATGAGCTATTGTGGATAAAACCCACTGGTCTGAGGCCACTCTCTCCCAACTGGCCTGTGAAAGTTGATAGGAAAAGTCGAAGGCTGGCCCCTGATCCCTATGCAGGTCCACAGTCACATTCTGTAGGGCAGCTAAGAGGATAGCCAATGCATTGCCTGTACGAGCTGCACATGCAGCAGCATTAAAAGAATGGGCTGGTCCCAGAGCAGTCAATAATGCTACACTTGTTCTACTGGCGGCATGTCACACAGTCCAGTGTCCATTATCCAATGCCAACCATCTACAGCCTGCATTGAATTGAAGCTTCTAAGATGTTTTTATTATTATTATTAATATTATTATTATTTCCCCCCATGCTGTCCTCAACATTGAACATTGATCTGCCACTGGAATGCAAGGTGGAGATTTAGTCTGAGATATGCCTGCTGAGACAGCCCCAACAGGAGCAGGATCAGGCAAAGAAGGTTGCAAACCAACAATCTTTGCTGCACTAAATACTCTGGTAACAAGAGTATTCCATGGAAAATCCTCCTTCACTGCCGATTCTTCATCCACTTCTGCGGAATGTAAAAGGGGTTCCTCCCATTGGCTCCCTCCATCTGACTGGTGTGTATAATTGAAACACAGCATGAGGAGCAAGAAGAGATGATACATCAGCATCGTCTGTGCCTTTGTCAGGATGACACTGTTGCCCAGGTGGAGGAACGCATTGCTGACTGGGAAGTAGGAATGGTGAGAATGATTGATGAGCTTAAAGTCTGTCCATCCTCTGTGATAAACGCTGAATAGCTGCCAGGATCTGTAGTTGAGTGTCTGTGTGGAAATCTTCTGCTGGTGGAGCAGGAGTTGGGCATTTGGTTACTTCAACCACACTCTTATGGCTTGATCTGCGTGCAGAGTCATAACAATCATGTGAGTCCTTTCGAGAACACTAGGCCTGTCTGATAAGGATTCCCTCTCCCTACCACGCTCAGGTACAGAACCACATACCACACTATTAGCATGGCAAAGTCGTTCCACTCTGGACGGGTCACAAGCTGGACTACAGGGATTATCTACATCCTCCCTCAAATGAACAATCCCCAGGCATAAAATGCATTCCCTGTGTCCATCTCGAGGGTCCATAGCTGACTGACAAAATCGGCAGCTCTGAGAGGCCACGCTACGTAAGGCCACACACAACCTACTGACTGCGAACAGCAGTGAAGGGTAAATTAAGCCCGCACAAAGCAAAAGGTCTGCACCATACGGAAATGTACCTACAGTATACGCAGGCCTATATCACACAACCATGGTCTCTGGGGTGAGAAAAAATACAGAGAATGAGGCGGTAGTTAAACCCAGTTTTCATAAGTGTGGGATGTAACACTTCCAGGGTCACATACATGACATTTTTTACATAAGGTCTGGAGAGAAGGTGGAACGAAGGTTATCATTCTATTTAGACCGTAGTAATTGTCAGAGAGAGGTCGAAACCAAATACAGTGGGTAGAACAGAATTTCAATTTAGATGTTGTACAAGTATATGTGTATAAAGTGACAACAAAAAACACGTTTATTTACTTAAAATGGGGTGATTGTATAGAATTATATTGTTTTGTTACGTTTAGCTCATTTTTGGGTACAAGTCCCCAAAATATGGTTGAGTAGGCATACTCATACATACAGAAATGGACATTTACACAGATTTACACACAATTTAAATAAAAGATAAAATGACAAAGATAAAATGACAATTTTGGTCCCACTTTATATTAGGTGGCCTTAACTACTATGTATTTACATCAGAAAATAAGTACAATGTATACTTATTTTGTTCATATTGTATTGTAAAACAGTTTTGCTGCTATTGAGGTGGGATATGGATTAGGGATATTGGTATGGGGTGGGTTAAGGTGTAAGGGATGGGTCAACAGTGTAAACGTAATTACATGCAGGTATTGTCACAGTTTTGTCACTTCTGTTTATTGTAATTTCTTGATTTTGTGACAGAGCTTTGACACTCCCATATTGTCTTGTCTTTGTGTTTGTTCCTCGCTTGTGTGTCTCGTTTCATGTTGGGAGCATGGTGTTCGGATCCTGCCACTGATGTCTAGTTTAATTTCAGTTTCGTTTCGCTGTTCGGACACTCGCGTTCCCTGTTCTTATTTGTGGGCGCAATGGGGTGTGTATTCTTTCACTCGCTGTACAGCTGTGTCGTCATCAGAGCTCGTGCTGCTGCTCTTGAGAAACTGCACTGACTGTCTCAGGCGGCTGCTCTCGAATCGCTCTTGCGGTACTTTGAAGTCATACGTAACAGTCACATGGCATCAGCACTGTCTCAAGTTGGACAAAATTTCTTACCGGCATGCACTGCTTCAAGTCAGCCACCGATCGGTCTGTGCAGCGCTGCTTCAAGTCGAACAAGCCTAGTATATTTGGTGTGAGCACATGGCTTGTCATGTGTTTCTTTGTGCCATGTGCTCTCCTGTCAATTGTCTGACCCTGCCCATCATGTTTCCTGATTATTGTGTCATTGGTCCCACCTGTCTTCCCTCTTTACCTGCCTTGTTTGCTCCCTATTTATTCTCAGTGTGCTTTCTTTCCTGTGGTGGATCATTGTCTATGATGCTTGTGTCTGGCCCATTTTTATATATTTCTATATTTCATTTATGTAATGTAGCAAAATAAAATAAACTGACATATTATACCCAAAAATTCTTCATACAGTGGACTACCAGTAAAACTGATAAAAATTTGGAACCAAAAACTATTCAGACACTTTGACGGGACCATGTTTTGTTTAAGTGTTATTTTAAGATTATTTTTTTCTGACACAGTTTAACTCTGAGAACTTGTCATATTTCATAACCATGTTTTTAAACTATAGTGAATAAACTGTATTAATGAACAAAATGTTCAAAGTGTCTGAATAAATTTTGGTATATTGTCACGTACGCCACAGAGATGAGAAGGTAAGATTCATGTGCAGATTTAATGGGGTAATCCAGAAACGTAATCCAACAGGCAAGGGTCAAATTCCACAGAAACAGTCCATACAAAAACAAGAAAAAACACAAGGAAAACCAAAACGAAGAAATCAGAAACCATACATGAAAACACCATAACAAAAGCAGAAACAACCCAGGTATAAATAGACAGACACTAAAGAACAAACACAAAACAGCTGGGTTAGGGTTAGGTGTGTGTCAGGGCCATAACCACCATAGACATTGTGGGTGACAAGTCCCCTTCAATAATTAGAAATGGCCAAATTGGTCTGGTTTGTCTCAGCGGTCTAACAGCGCTCGTCAATGTAAAAATGATTGAGATGCAAATCAAATCAAAGTGGGTTGGGTTTACTGTTCACAGAAGCAGAGCATGAATTGCAGTGCCAAAATTTAAGTCAGTTTAACGTTGAAATAGAGTGAGGTAAGATGTAAATAGCAAAATATTTAATACATGTAAACAATAAAAATGCTAAACGACCAACAGAAACATCCAGTGATGCAAACTACTCAACTTTTTTTTTTTTTTTTTTATATGGCCATTTTGAATTGAAAATATGCATTTACGTGATTCATGTTATTCCTGAGTGTGAAGCGACAAGAAGCATTTTACATTTTCGACACATCATGCATACAAATTGCACATATTTTAATGCAAATTTTATTTGCAAATAGTTCAAAATGATTATTTCCCAACTAGAATTTCCTTTTCCATTGTTCTGTTTCTTTAGGCTTTATAAAAAATTATAAAGCATAATGGTTAAACATGGTTATTTTTTAAATATGTTTTATTTAAAGACATGTTTACAGCATTGGGGTAGGTGTGTTGTTGTTTTTTTTTTATTTTATTTTTATTTTTTTATTTGTACAGAATCTGCCATTGACATGAATGGCGATGCTAACAGGCTGCTTAGTTTAGACCTCCTTGATATGAGAAATAGTAATAGTGAAACCTTTCTTATCAAACACACAAAATAAACAAGAGCCATTTCTTTGTTATTCATATAAATGCATGTATAACTACAGCACAGGACACATGATACAGTTTGTTGTAATATTAAAACAAAAGCAACAGTTTTTAGAAAATGTAATTGATTAAAAATTAATAATTAAAGTCTAAAATGAAACTATTTTATGTAGGTACATTCATATTGGCAAGAAAGCTCTATGAGTAATGGTAAGATGTTGCCCCCTGGTGTAGAAACGAGATGCTACCAGCCACAGGAACAGCTGCTAGAAAATAAAGAATGCAATTTGTCTTTGTTACTTTGATATGAACATCTATTTCACTTTTGCCTGGACATAGCATCAGTATTGACTTCATATGAATGCAGAGTACAAGGACAGGAGAGAGTGTTCAGAGTAGAAGAAAGAGAGAAAGGTAGAATCAGACTACATGAATAAGTCATTGTGTAGTTCCACACCCTTTCTTCTATTCTGTAGTCCATGAGAAGTATGAGAGAATATTTTACCCTGCCCACTAGGTGAGGTGTAATCACAAATGCACAAAACACGCTCACAAACACTCCCCACCCTCTCGCCAAGATAGCGACATCAAATGTGTCCATTTGATACTTCTGATCCAGTGCCTTGAACAGATTGTTTCAAATGGGACTGCAGGTGGTCTGTTCACTCTCGTAACCTTGTGTTCTTTATCACCTTCTTCTGATTTTCTTTTCCTCATCATTCCTTCTGTCTTACAGATACAAAGGTTCTGGGTTTGGCTGGTTAGCATTGGCAGTTAAAGAGATAGTTCAGCCAGAAATGAAAATTGTCATAATGTCCTCACCCTCATGTCGTTCCAAACCTGCATCTTTCAAATACCTTTACCTTTCTATGCTGTCTCAACATTTTTAGAAATGTCTTTTTTTTTTTTTTTTTTGTTTTTTTGTTCAAACAATGGAAGTCAATAATAACTGATACTGTTTGTTTAGCAACATTCTTCATTTGTGTGTGTGTGTGTGTGTGTGTGTGTGTGTGTGTGTGTGTGTGTGTGTGTGTCTATATAAGAAAGAAAGTAATACAGGTTTGGAATGACATGAGTGTGAGTGAATGATGACAGAATTTTTATTTAGCATGTTTTGTAATACAGACCTAAAGTTGGTCCCTAAAGAAGATACTTAGAAGATTATTGCAGATGTGAAAGAAAATAGCAGTTTAACTTTGCTGTAGAGCAAATTTACTAAACTAAACATTATATTATTTTATTTTATACAAAATGATGTTTTATTACAAAGTTCAGGAGGAACACATTCAAATGATCTAACTAATCATCACATCATTCCAACCAGCAATCAGCAATCAACATGTCTACCCAATCAGCATACATATATATATATATATATATATATATATATATACGCAGGTGACTCACCTGTTTCTCAACAGTTTTCAGCATCCCTCCACCACCCCGTCTCCTCACACTTACCTGGTTACTTTCCTAATCAGAAATACAGGGAAGTACTCTGGGTTCGGGCCAAATACCGAGCTCGAAGCCCTCTCCTCGGACAGCACACCAAATACACATACTATTTACTCTATCTGATTATTTGTTAGTTTAAACTCATGAAATATATATTTTGCAAAATAATCTGGACTCTAAAAGTGCTAGTGTTGCATGTTGTGTTCCAAATTTAAAATCTGAAAAATTACCACTGTGAAACGTGCGCAACTTGTGAGTCACATTATGGTTTCTAATTAGTTTTTACCGGTTACCTGTTCTGTTAATGATCTTCCTCTGTGTATTTAAGCCATCTGTTCCTTATGTTCATTGTCTCATGTTAAATTTTGGTAGTTGTGTTCTTGTTTGTGTTATTAAAGTAATTCTTGATCATTCATTCTGCGGATTACACAGTATTCTCGATCTGACGTGCCTCACCCACTATCCCGCTCGCTCTGCATATTTACAGACAAACAGCCAGAGCCCACCGCAGACTCAGAGCCCGAGCCAGAGCGACTGCCACGTTCATCCTGGAGTCTGAGTCCATCAAGGAATCTATCCAGATGTGTGAACAGGCATCAGCATCTGTTGTTGAGGGCATATTAGTGGAGTTCATCAGAATGGATTGGAGCCCCAACCTCACTCCCATCGCTGAGGTGTGTGAATTGCACCAAGCACCAAGTTGCTTTCACTACCATTGGCTCTGCCCAGCTCTAAGTCACCTTCATCGAGGGTGGTCCTGCCCAGCTTCCCTCTCCCTCCTCCTCTACCAAAGCATCCAGTTCTTCGGCCCCATCTCCGCTGTCTCCCTTCAGCCCCTCGGCCCTTCCAGTGGTTCCGCCCAGCTGCATAGATCCACTTGGGGCTTCCCAGTCATCAGCTCCACCTTTGTCCGTGGATCCTTCAGCTCCATATACCTCAAGCTTCAGAGCCCCGTACTCCACCTCAGCCCTCCGACCCATCAGCTCCACCTTGGCTCAACACTCCCTCGGCTCCACCATGGTCTGTCATCCCTCAGTCTCTGCCGGGCTTCCTCTGGCTCCACCTTGGTCCATCATCGCTCTGGCTCCAACTCTAACTTCTGAGTCATCACCACTCTCCACCTCTCTGGCTCCGCTGGGCTCCACAATTGTCCTCACTCCCACAGTCTCCACCCAGGTCTGCTAAGCCCATGCCTCCACGTTGGTCACTCCCACCTGCAGCTCCACTGTGGCCTTAATCCTGGCTCTACATCTCCTCTGCTCCACATGGGTCCTCTCTGGTCATGTCTCCATCATACTTGTTTGGGCTCCTGACTCCAGCTTGGCTCCTCCCTCCATCAGTACCCCCATGAGCCTTTATCCTGTCTCTGGTCTGGGTCATCCCGTGGCTCCTCCCATCACCTCTCTGGCTCCTCCCACCTTTATCTCCACCTTGGTTCCTCCAATGGTCATCTCCTTGGTGTCACCCTCTGCCTACTCCTCGTCCTCCTCCAGAGTCCCCTACATCCCCCAGTTTAAACTATACCTTGCAGCGTGAGGATGCACTTTTTTATTACCTGACTCAGGCTTGAACTGATACGGCAAAACTGACATTACATTTCTGACATGCTCTAACCGGTGGACCGATCACAACAGACTGGTGCAAGCTGACCAATCAGAGCAGACTGTGCTTTTCAGAAGGTGGGTTTTAAAGAAACCAATACTCAAACAGAGGATTTATCATTTAAACCTATTCTAGTGGACCCCTTAAACAAAACTATGAACCTGTAAATGAGCATAATAGGGGCCCTTTAAATTGTAAACCGTTTTTTTTGTTTTCGGATTGTGACTATTTTTGAAACTCCACAAAGAGTGTGAGGCAGATGAGAATGTAAGATTACATTGGGTCTTTTTTTTTTTTTTCATTTTACTAATATTAATGTTTGAGTGACAACATGGGTGACAATATCGGTAATGAACATGTCAAATTTTGACATCTCCCACATGATGGCCAGAGCTCAATGTGTATGAAGCATTCTTCTCTTGAAATGTTTCCACTAGCTGAGTGTGGAGAAACTATAAGAAATGAAAGAGAGTAGATGGAGAAGAGGATTGGGTCAAAACACATCTCCCAAATGAGCACCATGGCTTAAAGTGTCTGGAACGTATCAACCAGTAGGCTGTGACTCCAACACTCTGGGTCTTTTTCCGTGCAGGAGAGGATCTGGCACAAATAAAGGGGTGGCAGGGGTGCAATTTGGAGGGGGACACAGGCATCTTCTCCAATCAGATTGGCAATTAGCTAACACTCTGATGCCAACAGTGACAAATTTTGCTTTTAACATCCTGCTGCTCTGCATTAATTGTGTTTCGCTAGAATTTGAATGCCATCACAGGGAGCATTGCACCAAGAGACAGTTGCCGTGACAATTAACGCCAGGGAAAATGCTGTGATCAGGCCTTGTGCTTGGTAGGGTGGGACTGAGACCAGGAGTCATACGGACTAGCATGTAGGGCAGGTTCAGAACAGGGCAGATGGTTAATAAACCAAAGCTGCTTCTCTCAGACTATCATCTTACACAGTTTGAGGACCCAAGCTTGCCAGACTGCCTAATTCTTAATTTTAAATGGGTCATTTCATTAAAAATCTAATTTTCGCATTTTATCCATGTAAAATATCAACTTTCCCAGTTCAAAAAAGTCATCGATTGAAACTGTAAACATATCTTTTTCAAAATTTCAGATGCAATTTCTGACTACAGCCAAGACATAGCAGCACATAAATAATTCATTACTCATGCAAAGTTAAAGGCATACTGTAGCATTAAAAAAAAAAAAAAAAAAAAAAAAAAAAAAATTGTCTTTGTACTTTTAAGTTTGAGAGAGAGAGAAATAATAGAAAATGGTAATGTAAAATTAAATTATGCCTTTTTAAGCACAAGAAACCTTGACTACTATTGTAAGTGATATATATATATATATATATATTCTAAAATCAATGTTTGACATGATCCCTTTAAAATTGAGACTTTCCTGTGAACACTGACATATCCAGATTTAGGAGCCTGTGTGATTTTGTTGTAAAAGCACTCATTTATTTTAATGAGGAAACATTTGTAGTTGAGCACCACAGCATTTTACAATAATAGGCTTTAGCTTGTTCATTAATGTATCAGAATTTTCGATCCTCCTAAGACCGACATCAATGTGTTTCCAGGCACTTTAAGTATTTTTAAAACTAATGAAACTAATGAAACTCTAATAGTATGAAAAAGACGAACTTCTGGAAGTAATCCATTTTTATGTGACTATTAACACTGGCATTCATTGTAGTTACTCTATTCAAGCAAAACCACTTTATACTTTTATCACTGTCTATAATCAATTTGGACAAAAAGGTCTATCTTCTTTAAAAGAGAGGCTAAATGGTTTTTAAATGTAGGACAGAGAGTGAGTCAGAGATGTGCAATATGCCCTTTATACCAAAATAACACTAGCTGGCCAGAAAATCAGCCAAGCTGGAGTGCAAAAATATCATACCCACTTTGAGGTGTCATGTGTTTTTTTGTTGAAATATGTAAATAGAGCATGCAATTAAAAATGATGCATGCAAACTAGTATTTGCTCATGTAGCCAATTTTACTGCTATATTTATTTTTTAATGCTACACCAGGAGTACACAAACTTTTTGTCATAAAGTGCCTTTTTTATTTCCCTTGTTAGTGACTGTGCCATACCACCCCCACCCCGATTAGCTTTAATAAATGACATCAATTATAATATCATCACGTCTCTTCCGAAAACTTGAATTAAATTGTTTGATTTATATGGATTTAATTATTTTAAACATAATTTGTTTAATTATGTAAAATTATGTTTATGAAGTCTTTTTGTACCTTCCGAAGAGTGAAATATTTGATTGCATGAGCTTTCAATAGATCGACAAAAAGGATGAGAGAATATTAAAAATATATCTTCATTTGTGTTACAAAGATGAATGGAAGTCTTATGGGTTTGGAATGGGATAAGGGTGAGCAAATGATGACATAATGTTCATGTTTAGGTGAACTGTTAATTTGAGGTCTCTGTCTACCAAGTTGAAAATCTCCAGCATTGTTAGTTTTCATTCTGAAAGTTAAGAGTAACAAATGCAGTTGAACTTTGAGCTGTGATCCACTCAATCGCAACAGCGTGATGGAAGCAAAAAAGACTTGAGTGAGTGAAAGCACTACCTTGATCTGAGTCTTGCTCTTTTTGAATAGTTTAGGAGCTGTGCGCTTCTGTTGAATAGTGCTGGTAAATTCTCACACTTTAATAGTACAGTAGGCTATAAATTAAAGTAGACTGTGACTATGAGGAATAATTACCTAAAAACTGTAGATTGTATGGTGACTTGTTCAGTTCACTTAGCTTTATTGTTGCCGCAACATACAGTATTAACTTGTGGGAATGTCATAGCATGTTGAGGCCATGACATAATAATTCAAGTAAACATGATATGTCATGGCCTCAAGATCGTCACATGTAAACAAACCTGAGTGACTATACCAGCCTCGGATTATATAAATGGCAATTGTTAATAAATTAACATTTTATTTTGAAATAAGAATGACATAAAGCAGTGCAACTTCAGATTGTATGACCACAACATAAAGATGTCTTTACCTAGTGTTGTAATCAAGACCACCTAAACCGAGACCAAGTCGAGACCAACACTTTGGGGGGTTGAGACCAAGACAAGACCAGACTAGCACTCTTCAAATTCATCATAAAGATCCATCTCTTATTTTTAATCAATAATTACATTTAGAATAATAAGACACTATATAGAGCTGTTACCAATCAACTGAAATCACTAACAACAAAATTCATCTTTACACTGCAGAGGTGGAACAGAAGTTGCATCTGAGTTGGTACAATTACAAATGCATATATAATGTTGAGATTAATGTTTAAAAATAAAATTTTGTTTATTGAACATTTGTATAAAAAGTCAATATCATGTTTGCAATTGTGCTCATATTTGTGAAAACAGACCACTTTCTTACCATATTGCTTAATTATATCATATGTTATAATATAAATATCAAAATTTTATACAAGTACTTTTTTCCAATCATATGACCAAAATGACATTTTTGACACAATCCCTTGTTGATTTCTGACCTGGCACAATAGTAACAAAATAAATTAAATTAGAAATAAGTTACTGATTGCATTTGAAGCAGGAAGTTTTACATCCAATCAAATTAATGATGTTAACAAAGAAAGCAGACAATGCAACAGCAGTTTAGCGATATCCCCACAGTTGTCTTGAAATAAAATCCAGAGTCCTTTTAGTCTCAAGACCAAGACAAGAACGAGACCTTCAAAAAAATGGTCTTAAGACCGGTCTCGAGACCAAGACTGGTCTTGAGTACTACAACAATATCTTTACCTTGACAAGATGATCTTGTGGCCACGAAATATCACGTTCCCATAAGTTATTATGTCATGGCCTCAACATGCTATAACATTACCACAAGTTAATGTCAAAGCCACAACAAAACAAAGTGAACCAGACATGTGCTTTCCCAGTCAAGATTAGCATCCAGGTGCACAAGGGACTTTATGGCTGTGTCCGAAAGCTGAAAAATGCTGCATCCACAGGCAGCATATGAAGGCAACAAGGCACGCCAAATCATGTGATCGTGTCACAACCTGATTGATTGAGATTTGAAGGCAGCATGGATGTATTGTATCCTTCGCTGCCTATATCCCACTCTCCCTCTATGGTACACACAGTTGTTTTCTTATTTTCTCTAAAACATTTGATGATATATAATGTAAAGTTCTTGAAAATACTTCTTTACTTGCCAGTGAAGGTGACTCATTTTTGGGGGGGGGGAGATTACATGGACAGAAATAAGTGAAAAATGCACTTTTCGTTGGAGAAAATATGGAGCCATGTGACATGTTCGCATGTGCCTTAACAGGACACAAAATGGACCCCTGTGGGTCATGTGATCACTTTTTTTTTGCACTTTCATTGATTGGTATTTGAGTTCTTCTGCCCTGAGATAGGTTTGATCAATAGATTGGTGTCTTATTTTATTAAAAACAAACTAAAATAGACTATGTTGCCTGGAGGCAACACCGTACCATAGAGGGTTAACAGAAGAAAATTACAGGTAATCCAACATTTTTATAACTTTAACACCCTCTGCCATCATGGATAATTCGGAGATCTCATCTGGTCGTGTTGAAATATATAACTGAGTATCATTGGCATAACAGTGAAAACTAATTCCATGTTTTCTCATAATATTACCAAGTGGCAGCATATATATTGAAAATAAGAGAGGGCCTAACACAGATCCTTGTGGCACTCCATATACAAATGCATAGATTGTGTGACAGTCATTACCCCTCCTTGTGCCAATGTTGGCAGATGTACCATAGGTTGGCAACTCCTATGCTACATAATACATTATATTTAGTCAGATATTCTAAAAAAAAATGTGCTTCAATTTTTCCTACTTCACCTCTACAACCCTATAAGTGGGTCACTAGATATGTGACTATCACAACACTGTGCTTATTACACACATAAAAACTTGATTTATTAAAAAAAAGCCAAAGTACCCAGCTGTCACAAAGGTAAAACCATCTATGTTGATGTGTTCCTGCTGACATGAGAAAATTGGAGCTAGTTTGATGGGCCATGGTTTCCTGGGCAGTCTTTTTGCAGTTCAGTGCACACTTATAGCATCTGAGATTCTGAGTGTTATGAGGCACTGTCAGTTGCTAACCAAGCAAACCGCAACATTAACAAAGACTGTGCATAGTTGGACATATTAGATGAAGAGAGCACATTTTCCATGTGTACTTTCTTTCAAGCTCCATGGAGCTCACCAGAGATGATGTCAATATTTTAAGCCCCCTGGAACATTTTGCTCTGCAAAACATTTTCGTTTTTTGGATTCATTTACAAGAAAGAAAGACTGAATTTGATCAAAATGGGAAGAGGTAATAAAGGTGTTATGATGTAGTATTTTTCTTCACATCTGTTCTCCAGGTCAGTATTATGCCCAGAAGTACTTCCCTCTCACTATCACAGCATGCCAATATCATTGTCATCATGTGAAACACACATTTTTATGCTTCCCTGTTTGATATCAAGCTGTAATTTGGCGTCCCAGACGGGATGAGCACCTGCAGAACAATTACCTTCTTCAACACAGCAACCATCTCACAGCAGTTTTCTGGTGAAAAATGAAATTGTAAAAAAAAAAAAATAGCCGTTAGCAAGTAGTCATACAGCAGAGATTCTCAACTGGTGGGTCTCAATCCAAACCATGCAATATGCAAACAATGAAATGCAATTAACATATGAATATTACATTTATATTATACATGTTTTTGGATAGCAAAATACACAGACATAAAATCTGGGTCCTAAAGCAAAACCTATTGAGAACGACATAAAGGGGAAAAACAGCTGTGAAGTGAAACATGAAACACCTTATGACAAGAAGCAAGAGATTGCAGGAACTGGAGATGTGACAACTTAATCTAAAAGTGCTTTCGAGTGTCTGTGAGTGTGTGTAAGAGTCCTCTCCAGTGTTCGTGACTGATGCCCAAGCTTGCGATGGGGTGAGGAACAGGCTTTGTCAGCAGACTGCAGTGGCTAATATGTGGTTGAGGCGGTCACTTCCCGCAGCTGAAAGTCAAGGCCCACAGGCTGCAGATCAGATTAGCAGCCCATCCATCCTCTCACGAGTCACTCATTCAACTTTGCCGACTGATTCAATCTTGCTGCCCTGCCCATGAATGACTCAAGCAAAACTAAACAGCACAGATGCCGTAGACCAACCAAGAGAGTTCAGAGAGGTCCATCCATTATCCTGCCACTGTGGATAACAGAAAAAAATTCTCGATTTGTGTTTCATTTAATCAGCATGCCTATGGAGATCTGCAGAATTGAATGAACAGATGTGATTGAATCAGAGGCACTGTACGATGTTGAGCAGGGAGAGGAGAATGGGTCTGTCTGGGGTCGGAATGGCAAGGAAAGCAGCCCGTGACAGGGAAAGCGTTTCGGCATATCCCTGCCGAGAGTTCAGGCCCATCAGTCTAATGCGCAGTGACATCACATTACCAGCAGCACTCAGCACCTCTCCTATCCTGCTGGCTGCTCCATTAATTAGGTTAGGGCCTGCTAATGGTACACCTCACAGTGAGGGAATGCAAAACAGGACTACAATCCACCTGCACACACAAACAGCTTTGTCTTGTCCACACGCTTGTGCCGGCAAAGACCTTCAATGGGCTACATTGAGTCAGCACCTTATCGTTTCATTGTGGTTTAAGACTTCCTTTGCAACGAGAAGAGGACAACCAAGAAATCAATAGCCTATTCGTTCAGTTAATGGCTATTTTATCGATGAATTAAAGGTCGTTGAGTGGGTTTCACTCAGCTCTGCTGTATCTACCTTACAGTTCATCTCAAAGTTGCTTGGTTAGCGGATGCAGACCAGCCAGTATGCAACCTACATACTGCACATCTTTGTTCATGAGAAATGTTTGTCATGTGTCTAATTGTCATTGTATTCTCAACTTCGTTAGAGAACCATCAATGTCCTTGTGCTTTAAAGAGTCTCTTCAACTGCGCCCAATATTATGTAACTGTACAGTGGACAAGAATGCACATCATCACACACTCTCTATTACTGCAAAACTACAAACTAATGTAGCCAGTTCATAGATGGGGATTAGGACTTCACAGATGGGGATTAGGTTCACATCCATGAGAAACACTTTGCGTTTTTAATGACCGCAAATGTTAGGGCTTTGGTTTAACATCTGAAAGACTGCGTCGCTATACTGAGGTGTTAAGAACCACCACATAGTGAACTTTCACTACTGGCCTCACTAGCTCTTCCAGCATGAAACTTAAGGCCTCAATATACTTATTTTTAGCCACAAGCAAAGAACGAAAATTAAGTTCAAAATATCTAAGCAGCGGTATATTGTTAGCGAACATCCCAACACCACCAACACTGCTGGGAGCAGTGGTTAGATATATAATAATGTGCTATATGCTTTTCTCTCAATAACAAATAAACAACAGCAGTTAAAAAAGCATCTGCTCATATCGATTTGGAATTCATGTTTATTTATATATCACTTCATACAATTGATTGCTTTAAAGCAAGTGGCTTTACAGTATTAAAACTGAAAAAAAAAAAAAAACAGTGTCGGTGTCGCTTTCAATTAGAATGACAACTTCAGTTTCTAAGCAGCTCTCCAGTGTGTTCATGTTTTTACTTGTGTCTGATCTCGACTAGTCTTAGCCTCAGACGTCATGCCTATGCACCCTTGGCTGAAAGTCTGATGCATATGGCACACAAAATTGGAAACACTTCAGGAATTTCAAAGTCGTCATCTGATTGGTTGAATTCTACAGGATTTCTGGGAGACGTGTGTGTCATGCTCTTTAAAAGTTCTGCCTGGCAACAAACCCGCCATGATGCCAAACCCCGTCATGGAAGAAGAACGCCATCGTGTTTACAAATGTGACAATGACCGCTTATCAGGATCAACTAAATGCTGGATTTTCAAAGGTGTGTTAAGTATGTGCCAAAGATTCTTTAAAATACATCCAAGGGTTTTACAAACTGTTCTGTTATCATAAGGACATTGACATTACATTTTCACTCCCCTGAACATGATTCTGAACTGAACTAAAACTGTGATTGGTTCTTTTACATGTCAGTCAGAAGGCCTCTGGGCAGTTCTTGACCTGAAGGTCTGGCTAGGCGAGACTAGACTTCTACAAACTGAACAGAAGAAATGAACCTGGCTGGTTTTGCAGAAAGCAAGGTTATCTTACCATCAAACATGTCCTGAACTCTTGGTTGATACTAGTTTAATTACAGTAATACAACAGGAAGACAGGCAGGGTGAACACAACTTAAAGCAACGTAGATCGAGACTGAGACTGAAGGTGAAGGGAGAGGACGAAGTGATAGAGAAGGGATGGTGAAAGGCAGAAAAGGAGGGATGATGGCAGCATGTAGTCAAAGGATGGTGATAGTGGGACGATGATCCCCTGGCGGCGATGATGGTGATTGGCTGACAACACAGACCCAGAGCTCCCCAGTGCTGACAGCCCATGGCAAAGAGGAGGGAGGGAGGAGTCAAGGTGGTGACAAGGCTGACGGCAGCTGGGGGACGACCGACGGAGACGGAGCCGGAGGATCTGGAAGCACAGACCGAGGGAGCTGAGCGACATCGCTGGTGCAGGAAACCCAGGCGATGTTGCGGCAATGAGCGTCGTAGGCGGGGTACTCGAGGACAGGGACGACACTGGTGAGACCGAGGACAGAGGTGACCCCGGAGGGAGGAAGGAGCCCGCTGTAGCCATAGGGGAGGAGGGACAGAGCGCAGCGTATGTCCCAGATGTCCGTGGCATAGGCAGAGCGACGACAGACCAAGGGGGAGTCTGCGGGACGAGGGAACCAGGTGGAGTCACTCGGACGAGGGTCTCTGGAGGAGCCGAAGGTGAGAGGAACCAGGGCAAAGCCGTCAGGTCGACGGGCCAAGATGGAACGAAGGAATCCAAGGCCGGAGGCAGAGCCGTTGCATCCTCCTTGACAGGCACTGCTGGAGGTTGCTCAACGTCCTGGCTGTGCTCTGAATCGGGGCGTGACGCTCTCCAGACACTTGATGACAGTCTCTCTCCAGTTCAGTTCTGTGGTGTCTAGGAGGTCGATTTGGTGGTGGAAAGTAGCCCCTGATCCACAACAAGGTCTTCAGGGTATCATTGTCGAGGGGGCTGGTGACGACAAGACGACAAAAGTTAATTGAAAAGTTCAAAAAATTGGTGCTCTTTTGAGCAATGACGACAGTTTTGGCCTTGTCGTCCATCTTGGGCGGTCCAATCTTGTAACATTGTGCTTAGGCAGGAAGATGAAGACAGACAAATCAATCCAAAATACTCCAAGTTTAATTACAATAATACAACAGGAAGACAGGCATGGTGAACACAACGTAGATCGGACAGAGACTCAAGGTGAAGGTACAACTTAAGTAGTGGACATAATGAGGATCATGACTAAAACACAGCTGACACATATGAACTAATAACAAGGAGACAGACAAGTGGCGGGACACAGAACAAGAGAACATGTGACAACTAAACAGTACTTAATGCAACACTTATTTACATTCTTAGTAAGTAAATGAATGAATAAATACATAAATAAATAATGTCAGAAGTAAAGAATGTGAACCCTTTCAAAAATCTCAATATGAAAAATGACCCACCAAATACATTTGGATTGTAGTAAAAGAGCATGTATTTGAACCAATGTAATTTTTATGATGCTACTTTACAATTCTGTAGGATACTATATTTGCAGGATACTATATTTTTGCCAAAGATGAAGTGAAAAATGTTGAAAATGATGAATAGAATTAGCAGGTGAAGCAATACATTAAATCTTTCATTGTCAGTCATTTAGATAATGTCCTGCTCATTTTGGATTGATGGCCCCTAATTTCATCATGCCAACTCCATCGTCCGTATCTCTCAGCTTGTGACAGTTTCTTTCCTCCTATTCTTTGATGTTTTCTTACTGGTTCATTTATTGCATAACAGCATAGTATTCATACCTGGGCATTACTTTGTTGCTAAAAAAAGTGCAATAATATATTAGGGTAATATATGAGATGCATCACTGTCTATTCTAGGCAGAATCTTTCTCAAGCAGTATGCTAACACATATATAACCTCATAAGTGACTGATTTAGAATGCTCTGACAGCAACTTTGTGCAGTACACAAATAGCGTTCTGCTATAAACGGACATATTTCTCGGTTTGCCTGCCATTTTGGAATGAATTTTCAACTCACACGTTCCAATGCATGTGTTTCTTTGCACACGGTAAAGACTGAGAATGCAAAACATGTTTCTTCCAAAAGACTGGGGTGAGTGACACAAAAAAGTGCCAAACTTTTACTATAACTTGTAAAGACATCTATTCCACTTAAATAGCTGAGTCCTATCTCTTTTCACTCCATTTTGTGTATCTTTTTGCTTTCCATCTTTGATTCTTTCAGATCATGTCTGATCTTGCCTTTGGCATGCGAGTCAGGACCACTACAGCTCTAAAGGATCAAGTACAAAATAACACAGTAACAGTCCTTGGTTCATTTAGAGTCAAACATAATACAAGTAATGCATTGCGATTAGTCAGATTAATTCAGTTCTGTTATGCTTTTTTAAAGGTTTGTTTTGGAGATCTCCTACAATAGGTTTACCTGCATCCAAGGTAAAAAAAAAAAAAAAAAAAAACCTTGAACCATTTTCTTATAATATACATTACAGCCTCTTTTCCCAAAGCATCCGGACTCTCTAAACCCATCCTTTCCAATAGCTTACTCTACTCTGATTGGTCAGACGGCCCAGTCTGTTGTGATTGGTCTACCGCTTACAGCACATGTCAGAAACAAAACACCCATTGGTATATCTGAATTTCAGCTTTCCCTCCTCAGCACTTGATACACATCGTTACAGGCATTGGTTTTACCATAACGAATTTGCTTTTGCTGTGCAGAAAATATCCACTTGACATGTTTACAATACAAACCAAACTCTTCCAGGCATCAGCTACAACTACAGTGTTTGAGGGTGGGTCAAAGTAGACGCTTGTTTGCAAGCAGCCAATGAAGATCATAGGTGGCCATTATTATTCAAGCTGGAAATAAGACTGCAATTACTGACAGTTTGTTTGAGTTTAAATGTTGAGAGTAATACAGTGATTCATTGCACCAATTTTAATTATGTATTTTGCAATTAGTGTTTATTCGCTTGTTGGATTCTCTTGTGAAAGCTTTGGAGTATCCTTCAATTTACAATGGTTTGTCAATGGCCACAAACTGATGAATCATACAAATGTAATTTCTCAGATTCTCTAAGTTTGAGCTGTTGATTGTAAGATGGGATATTGTAATAAAAGCACTTCGGTGCCAGCCATTAGACAACTAGACAACCCTGTCATTAGACAACTAATGAGGTTTAAAAACACTCATTTTCAACACATTAATATTGCACGCCATTCTTCAGTGGCTAGTACAGTCTTTCTGTATCTTTTTGAGAGATTGCTTCATGCACTTTTTATTTTTATTTTTTTTTTTCCATTGTTGTTATTGCTTTTTTTGTTTTGTTTTGTTTTGTTTTATTTTTCAATAATCACTTCAATCACATCTCTTCAGTGATTTGTAACACTATGACATTAAGCGGCTTTCCACAATGAGATTTTCTGTGAGAAAATGTAGCCCAAACCTTTTCACCCCAGAGAGGTGAAAATATGTATCAGAATATATTCCTCTGAAAATAGAATCACACTCCTTTGGTGGTCTGTATTTTTTGACACTTGCCAAATGAAAAGACAAGGTCATTTGTGCATCATGTGCAAAGTTAACAATACTGTACATCTGTGGACAAGGACATGCTTCATCTTCCACAATGCCTGACTGCTTATTCATTCATAATACTTTAAAGATAGTGCCATCATATGTAAAAGTTATAACCTTGTAGATCTGCAGTAAAGTTTTTTTTTTTTTTTTCTAATATGTTAAACAAATTAATTTAGAAGTACAGCATTTTTTTCTTGCCGATCCTCAAAGGAAATTTTTCATTGCTCCAAGAATGTGCTCTCTCTCCCTCTCACAAACATGCTAGTTGAGTGAAAGAAAGCAAGAATACACAAGAAAATCATTGGCTTTGATGAAACCAAACAGCGCAATGGCTACATTAACATGCAACCTAATGTGCAAAATCGAAGAGCAGACCAAGGCAGGACTGAGACAGCATTGCACATTAAAAATATACATTATTACACAGAGTCTTAATGAAATATCAGAGGCCACTAATCAAAATACCCAATACATTACAAAATAAAATGCTGGTAACACTTTACAATAAGGTTCATTAATTAACACGAACTAATAATGAACTGCACTTATACAGCATTCATTAATCTTTGTTAATGTTAATTTCAACATTTACTAATACACAATCTTGTTAACAATAGTTAATGCACTGTGAACTAACATGAACAAACAACTGTATTTTATTTAACTAACGTTAAGGAAGATTAGTAAATACAGTAACAAATGTATTGCTCATGGTAAGTTCATGTTAGTTTACACATTAAAGTTTAACTAATGAACCTTATTGTAAAGTGTTACCAAAATGTTTTATAGTCTGAAAATTGAGAGAGATATGGCTATAACCTCCAGGTAAGCAAACACTGGTAAGAATGGTTCTCCAAAACACAGCCCAATAAAATCTTAATTCAAATATTTTATTTATTTATTGAATATAAAGGGGTGGTGTACATCTTAAATATTCTGTTATTAGCCATGTAAAACTATGGATCCTAATATTTTTTTCAATCGGATTTACCTTGCACACTTTTGAAACATGGCAGCAGGTGGAAAGAACTGTCATGGAGAAGACTACATATTTGAAGAATTATATATATATATATATATATATATATATATATATATATGATTTAGATGTTTTAGATGACTACTTTGTCAACAGTGTACTAAATTTCATCAAGTCTAAATTATCTGGAGCACATGTTTTACCACCACTCTTTCTTGTCCACCCATTCTCCTCTATGATTTTTCTTTTATTTTATATTGCCAAGAACCACCAAAAACAACCTGATGGACCCTATAGCTTCTGATAGACACAAACAGACTGCTCACAGACCATTATAAAAACTGCTCTTTTTGCCAGGAATAGGCCTGAGGTCAGCCAGAGCTCCTCACTTCACCACACTCAAAGTGTTTGCTGTATTTGGCATCATCAGCAACCAATTATTGATCCCACACTGGCAGACATGTATTCTCCAGATACAGAAGATTTGCCCTGTCAACCCATCCTTCCTGTCTTCATTTTCAGAACCTCAGAGAGTTTTAGCATACCTGACAACTACACCATGAAAGTGAATGCCAAAACACCCTGTCAAGCTTCAAAAATCGGGAAAAAAAAAAAAAGGTAACAAAAAAAAACAACAACAATCTTCTGAATCTATAAGTTATTCCATGAGAGTCGGTGATCTGCTTTTGCATGTGTGATTCATTAAGAGCAGAGTATGCTTAAATTTTTATTATTATTATTATTATTATTATTATTATTTTATGTGTACACAGTCAAACTCATAACCTGCCAAATTATACTCCATTTGATAGCATGCACAAAGAGAGAGAGCCTACATATCTGCACTCAAAAGATTCATCCTTGTCCAGTGTCTGCGCTTTTTATAAGGTTATAAGAGATAAAAATGTCTTTGTACTTGTTTAAACTAGAGTTGTGGGTATCTTTTAATTCCCTCGGACAAGCACTTGCTAACTTTTTTTGTTTGTTTGTTTGTTTTTTGTTTTGTTTTTTGACATCTGATATTATCTAATATTGCCACATTAATCACATTATCTGACATTGCTAGCTTTTTAAATTTAAATCGTTATCACAGTTAACTTGTCATCCGTGCTTACAGTCTCTTTTCTCTCTTGCGCTCTGTCATTTATGAGTCCACCAAACAACTGTGGTAAGTCGGAGTCAATCAGTTTAATTCAAATTTTCCAAGTGGTACTCAGTGCAGTCTATGATGGCCAGCTCCTCCTCTCTGGATGTCCAGTGGGGTGGAGAGATAGAGTTGTGGGTAGGATTAGGGTGTGGTTGTACATTTGCTCCTCTTCACTGGACGTTAGTTCCCCCTCACTAGACGTCCAGCGAGGGGGAGCTAACGTAAGCTCCACCCATTTGCTCTGCACTGAGCACCTCCTCAAATTTTCTGGAGACACGATCGCTTTATATGATGAACATTTCATTTAGGCTTTTATTCACATTGACATTTATCAACTCACACAGCAGCTGTGGTAAACAAAAGCTCAGCCAATGAAACGGAACAAGAACCAGAGAGGTTCATTCTCCTATTGTGTTACACAGCATGTTTGAGCTTCTTCAAGAACCAGTGAGGTTCATTCTCGTGTTATGCAGCACGTTTGAGCTTCAGTAAGAACCAATGAAGTTCATTCTTGTGTTATGCAGCACATTTGAACTTCCTCAAGAACCAATGAGGTTCATTCTTGTGTTATGCAGCACGTTTGAACTTCCTCAAGAACCAATGAGGTTCATTCTTGTGTTATGCAGCACGTTTGAGCTTCTTCAAGAACCAATGATGTTCATTCTCGTGTGTTATGCAGCACGTTTGAACTTCCTCAAGAACCAATGAGGTTCATTCTTGTGTTACGCAGCACGTTTGAGCTTCAGTAAGAACCAATGAAGTTCATTCTTGTGTTACGCAGCACGTTTGAGCTTCCTCAAGAACCAATGAGGTTCATTCTTGTGTTACACAGCATGTTTGAGCTTCTTCAAGAACCAGTGAGGTTCATTCTTGTGTGTTATGCAGCACGTTTGAGCTTCAGTAAGAACCAATGAAGTTCATTCTTGTGTTATGCAGCACGTTTGAACTTCCTCAAGAACCAATGAGGTTCATTCTTGTGTTACACAGCATGTTTGAACTTCCTCAAGAACCAATGAGGTTCATTCTTGTGTTATGCAGCACGTTTGAACTTCCTCAAGAACCAATGAGGTTCATTCTTGTGTTATGCAGCACGTTTGAGCTTCTTCAAGAACCAATGAGGTTCATTCTTGTGTTACGCAGCACGTTTGAGCTTCAGTAAGAACCAATGAAGTTCATTCTTGTGTTACGCAGCACGTTTGAGCTTCCTCAAGAACCAATGAGGTTCATTCTTGTGTTACACAGCATGTTTGAGCTTCTTCAAGAACCAGTGAGGTTCATTCTTGTGTGTTATGCAGCACGTTTGAGCTTCAGTAAGAACCAATGAAGTTCATTCTTGTGTTATGCAGCACGTTTGAACTTCCTCAAGAACCAATGAGGTTCATTCTTGTGTTATGCAGCACGTTTGAGCTTCTTCAAGAACCAATGAGGTTCATTCTTGTGTTACGCAGCACGTTTGAGCTTCAGTAAGAACCAATGAAGTTCATTCTTGTGTTACGCAGCACGTTTGAGCTTCCTCAAGAACCAATGAGGTTCATTCTTGTGTTACACAGCATGTTTGAGCTTCTTCAAGAACCAGTGAGGTTCATTCTTGTGTGTTATGCAGCACGTTTGAGCTTCAGTAAGAACCAATGAAGTTCATTCTTGTGTTATGCAGCATGTTTGAACTTCCTCAAGAACCAATGAGGTTCATTCTTGTGTTATGCAGCACGTTTGAACTTCCTCAAGAACCAATGAGGTTCATTCTTGTGTTATGCAGCACGTTTGAGCTTCTTCAAGAACCAATGATGTTCATTCTCGTGTGTTATGCAGCACGTTTGAACTTCCTCAAGAACCAATGAGGTTCATTCTTGTGTTACGCAGCACGTTTGAGCTTCAGTAAGAACCAATGAAGTTCATTCTTGTGTTACGCAGCACGTTTGAGCTTCCTCAAGAACCAATGAGGTTCATTCTTGTGTTACGCAGCACATTTGAGCTTCTTCAAGAACCAGTGAGGTTCATTCTTGTGTGTTACACAGCACATTTGAGCTTCTTCAAGAACCAGTGAGGTTCATTCTCGTGTTACGCAGCACGTTTGAGCTTCTTCAAGAACCAGTGAGGTTCATTCTCGTGTTACGCAGCACGTTTGAGCTTCTTCAAGAACCAATGAGGTTCATTCTTGTGTTATGCAGCACGTTTGAGCTTCAAGAACCAATGAAGTTCATTCTTGTGTTACGCAGCACGTTTGAACTTCCTCAAGAACCAATGAGGTTCATTCTGGTGTTATGCAGCACGTTTGAGCTTCAAGAACCAATGAAGTTCATTCTTGTGTTACGCAGCACGTTTGAACTTCCTCAAGAACCAATGATGTTCATTCTTGTGTTATGCAGCACGTTTGAGCTTCATTAAGAACCAATGAGGTTCATTCTTGTGTTATGCAGCACGTTTGAGCTTCTTCAAGAACCAGTGATGTTCATTCTTGTGTGTTACGCAGCACATTTAAGATTCTGAAAGAACCAGTGAGGTTCATTCTCGTGTTACGCAGCACGTTTGAGCTTCTTCAAGAACAAATGAGGTTCATTCTTGTGTTATGCAGCATGGAGGGACAGAAAACCATCAGATTTAATTAAAAATACCTTCATTTGTGTTCCGAAGATGAACAAAAGTCTTGGAACGACATGAGGGTGAGTAAATGATGACAGAATTTTCATTTTTGGGTGAACTATCCTTTTAAGGCCTAGTCCACACGTACACAGGTATTTTTTTATAAACGTATATAAACGTTTTATAAAATGTTTTATAAGCCTTCTTTAAAAATACAATATCTGCAAAAACATGCTATGAAGCGCTGGCAAGAGCATGCCAATCAGAAGCCTGAAAAAAAGGTTATTATCGGTTCCAGTTCTGATGTCACAAGCCAAAATCTATAGTTTCACCGGCTACACGACAACACTGCAACCGGAGTTTCTGAAAATCTTCACCCTGGCAGGATTTTTCAAAAAGCTTCAGTTTCAGTGACCTGATACTGCATTCGCGTATGGACGAATGGCCAAACCGCATAGAAAAAGCTGTTTTGAAAACACCTGTGTTAGTATGGACAGAACCTAAGTCAGCGGCGAGGGTTTCACGTGATAACCGCAGGGAAATATGCTGACAGAGAAGACTTTATTATCAGAGAGACGCATTCCAACTTCAATAGTAAGTATAGTAAGAATACATTGATGCGTAAAAAACTAAGTATACTTTGAGCTTTATTATGTTTTCAGACACTGTGAGGCTGCAATATACTGTAGATTTATCTGAAAGGAAGACTGTAAAGTAAAGCCAGCTGTGGGCAAAACAAATTGTACTGACTCTCTTCATTAATTGTTTTTGTGAATCAAATAATTTGCATGAAATTGCTAATCTTTGTCCCAAGATGCAAAAGATATGAACATTGCTTTGTTTTTCATTCTGCTTCTTCATTAGCTGGGAGAAGCAGTCAGAGCTGGCTCTTTCTGTGAGCACCAGATGACTTAGTTCATCCCACATACAAAACAACTAGAACATTCAGCGATCTCTGCATTAGCGCTTAATTCCTTTGTAAATACACTACTGAAAAATAGCACCTGCTGTCCCTTGCCTCTCAAAACCAGTACTTCAGTTATTTTCCAATAATAATAACAATGTGTGTGGTATGTCAGCTTCATGCATTCATTAGTTGTATTTTTGCAGAAGGTTACAGTCAGACCTACTGGTGTGGGAGAAAAAAAAACATCAAAGACGTCACACCACTTTTGCTTAGAGAATGGTCTCTTTCTCTCATGCTCTTTGCCTGTGTCGTGATTCATCTGAAATTAATTTAAATATACAGCTTCACCAGAGTTATTTTTTGTTTACCTTTTAGATTTTTCTCTTTTAAGGTGAAGTGTGTAATGCACTACTAGCATCCCCAAAGACAATCGAAATAATGACCATTTGCAAACAGGCTTTCTTTCTACCCCTCATTTGTCATTAGTTGAGCAAATAGGTGGTTCCAGCTTTAAATTGTCTTCAGTTTAATGGAATTCTCAATCGTTTTTTGAAGATCAAAAAATGACAACTGTTTAGATTATGGCATCTGATTTGCTGCTTGTTATTTGGTGTTGTAAAGGCTGATGTGTCATTGGGAATGAGGCCACTGGCGGAGGGCCCAGGTAACATGGCGAGACACGTATCCCAGAGGCATTGCCTGTGATCTGCCTCATCACAGAGAAGCAGTGAATTAATCCACTGGCTGTGCATTTATGTCAAGGGGAATAGCAGTAGGATAACATGACCGAAAGTGAATTCCAGGAACAAACACAATACTCATGAAAGAGCTCCGCTTTTATATAGCTATTTTAAAATTAGCCTGAACAGAATATTTCTTTGTTTCAGAATGTTTTTGTTTTTTCTTTTCATTTTCTTTATGTAGGCATACAGTGGTTCCATAAAGCATTTGGACACTTAGGCCACACTTTACACAGGCCCGTTCACACCAAGA
Source organism: Megalobrama amblycephala (assembly GCF_018812025.1). NCBI lineage: Eukaryota > Metazoa > Chordata > Actinopteri > Cypriniformes > Xenocyprididae > Megalobrama > Megalobrama amblycephala. The sequence goes on from NC_063056.1 coordinate 2,603,057, forward strand.
ACGATAACTATAAAGATAACGATAAAGATATCTCTCTAAATATAGAAGAATAGCACAGTCTACACCACAGCTATAATGATAACATTATAGAGAAACAATATCCTTGGGATCACATCCAGAATGATTTTTTTTTTTTTTCCAGCTGTTAAACAATAAAACAATGACAGCCAATCAGATTCCATTCTAATTTAAGGGCTTGCACATTTAAAATGGCAGACTACATTGCAGAGAAGTTAATCGGTGAGGTCTAGAAAAAGCCACCACTATTTGACAAGTCAAATCCCCTTTTCAAGGATACTTTAAAGGGGTGGTTGATTATGATTTAACTTTTTTTAACTTTAGTTAGTGTGTAATGTTGCTGTTTGAGCATAAACAACATCTGCACGAGGGGGTGAGGTCATGTTATTGCAGTACAGTACGTAACACAAATGCAATAGCATGTAATAAAAGCAACATGACCACATAAGTTATAACCGTAATTAAACTAAACTACCTGTTCTATCTTCATGCAGCATATATTCTCTGGCTCTGTAGGCATTTTACAACAGTTCCCACAGGAGTGATTTATAGATTATCATGACAGAATATGCTAATCAATGACTTTAAGATAGTTAACTCCACATCAGCTACATAAATTTATCAACTAACCGTTCAGAAACGTCCTGTTGCATTCTACATGTTGTCACTGTCTCTCCATCATTATCCGACTCCGGTTTAAACATAAAAGGCTGAACAGTTTCTGACATTTTCAGTGAGGTAATCTAAAGACTATAAGACAGTTCACTGCTGTTATGAATGGGAGAAACTGTATGCACAATATGGCAGAATACATCCCGCCTTCTAAGTAAAAGAGCCAGTCGCTGATTGATAAAGTCATTGCATCACTGCAGCTGCCGTTAGAAGCTCCCGTTACACTTTTTTATTGCTATTTTAGCATAAGAAACAACATTTATGGGACGTTTCATGTCAGATTTTGTTGCTGATTTGGAGATTTCAGAATCCCCCCATTCAGATAGATAGGACTTGGTCTTGGATGCCCGAAATAGCTGCCTGGAGGTATTGCAAATATGGCCGCCAAGTGAACAGACTTTCCTTGAAAGGGACTTTGGGTAATCGGAGCTGCTAACACAAGCTCTTGAAACTCCACCCTCTTCTTGAGAGCAGCAGCTCATTTGCATTTAAAGGGACACACAAAAAAACAGAGGGTTTTTCCTCACCCTCAAAACGTGACAAACTGTACATGCTATAAAAAATGATCTGTATTTTGAGTATTTTGAGCTAAAACTTCACATACACACTCTGGGGAAATCAGAGATTTATTTTACATCTTGTAAAAGTGGCATTATATGACCCATTTATAATGCCATTTTTAAGTTGGGACAGGTAGCAATAAGAGGTCAGAAAAGTTAAATGTACATATAAGGAACGGCTGGAGGACCAATTTGCAACTTATTAGGTCAATTGGCAACATGATTGGGTATAAAAAGAGCCTCTCAGAGTGGCAGTGTCTCTCAGAAGTCAAGATGGGCAGAGGATCACCAATTCCCCCAATGCTGTGGTAAAAATAGTATAAAAATAGAAAAACTGCAAAGATTTTGAAGTTATCACCATCTACAGTGCATAATATCATCCAAAGATTCAGAGAATCTGGAACAATCTCTGTGCGTAAGGGTCAAGGCCAGAAAACCATACTGGATGCCCGTGATCTTCAGGCCCTTAGACGGCACTGCATCACATACAGGAATGCTACTGTAATGGAAATCACAACATGGGCTCAGGAATACTTCCAGAAAACATTGTCGGTGAACACAATCCACTGTGCCATTCGCCGTTGCCGGCTAAAACTCTATAGGTCAAAAAAGAAGCCATATCTAAACATGATCCAGAAGCGCAGGCGTTTTCTCTGGGCCAAGGCTCATATAAAATGGACTGTGGCAAAGTGGAAAACTGTTCTGTGGTCAGACGAATCAAAATTTGAAGTTCTTTTTGGAAAACTGGGACGCCATGTCATCCGGACTAAAGAGGACAAGGACAACCCAAGTTGTTATCAGCACTCAGTTCAGAAGCCTGCATCTCTGATGGTATGGGGTTGCATGAGTGCGTGTGGCATGGGCAGCTTACACATCTGGAAAGGCACCATCAATGCTGAAAGGTATATCCAAGTTCTAGAACAACATATGCTCCCATCCAGACGTCGTCTCTTTCAGGGAAGACCTTGCATTTTCCAACATGACAATGCCAGACCACATACTGCATCAATTACAACATCATGGCTGCGTAGAAGAAGGATCCGGGTACTGAAATGGCCAGCCTGCAGTCCAGATCTTTCACCCATAGAAAACATTTGGCGCATCATAAAGAGGAAGATGCGACAAAGAAGACCTAAGACAGTTGAGCAACTAGAAGCCTGTATTAGACAAGAATGGGACAGCATTCCTATTCCTAAACTTGAGCAACTTGTCTCCTCAGTCCCCAGACGTTTGCAGACTGTTATAAAAAGAAGAGGGGATGCCACACAGTGGTAAACATGGCCTTGTCCCAACTTTTTGAGATGTGTTGATGCCATGAAATTGAAAATCAACTTATTTTTCCCTTAAAATTATATATTTTCTCAGTTTAAACATTTGATACGTCATCTATGTTGTATTCTGAATAAAATATTGATATTTGAAACTTCCACATCACTGCATTCTGTTTTTATTCACAATTTGTACAGTGTCCCAACTTTTTTGGAATCGGGTTTGAATTTTTATTTGCTAAATCTTAAAGGGCACCTATTATGCAAAATTTACTTTTACATGGTGTTTGACCATAAATGTGTGTTGGCAGTGTGTGAGCAAAACCACCCTAGAATGAGAAAAATCCACCCAGTGTTTTTTTTACAATCTCAATAATTCATAAGCACTGTCTCAGAACGCCCTGTTCTAAGATTGCTCTCACTGTGACGTAGAATTGCGCTAAGCCCCACCCACGTGGTTTGATTGACAATCTAGTTTTGGCATAGACCCCGCCCTCGGTGATCGGTCAACCATCCTCCATTGTTTCAACGACAGCCGGTAATGTCTCCTAAGAAACATAAGTGTTCTGTTGTGGGATGTAATAATGAACATAGTAGTTTTCACTTACTTCCGACATCAGAGCCACTGAAAACGCAGTGGATGGATTTTATTTACGAAGGAAAGGCGCCACTCAAAATTCCAAAATACGTTTATGTTTGTGCGAATAATTTTTTGACTGACTGTTTTGAGAACGAGGGTCAATTCAAAGCAGGTCTTGCTTCAAAGTTAATCCTCAAGTGTGGATCGTTGCCTACTGTTCGCGATCCAACGTCACCTCCAGAAGAAGTAAGTGTATTTAATGTTTTTTGAGCAAATAGTTATTTCAGTCGATGTCAGCCAATTCAATAACAAATGCGTCTAAAGTTGTTGTTGTCGTCGTAGAATGTCTGTGTATATAATTTAAACCTTGTTTGTATAGTGTGTATCCACACGTATATATATATATATATATATATATATATATATATATATATATATATTTTAAAGATATTGTATTAAAAACTGTGTATGTTTTCCAGGATGGTCTACCATACATGATGGAGTGACTTGAAGTTGTTTCATCCGTCTTGTAACCTTTGATACGACAAATAGCGTCAGACAGTTTTATGTCACGTATTATTTTTTGCAACAATTACAAATATAAATAAATTAATAGCATATATTTTCTGGTTCTGTAGCCATCTTCTCACATTTGCCACATAAGCACCTGTACGACAAGTAATGTCAACATGACGCAACCGTTCCCTCGCATAAATATAATTCCGTTTGTACTTAGCAAACGTTATCACAGTATTTGTGTTTGTAGTTTCAAAAAATTGCGCGAACGTTATCACAGTGTGTGTGTGTGTGTGTGTGTTGCACATCCATAATTGCAAAGGGGACACGATTAAAACTCTATAAGTACATAAATGTATCAAATAACCATTCAGAGACGTCCTGCTCCATTCTCAATTGTGTTTCTTCTGCCGGAGTCTCTTCATCATCTGGGTCTGATTCCGGTTCAAACATGTACGGCTGAATGCCATACAAAACAGCGGGTCTCTCACTCTCAGCCATTCTGCTTCTATCGACTGTTTATTGCCATAGGTATGCAAGTTACGCCCTCATCCAAAGGCAGGGCGGGGATATGCAGCTCATTTATATTTAAGGTGGTTTACACCAAAACAGCTCTTTTTAAAACAGGCCCCAAAAATGACATTTTCAAATGGTTATAATAAATTAACTGTGGGGTATTTTGTGCTGAAACTTCACAAATACATTCTGGGGACACCCAAGACCAATATCACATCTTGTAAAAAGGGGCATAATAGGTGCCCTTTAAATGGTCTGCTATATATATACAATCCTGTTTTATCCTGTTTTGGCTTACTATGTTGCTTGGTCTTCCATGTTGCTTAGATACTATTTGTGGCCAAACAGTGCAGTGCTTTGTTTGGATGATTCTGTTGAGGTCAACCAACTGCTGTTTTTTTTCAGCAGACATTCTAATAATTCTAAATATGTGTTCCAGGCGCAGTCCTACTAGGGAGTGATTGCTGGGGTTTTAGCAAAGGTTTTGTGTTTTTTCTTCTCTGCATGGCTGTTTGGTTTTAGTGTTACAATAACCTTCATACTTTTTGTCTCTTGCGGTGTGTCACTAGTGTGATCAGCTGATTCTGGGCTCCTGACTTCTTCAGCAGGTGACTGTGCTTTCTCTCTCTCTCTTTCCTAAGCCCTCTTCACACAGCCAGCTACAAAGCTACATGATCCTATTCATTTTTATTGGAGAGCTGGTGGCTTCCAGTGACATGAGGGACAGTGACTTTATGCAAATAAAGAGTGACTTTTGGGAGCGACAACCATTAGGAGTAAAGGCTGTCAAGAGTACTGGCAAAGCAGGACAGTTAATTTCTAGATTGATTTCACTGTTCTATATGATTTGTCTTTAACTACAAAGATAGATAAAATAAAAATGATTCATTAAAAACAACTGTGATAGTTCTTTATAATTATAATTATAACCCTGCAAGGACTTCAGATGGCGCAAACTCTGGATCAACATACACCATTCCAAATTTTGCTATATATCCTAATCATTAACATGAACTCATTGATCATTCACGTTAAATTAATACATTGCTGAAATTAATACATTGTTAGCTGCGTGATTTGTATATGTACATTTCTTAAAATTACATAATTCAGACACAGTTACCTCTGATAACAAATTACTCTAAATTGTAATGTTGACATGAATTTTCTGTAAAGCTGCTTTGAAACGATATGTACTGTGAAAAGTGCTACTGTATACAAATAAATGTGAATTGAATTGAATTAATTATATGATGCGATGCACAGATGCAGTTCATATCAAAATGATATATACAGTTGCAAGAAAAAGTATGTGAACCACTTGCAGAATCTGTGAAAATGTTAATAATTTTAACAAAATAAGGGAGATAATACAAAATGCATGTTATTTTTTATTTAGTACTGTCGTGAGAAAGATATTTCACATAAAAGATGTCTACATATAATCCATAAGACAAAAAAATAGCTGAACTTATTAAAATGACCCAGTTCAAAAGTTTGTGAACTATTGATTCTTAATACTGTGTGTCATTATCTGGATGATCTACGAGTGTTTTTTTGTTTTGTGATGGTTGTTCATGAGTCCCTTGTTTGTCCTGAGCAGTTAAACTGAGCTCTGTTCTTCAGAAAAATCCTCCAGATTCCAAAAATTATTCAGTTTCCCACCATTTTTTGCACATTTGAACCCTTTCCAGCAGTGACTGAATGATTTTGAGATCCATCTTTTCACACTGAGGACGACTGAGGGACTCAAACACAACTATTAAAAAAGTTTCAAACATTCACTGATGCTCCAGAAGAAAACGCGATGCATTAAGAGTCGGGGGGTGAAAACATTTGGAATTTGAAGATCAAGGTAAATTGTATTTAATTTGTGTTCCGGGAAACATGCAAGTATCTTCTGTTGCTTCCAAAGGGCAGTACTAAATGAAAAAAAAAAATGATATTCAAGCGAAATAAGAAAAGTTTTGAGTCCCTCAATTGTCCTCGGTGTGAAAAGACGGATCATTCAGTCATTCAGTCACTGCTGGAAAGGGTTCAAATGTGCAAAAAATGGTGGGAAACTGAATAATTTTTGGGATCTGGAGGATTTTTCTGAAGAACAGAGCTCAGTTTAACTGCTCAGGCCAAACAAGGGACTCATGAACAACCATCACAAAACAAAAAAACACTCATAGATCATCCAGATAATGACACACAGTATTAAGAATCAATAGTTCACAAACTTTTGAACTGGGTCATTTTAATAAATTCAGCTATTTTTTGTCTTATGGATTATATGTAGACATCTTTTATGCAAAATGTCTTACTCAGGACAGTACTAAAAAAAAATAAAAAAAATAACATGCATTTTGTATGATCTCTTATTTTGTAAAAAATTTGCACATTTTCACAGATTCTGCAAGTGGTTCACATAATTTTTTCTTGCAACTGTATATTATTGTAATTCCAGTTAGTACATCACAACTACAAACAAGAGATTTGTGTTTGAATGTGACAAATAAGATTACAAAGGTTTTTATTTGCAAACGGATATACGGTTACTGATAGTTTCATAATTAAATACAATACACAGATAATTAATATTTATTTTATTTAATGAAAATGTACTGGGTGTCATAAATGAATTAATTGCGAATGCTTTTATAATTTGCAGCTGCTTCCCCAGGCTTATATGAGGATCAGTGTTGAGTCCATGAGCAAGGTCAGACCTTGACAGGTCTGTGGGGCAAACCTAAATTGGAGAGGCAATTAGAGCAGACGGGGTAGAGAGGGAGCAGAGAGGAGTGATGAATTACTGTAGGCTCACAAATGGACACAAAAAATGGCCTCTGGTGTATTTCCCTGCAGACTCACATAGCCCGATGCTAAGATATGACAGCAGGTCTTTGCAGACGTTCACAGTAAAACGCTCCTCAAGGATTTAAGAGAAAACGTACCTTCTGAGCAACATGTCAAGACTATTTGATCACATCTGTAAATGAGCAATTCACTAAATACAGATGAATACTGTAAAATAACACTGTGATACTGTAAAAGAAGCAATATAAAATGACTATGAAAACAATCAAATCCCCCCTGATCTTTATAACTGGTGCTCTGATCAAGCCGCCTCTCAAACAGCTTGCGAGTAACAAATTGACTTCTTTTTCATGGCTTAATGCGCTTAAACGGTCAAATACATACAAAATTATGTAAAAATGCCTGTCTTGCCAAGTATTCAGATAAATACAGTCAGTAGAATGTAAATAGTTGAGAGAAAATGCATGTTGTGTAACAGTATATTGGATCCGTGCATAAGCTCTTAAAGTGACAGCAGCCTAATAAACCTGCTGCTGTCTGTCATGTTAAAGGTCCCGTTCTTCGTGATCCCATGTTTCAAACTTTAGTTAGTGTGTAATGTTGTTGTTAGAGTATAAATAAAATCTGTAAAATTTTAAAGCTCAAAGTTCAGTGCCAAGCGAGATATTTTATTTAACAGAAGTCGCCTACATCGAACGGCCAGTTTGGACTACATCCCTCTACTTCCTTCTTTAATGACGTCACTAAAACAGTTTTTTGACTAACCTCTGTTATTTTCATCCCGCAGTCCAATCACCGGGTCTGATTCCGGCTCAAATTGATAGGGTAAAATTAAAGACATGTTTACAATAACACTGAGCGCATGCATCTCCACGTTATGGTAAGAGGCGTGACCTTTCCGGGCAAGGTTCGCTAATAAGCTGCTGTCGAATCACAACACAGGAACCGCTGGCACAATCAGAACTCGTTACGTATTTCTGAAGGAGGGACTTCATAGAACAAGGAAGTCATCAGCCCGTTTTTATGACAGTGGAAACAGCGGTATACAGATAAGTAAATTATGTGAAAAATACTGTGTTTTTTTACACGCGAAACATGAACACATGTTATACTGCACACTATAAACACAATCAAAGCTTCAAAAAACCACGAAAAACGGGACCTTTAAAGGGATAGTTCACCCAAAAATGAAAATTATCACATGATTTACTCACCCTCAAGCCATCCTTGGTGTATATATCTTCTATCTTCTTTCAGATGAACACAACCGGAGATATATATTTAAAAATGTTCTTAGTCCTCCAAGGTTTATAAAGTTTTTTTTCTGCGACTAACCGACTAATACAGTTTCGGTCGACTAAGCCCCTTCTTGACAACTAACATTTAGTCAACTATTAGGGTGCAGCCCTAATGTTATGTTAGGGTTATGTTTAGTTTAATTGTAGTTTAGTTTGTTTTTGTTCTTGCCTGAGTTTCCTGTCATTGTTAGTTTCCACAGTTGTTAATGAGTTTTGTATATAAGCTTTCAGTTCATTCAGTTCTTTGTTTGGTGTCATATATGATTTTATGGATTCATATGGTCTCCTGAGTATTTTGGATTATAATAAATATCTTTGTTGTGTGTGCTGCTTACCATATTGTGACAGTTATGACCTCAAAACACTTTTACCATAGAGCACGATTTGTAAATGAATACATTTTGACATTTGCATCACATAATCATCTCCATATGTTTGAATTTTCTGACATTTGCACTTGCAATGCGGATTGGGTACGAGTTCTGTAAGACACAAGCCATTATAAAGGAGACTTGAAGTAGTAAGCTAAAATGTGTATTTATCTCACTTTTGCTTTTGTAAACACTATCAGGATTATGGGCGAATTAGGTGGTACTTTATTTTCAAATGCAATAGAGTTTTAGTGCCTCTGACCTGACATTTAATTTTCAAACTGCCACGATACATACAACAACCAACATAATAAACGCTGTTGAAAATTTACGTTCATTCACTGAACATGCTTTTAGTACCACTCACTCGCAAGAAGCAATGTGTAAGAACCAACAGTAATATTGTATTACGGAAATGTTTCCACTAACTCTGGAAGTGTGTTAAACATTTATGCTTCTAATACTTTATCTTTGGCTGTGTTATAATAATTTGATTGCATATTGAATATGTGAATGTGTTAAAGAATTATTACTGCTCAAATGAATAAAGATCAGTTCATTTTACTGAACAAAATTCAAATATCAAGTCAGTAAAATGATCCAATATTTCCATAACTAATGCGTACAGGATGTTATAACACAACCTGAATAAATAATCGTAATTTATAATTGCATCTGTAGCAACCATTACAATCACTGTCCACATTTTGGAATAATAATTAAAAAAGGCAAACACAGACAACATGACCTGAATTGTTTATGAACTACTCATCATTATTGACAGCCTCAATCAACATTTAAATTCACTGAAGATTTGTTTTTCTCCATGCATTTGAATGGTGGCTAAGCCTTATATTCTGCCTAGCATCACCTTTTGTTTTGCACAAGAAAAAGTTATACAGGTCAACTTCAACAGCATGAGAATGAGTAAATGATGACAGAATTTGAACTTTTGGGAGAATTATGTATTTAAAAGAGAAAAAATGAATGACAGTCAAAATCATTTAATCACTCCAAACTTCGGTAATATCATTCGTGTTCAGGATTTTGTGCATATATTTGTATTTTTTTATTTATTTCCGCAGTATATCCCAGATTTGACATGGCAGTAATTGGAATCATTCAGTGCATCCCAGCTCTCTTTGAATGACTGCTATTTGAGGCTGCTAATCCTGTTTTTCAGGCAGTGCTCAGCACTGTGAGTAGTAGGGTATGTGTGCGAGACAAATGGAGCAAATTGGTTAGTCCTAATTCAGAGCTGCAATGTGTTTTGTGACCCATGGATCAGTGTACTGGTTATTATCAAACACTCACCTGCTTTTGTCAGATCTGTTGTGTGTGTTGTGGACAGCACTTCACCTAGAAATGTACAAAAAAAAGGTACAATCGGTGATGATGAACATTATGATTTTCAAACTTTTCATTGTTGTTTTGACTCCAATAACATTTTCTTTCATGCAATTTTAATAGCTCTGTATTTTTCTAAAACAAATGCAGAATATTGTGTATACTTCATGGAGAAGGTACTCCCAGGAAATGCAGTGACCACAGTGAAAAAAGTATCAATATAAATAATTCTATCTAAATAGTTGCTGCATTTGCTTAGCAACAAGTGTGAAGCATTTTTAAGTCTTTCTAAATGAGCCACTTGACATTTACATTTATTTCATTTATTTGTATAGAGCTTATATATACATATATATATATATTACCGGTGTGTAGTGCAGGAGAGACAAGACTTAAACAGACATCCACTATACAGGGTTTTAATAGAGACTGCAGGAGAGTATACACGATACACAAGTTAAGCCACAACAAAGAACGGACAGGGAGTAAAGGGAGTGAGTCCATTATATGGGGCGTGCTGACGAGGAGGTCCAGGTGAAGATGATCTGTGATGATGGGGAGATGACGAGGGAAGTGAGTGCAGGTGTGGAGAACAGGAGGACTATGGAAAATGGAGTTCAGGAGACACGATATATATATATATATATATATATATATATATATATATATATATATATATATATATATATATATATATATATATTAGTACAGTCCAAAAATTTGGAACCACTAAGATTTTTAATGTTTTTAAAAGAAGTTTCGTCTGCTCACCAAGGCTACATTTATTTAATTAAAAATACAGTAAAAAACAGTAATATTGTGAAATATTATTACAATTTAAAATAACTGTTTTCTATTTGAATATATTTCACAAAGTAATTTATTCCTGTGATCAAAGCTGAATTTTCAGCATCATTACTCCAGTCTTCAGTGTCACAGTGTCTAATATGCTGATCTGCTGCTCAAGAAACATTTAATGTGTACAATTGTACAAAATATTTGTGTACAATATTTTTTTTCAGGATTATTTGATGAATAGAAAGTTCAAAAGAAAAGTGTTTATCTGAAATCTAATCTTTTGTAACATTATAAATGTCTTTACAGCCACTTTTGATTGATTTAATGCATCCTTGCTGAATAAAAGTATTCATTTCTTTAATTTCTTTAAAAAAAAATAAAAATAAAAATTCGTACTGACCCCAAACTTTTGAACGGTAGTGTATAATGCTACAGAAGCTTTGTATTTCAGATAAATGCTGTTCTTTTGAACTTTCTATTCATCAAGGAATCCTGAAAAAAAAAAGTACACAACTGTTTTCAACATTGAAAATAATCAACAAATATTTCTTGAGGAACTAAATCATCATATTAGAATGATTTCTGAAGGATCATGTGACACTGAAGACTGGAGTAACGATGCTGAAAATTCAGCTTTGCATCACAGGAATAAATTATTTTGTCAAATATATTTAAATAGTACACAGTTATTTTAAATTGTAATAATATTTCACAATATTACTGTTTTTTACTGTATTTTTAATTAAATAAATGTAGCCTTGTTGATCAGACGAAACTTCTTTTAAAAACATTAAAAATCTTAGTGGTTCCAAATTTTTGGACTGTACTATATATATATATATATATATATATATATATATATATATATATATATATATATATATATATATATATATATATATGAAGTACTTTCCATGTATGTGATTTATGTTAATAAGCACATTACATTTAGTGTACTTCTATGAAAAACAAAAAATTAAAACACATTGATTTAAAATCTACTCTAATGTAAAACATTTAATTTGGCATTATTACAAAGTGCATTTTTTTAAAAGTGTACTTAAGAAACAGTAATGAAAATGTATTCTCTTAAGTAGACTTAGCGGCATTTTATTTCATAAATTCTATACTATATTTTCTACAAGAACGTTTTTTAATAGCATATACCTTTTGAAGATTTGAAGTACGCTACAGCCTCGTTCAGACTGTTAGTTCAAATCTGATTTTTGTGCATATCTGATTGGAATGCGATCACATTTAGCATGTGTGAACAGCAAAAACTTCACATGAAATGCGATGCTTACAAATTCGTATTGAGCTACATTCATATGGTTTGAAATCATATTCAAATCGCATTTCTGGAATTCCGTTTCCTCATATCCACAGCATCAGGAATCAAACTGAGCATGTTCAACACTCATTCAGCAGAAGGAGAGGTGAACAGAACTACTTTGTAAACATACATGTACCCCAAGCACAGGTGGGTAGACAAGTCGCGAAACAAACTCCAACCAGCTGGAAGGGGACACAGGGGAAATTGAGAGCTCAACCTATTTCAACTTGTTCTCACTCCCTGGGCATCCAATAAATGCCACATATCCAAGACTTTTGAGAGTCATTATACTGACTCCAAAAGGGCCCTTTAGTGCCTTTATTGCGTCACTGCCAGTAAACCCATTGCTTTCAAAGAAAAAAAAAAAAAAAAAAAAAAAATGCCGTTGTTAAATAAATCAATAAATGCTACACCTTGTATCTCTATATTTCCAAATTTTTGTTTTATTGTTATTAAAAAAAACCCAAAACAATTATATAGGTCACCCTTTACACTTGTATGTGGGTTTTTACAAATATTTAACGAATGAAAAGGATTTTAAAGAGCTTGTGCTAAAACCTCGTAACTCCATTGAATCCTCAAACCGTCAGTCAAACCTCATAAATCCGCACACAGTTTGGACATCTCTTCTATGCAATGCAAAGGTAAATAAAGATCTGATGCTTGGGAAAAAAAAAAAAGTAAAGCGTTTTCTTTACTCAAAACAACACTGTCTATAAACGGTATGTATCACTCTGAGGTCTGAAAACGCGCCGGCGCGTTTTGCAGGTTTTTTTTCACATTGCAGCAAAACAGACTTAAAATACTCCGTCATTTTTTGTCATAGAGACATAAGTAATATATCAATTGAAACTATAGGAATATCTTCTTTTATTTGTATACACTCAGAGTAAAAACAAAATGTTGTGCTTTTTGTAGAATAAAGAAAACTAACATGATGCGTGATTTCTCCTCTCCCTCTGAACGAAGTCCAATCTGATAGTTCTCAGAAAATGAACTGTAACTTAGTGAATACTAATCACAGAAAAATTAATCTTATGTCTAAAAAAACGTTAAGATGTCAGGTTTTAAATCATGTAAGTCAAATCGAAAACAAACCTTCTGTGTTTATGTAATCTGTATGAAAAGAGAGCCATGTCAGAAGTCCGTGATTCAGCTCATTATCCGCTAATGCGGCCACGCCCACGGAGGGAGCGCTATTCAGACGCAAATTCAGAGGCAATACATGCATTCATCGTCTCAATCGTGTATTTATTGTCTTGAAAAGTGTTTATCTGGATGTAAAAGTCATGGTTAGCGAGCTCTAGAAGACATGCAGTTAGTTCCTGTTTTCTTTTCTTCTATAGATGAATTTTAGATGAGTTTTTGTTTCTTTAGCGCCCTCCGGCTGCAGTATGAATTGGAAACTACATTCATGGAATAGCCTCTTCTTCTTTTAAGGCCAATACACACTGCCCCGACGACGGCCAACAAACGCCAACAAACTCGTCTGTTGGAGTTTGTTGGTTTGGTGTGATACCCCTGTTGGCGTTTGTTGGCCGTTGTTGGCGTTGGTCGGAGTTGGTTTTCACCCGACTGAACATGTTTAATCGGCGTTTGTCGGGTCGTGGAATGTCTGCGCGGTGTGAACAGTTTTCCAACAGACGGCAACAAACTCTGACGTAATCCTGACCTTGCCGCGAACCGTTGCCATGACGATGAGGCAAGTCCCTTCCTTGCAAACACTACGTGTAGGTGCTGGTCTTGTTTTGTAAATGATCGCAGTAGTGAAAATGGCAGGGTTTTGGACAAATCAGAAAGAAGAATTAGTGTGCCTTTGGGAGGAGAGGCCAGAGCTGTATGCAGTGGGTGTGGCCGCGTATACCAATCATGATGCAAGGGGAAATGCTGTAAGATCGATGGCTACAGCGCTTGGGATTTCAGGTTAGTATTTTTATGCTCAATACTTTAATACAACGAAAATATATATGCATATATATATTAATATAATAATCTTGAATGGATGTTATTAGATATGTTATAGTTAATATAGTTATAGTTATTATAGTGGCATAGTTATTAGATATGTTGGGCTATTTAAAAAAATGACAATGTTAAGCTATAAATGTTATGTTAATGCACTATGAGGCAAATAAAGATAAATAAAATATTTAATAAATTGTTTGTTTGAAAAGGTTTGTATATTGTGTACCCTGTATGGAACATTAATGTCCTTTGTCAGTCACTGTTTAATCGATGAACTGCACTACTTGAAGTTTTTGTTTTTTTCTCAGAGATGTAACATACTGTCACAGAACCCTTGTTTCCCTGGACTTCATTTCCCAAGATCCTCCTGTTCTCCACACCTGCACTCACTTCCCTCGTCAGTTCCTCATCAGCACTCATCACCTGCACCTGCTACTCTATTGTCTGCAAACTCCCATTATTGCACTCACTCCCTTCACTCCTCGTCCGTTCTCTGTTTTGTTAAGGTGTCTGTCTGTTGTTCCTTGCCATTATTTGAAGTAAAGTGTCTATTATTGTGGAAATCCGTATCTGCCTCATCTCTCTACCAGCCACCTGTAACACATACATTTTATACTTGCTACAATTGCGTTGACCTGTGCTACAAAACTTTCAACCTCTGTAGTATCAATGCTGTGTGCAAAAAATAAATAATAATAAAATTGATCATACAGCCCTTTTTATAGGTATATCCAGGTATCATATCATGTTCCAAACAAATTTAATGAAAATTGTTTGAAAAATGTTCAATTGTTTGTATTTCACAGAAGCTGAGGTAAAGAAGAAGATGGATAGCATGAGGACACAGTACAGCAGATACTTGATGGCAGCGGAGGATATCACACTCCAAGGCAGGAATGGTTTCTGAGGAGACTTAAGTTTTTAGAGATGCACATCAAAAAGAGACCCTCAACATCAAACCTTGATCTTCAAAATGTGAATTTATTCAATACAATATGTTGAAGTAGGTGTGGGGGCAGAGAAATATTTACAGCAATTTAGCCCATTGTCATGGACAGCTCACCTCTCAGAATTAAAGTAGTCCTATCAACCTCTCCATTTAAAAATGTAACTTAAATTAAATTAACCATTAAAATGTACGGTTCTCATATTTTACTGTTAAATAATACTGTTTACTATTTGTTTATCATGTTATATACATTATATACATTATACTGGGTATGGATGAAAAAAATTAATTGCTATATTCTATCCCACTGCCAAGGAACAGCTCCTGCCTCTGAGTTAAAGTACTCCATCAGCCTTTCCCTGTTTTGTTTGGCCACACTGCTTGCATTCGTGGACCTTGGCAATGCTGCCTGTTGCAGGGTAGGGTCCTGCCTCCAGGATTCTTGCCCATCCTGATCAGCTATTCCACACAGATAAGCATTGCCACATTCATCACGTAAATAGTTGTGAAGGGCACATGATGCAAGAACAATAATCTCCACAACATTTGGATCAAGATTAATTGCGGTTAAAAAAACCCTAAATCTGTTCGCAAAGATGCCGAAGGTATTTTCAACAATACGGCGGGCACGGGATAGCCGGTAGTTGAAGACTCTCTGTTCTCTGGAAAGCCCTCTCCTGGCAAAAGGCTTCATTAAATATGATTTTAACGGAAATGCTTCATCTGCCACTACAAAAAAGGACAATGTCATGTCTGTCCCTGGCAATGGAGTGGGTTGAGGAATGTTTGCAGTTCTCTGCTCTAGAGACTCTTGCAGTGTTGACCCTCTGAAAACTCCTCCATCAGACACTCTTCCATTACATCCTACATCAACATATAGAAATCTATAATTGCTGTCAACCAAAGCCATCATTGACAATCGAGTTAGTGTTTTTATATTTGATGAACTGTGCTCCGCAGTGAGGGGGAGGGGGGGATGGGTAAATTCGTATATGCTTCCCATCCAAAGCCCCTAAACAATTGGGGAATTTGCATTAGCTTCGAATCCTTCTGATACTTTCACCCACTCATCTGCTGTTGTAGGGCACTGGAAAAGAGAATAACACATTTGTAAATAAACTATGAATTAATAATTTTTAAACAATATTTTACAGGACTCTACTATTTCACTTGAGGAGGGTGAAGGTGATGACAGAGGAGAGGATAAAGAGCAGGAGAAAGAAGAGGAAGAACAAGAGAGAGAAGAGGAGGAGAAAGAGGTTGAGCCTAAAGTAGAGAAAAGGCGTCGTAAAAGAAGAAATTCATCTGATTCTGCTCAAGCCCAAGACCTTGCCATTCTTGGGGCCAGAAATGAAACTCTCAAAGTTCTGACAGAGAAGCACCAGCAGAATCAGCAGCCACCCAAGAATGACGGCATATATAGCTTTTGCCAGTATATAGAGCAACAGTTAAGGGCAATTGAAGATCCACACCACTTACAATATGTTCAGTTCCAAATTCATCAAATTCTGTATTCTCCTCGCCCCTCTTCCAGCCAATATGCTGTGCCATATTTATAGCCACTGTAGTCCCCAAATGTATTTTCAAATTGTAATCAGTTCCATGGTGTACCGAGATTTAAAGTAAGGATTTAATTTAATTTAAATAGTTAAGGATTTAAATAGTAATTGACATGAATAAAGAATCACTTTTTCAAAGTATTGTTTTTATTCTTGTCTCATTCCAAAAAATAAATAAATAAATAAATGTTTTGTTCCCAAACTTAGAAACTGTAAAATTATCTTAAAGGAATCTACCATTTAATAACAGCATTATACAGCTCTTTTATAATTATTTACAAGCAGATCGAGAATGAGGTAAACAACATGCATTTATATTGCGTGCATTAATTTCTGTGCATGGTTTACCCTAATGTAAATAAATTAACAATGGTTTAATTATAGTAAAACTATGTTATTGAATGGCTATTTATTTTTAGCATATTGATTAGGTTACCATTTGTATAACCAAAGTTTTATTTCAAAAACCATGGTTAAACAAAATTTTTGTTGTTGTTGTAGCAAAATCATTATTAATTTGTGGTTACCATGGTGTTATTACAATAACCTTTTTTATTATTATTTGCAGTAATACCGTGGTTAATTTTCATAAGGGTAGCACTGACTCTATTATTGAACTATATATAGCGCTGGAGCCAGTGGCTTTGTTCAGCACCACCGGACCGGACAGTTACTATAACGATGCGCATACTTCACTTAAAGCGAGAAGAACAGAACGGATACCGATATTTTCTTTGCAATAAGGTAATTATATATCGACATATCAATTAAACCAAAGTTGTGAGGAATGCCTACCTTCAGATATCTTTCTTTAAGAACCTCATAGATGGCTCTGCATGTATCTGGAATAAGCTCACTTAAAGTTGAGCATCCTATCCGAAAAGTGTAATGCAGGCTACGAAATGATTCCCCTGTGTAATAAAAGAATAAAAAATAAAATGCTTTTATAATTGTAATAGTGTAATTTTTAATTAGCTAGTTTAAAAAATTAAAATTACATTTTTAATATACTAGATATATTAAAAATTAATATATCTAGTACAAAACTGATAGAAGATGAAACATATGCTAGGCCTATTACCTGTTGCCAAGAAACGAAGAGTAACCATTAGACGTTCGCCGGGTGAAATGGCATCTCTGTAATTTGTGTTTTGTTTTTTAATTATTGGTGTCACCATCTCAATTAGTCGATGAAACTGATCAGGGACCAATCTAGCGAAATTTTGGAAGCTTTGAACGTCTTCCCACTGAAGCTCTTTGCACAAACTAAAGTAAGCGGCCCGTCTTCCCCGTCTCAGCAACCAAGGCTTCACCCACAGCCTCTTTCGTTTTACTCGCCGCTTTTTCATGCGCAGAATGACTCGTAACGACATTAGTAAAAGTAAAATTTTCATTGCCGTAAGAGGATCATCCATTATTTCCCAAACTTGACACTATCTCTATTATATCAGACTCGATGTTTGTTGGTGTCTGTTGGGGCGGTGTGAATTGGCCTTTAGATGAATTTGTGGACTAAAAATGCACACAGAGCGCCCTCCGACTTCAAGTATGAATTGAAAACACCAGCGCTCACAGTAATGACAATGAATATTAAATAAATATAACTCCTCTGTATAGAAAATTGACATAAGCATATGAGAATCCAATATTTCTCCAAATGTGCATGCTTTTAAACTAAAAGCCTATATTCAGACTCTTTGCATCACAGAAATACATTATATTTTAAAGTATAATATAAAACCATTACTTTATATTGTAATAATATTTTTCTGTATGTTTCATATATCATGATGAGCTTGAGACATCACAGAAGGTTTTTTTTCACAGCCTACCTGACTGAAATGCCTCATTAATATGCAAGTAATTTCAGCTCATTACTATGCAATTCTTTTGTCTTCTCAGGTGAGAATGGCCCATTATTCAGTGGTGATTCACGCCTCCTCGCATACTGTGTTTCTTGGCAAAAAGTGTCTTACAAAAACTAAATCAATATATTGTTTTATATGAAGGAGTAGGCAGCATAATTTTTACATAATTTTGAAGCAAAAATTCTAGTTTACAACCTCAAATACCCTAAAGTATTGTAAACACAGATTTACTATACTTTTTTTGGCCTTATTTCAGAGACTTAAGTTTTTTGTTTTTTCAGTAACCACGCATAAATGTTATTCCTTCAAAAACACAAACATGTACATACATGTTTCTCACATATTATTGTAGCCTAGTTTGTGTTGAATACAGTGTAATGACACTTTTTCCATTAATATGTTTATGAACAACTGAAAAAAGCACAAATGTCAGGGCATGTCAAAACTTCTCCAGGCCCCAAATCAGCCTCAGACTCCAGAGGGTTAAAGGGAGCAAGAAGAGGAAGCAGAGAACAGGGGCGTAGTTTGCAGGGGGGTGGGGGAGGTAACCCCCCAATATTCAAATCCGTCAGTTACAACCCCCCAATATTTCAACATGAAAATCACAGTAGATCTATACTAACATATGTATAATTCATTTATTTTGTAACAATAATTTTGTTTCTAATCGAATATGAGTTTGTCATAATAAATTAGTCAAAAACCCCCCTTCCATTGAACCAATTGGTAACGCCCAACCAATGAGCGTCGCACTTTCACCAAAACAACGCAAGTGGAGCTCTAATGTTTGAATGGAGAGCACGGGTAGCACCAAAAAATGAAGAGAACCATTGCCCAGCCGACTATATTAAATTTCTGTTCAAAGAGGGATGTTAAAAAGAATAAAGCATGTACTGAGAAGGAGGTATGAAAACATTGTAATAGCTAGGTACACTCCACATATATTTTAGCTAGCTAATCCATTGCAATTTAGCCATAACTATCAGCGTAACTGTAACCAGTTACCAAAACAGCCGTCTGTTTTTTTACTTCATTTTTCAATAGTGTCTTATCAATGACAAAAGTATTCACATCGGTGTTTGTTTTCTTCCTTAATTAATCTGACTTTTGAACGAATTGGCTTGAATGAATGATTGTAACTCACTCATTAGAACGTCGAATCGCTGCCACCTACTGGCGGTTTCAATATTTAACAATTTCTTTCTTTTTAGAATCACTCCGTTATGTTAGAATTTAGATAGATAGATAGATAGATAGATAGATAGATAGATAGATAGATAGATAGATAGATAGATAGATAGATAGATAGATAGATAAAGAAGAAATAAATTATCCAATAACGCTTTTTTAATAAAAAATAAATAAATAAATAACAGGCAGCATACCAACGCTCAACCCCCCCAATGTTGAAACCAAATCTATGCCCTTGGCGGAGAAGGGTCTTCATCTGATATTTCCCGTCTAGTTGTAGCCAATATGCTATATAAATGATAAGGTAATTATTATCAAATTAAACATAGCACAATTCGACTTGCTCTGGAACAAATAATAGATTAATAAGACCAAAGATTACCCGTTCTATGTACTCAAATTGAATTATGTCTCATGTTTAACCACTATCCGCTTGTTAAGTCATGACGTAAGGAACGCCGTTTCCGGGTCCAAGCCTCGACTCATTTCACTTGAGAATGCCATCGACGGCCGTTTATGAGCGATATTTATTCATATTAAACATCAATCATTTAAAAAAGTTAAACAAATACTTACAGTCTACACAACAGTCTCTGTGCTCACAGCATCACAGACATTAATATTTTAACGATTTATAAAAGATGAATCATTGTCTGGCCATCTGGAATTTTGGTGTGGAGATAAAGGTTATGATTCTAATTTTTTTGTAGTATTACACCACATCGCGTGTGTATATTAGCACCATTTGTTGTTTTCTTGTGGTATGAGATAGAGCGTTAGGACCCGGAAGCGCTGCCGCGTGACGTCAGACTTAACAACCGAATAAGAGCCAGCGGTAAATCCCCAAAGCAGTGGCCGAGATTAAGCTGTTCTCGGCGGGTACACCGGCACTGAACGCCCATTGACGCCCTGGAGCTCGCATGTCCGAAAACGTCAAAACAAATTGTAAAAAAGGTGCTATTATTAAATACAAGTCACATAATTCAGGTCTAAACAACTACATTCTCCCCTAAAAAACTATATAAAAAAAAAAATATATATATATATATATATATATATATATATATATATATATATATATATATATATATTCAAGTTATTTTCCATAACTCCACAATTGTTTGATTAACATTAATGAAACAGACTGCCCATATATTAAGAACTACTGTACCACACGGATCTAATATAATGTTACACATCTCATGTTTTTCCCCAACAGTTAACCAAACATTCACATTACAGATAATGTTTGTGTGAAAACTCACCAATACATACTTTTTTTTTTTTTTTTTTTTTTTTTTTAAATACTGTAATTCTGTGTATGTGTGTATATCAGGATTGTGGCGTCTTTGTGCGCGAGCTTCGGATCTGTCAGTCAGTAAGATCAATTTGTTTACTTCAGTATAGGGCTGCACGATTAATCGCATGCTATTCTCACGCGCATTTCGTCAGTAAAGCCGGTTCCCTGATTACCGCTAAATCGCCATCACCTGCTTTCAAATGAAGCGGCATTTAATAGACAGAGCCGTAGGTCACTGAAAAGCCACGCAATATCGCGTTCATATCGCAGATGAATCGCCTGCGATAATGAACGCGATATTGCGTGGCTTGTCCGTGAACTACGGCTCCGTCTATTAAAAGGCGCTCCGTTTAAAAACAGGTGATGGCGATTTAGCGGTAATCAGGGAACCGGCTTTACTGACGAAATGCGCGTGAGAATAGCATGCGATTAATCGTGCAGCCCTACTTCAGTATGAGTTTGAAAATCACATTTCACTGGTTCAGACTCAGTCAAGAATTCACTATGAATATTCGTTATAAGTTGGAATGCTGCTTTACAACAATACCAAACTTGTGCTGAGAGGAAGCGCCAGTCGTCCAGAAGCGAGCAGTGAAAAACTAAATAATTGTTTTCATTATGTGGCCAAGTGGTCTAAATATACAATGTTTCTATTTTGTTAAAAAATGTAATGGCCCCTTTAAGAAATCTTCTCTCTCTCTCTCTCTCTCTCTCTCTTCTCGCGATACTGTTTGCGCGATTTGGATGCGTGCGCGCGACCAGAGAAGCCATTCTCACTGTACATGAGAGCTCCATGTGGTAGTGCATGCATTTCGTCTAATCTAATGTAGTTTCATCATCTTTTCGGGTAAATATTACTCCAATATGTTTAATATGTACAAATATGCGTTGAAATGGAGTTCGAAAGAGTATTTGATGTTTATATTTCAGTCAATGCTTTTGGATCGCGTGTCTGACGAGTGAACCTCGTGGCAAATAGTAAAGGATTATTGGGTATGTAAATTTCACAATTTGATAAGTATTTCAAAGCAATGTTTATTTGATTATGCATGTGTATATATATATATATATATATCTGTTATAGATGTGTTAAGAGCTATTTTATGATTGATTCTGATTTATTTTTCTTATGGTTCATGGTTAATATGTGAAACAAAGGGAATGTGGCTTTACTAATGTGCTCTTATTTTTCTTCTGTACCTCAGCCACTGCCGTATTCCAGTCTATATTACCATTTAAGTTTTTTTTCAAGTAATTTGGTTATTTCCGGTGGACTCTGGTGTGTTTTTTTTTGTTAGTCTTTCACCTTGCATCTTACTGTATCTCAGTGGTTGCATGTCCTCCTCTGAACTACATCTAGTCGATTTGATGTGACACTTATTATTGTCGTAAACTTATCTTTGCAACAATTGATCGTCATTTCTCAGAATTTGATTGCTTAAATTGTGGATAAGAGTTTTTCCTTTTTGTATGATAATAAGTGAAATTTTTAATTATTCAAAATCTCCTTTTGTAAGCTTGCCTATTCAAGTCTTGCTCCCATCGACCGCTGTCATTATTTGAACAGCAGTCAGATTAAACAAACCCCAAGTTTTGAAAAGCATAATTTTGCTTCCGGTGTGTGTCTCTTTTCTTCCACCCGGTTACATTTTTGGTACCAGGAGTGGGGTATCTGACAGTTGGGAGCTCTTAGGTGTTTAGTGCGTTTTTTTCTGGAATACGGTAGTGGTGGGTACGTGAGCTGCAGGGACCCGGAGTGGAGGCGGTCAACCGTGCTTTAAGTGTCCAGTGTGACGACGTCGGCTGAGGGTTCGTGGCCAAGGGACTGGATCGCTGGACGAGGAGGGGACATCGCCATCTGTGGCTGAAGCTCAGGAGTGTGCTGTAATCTTCTATGACTGTTTTGTGTGTTCTGCAAGAAGAGGAAGCAGTGTTACACAGACATTCTTTATCACATATCCTTTGAACTAAAGAAAAGAGACATTAAACAGACTTTGTGCTGCCAAAAGGACATTGAAATTTAATTCAACATGTCACAGTCTGATGATGAAGATCCAGTACAGGGTGCTGCTAGTGAACAGGGTTTAAGTCATGATATGGACGATGTGCAGAGACAAATCCAAGAGCTTAGCAGAAAACATGCTGAAGCTATGGCAGCTATTGCCAACCTAAGTGGAGAGCCAACTAGGTCTTACATATATGTACCAAGGGAACGCCACATTCAGTCTTTCAGTGGTGATTTTAGCAAAGATGGTAGAAATGTGGATGAATTCATTGAAGAAGTGGAAAGGGTATTGCTTGTAAGAAACCAGACTTCCGAAGACCAAACTGACTTTGTTCTTTCCCTATTGAAAGGTGCCGCTTTGGAAGAGGTTAGATTAAGGCGGGGGGATCAACCCCAGTGTGCGGAAGACATATTTTTCTACCTTAGGGAGGCCTTTAGGGAAAAGCGTAGTCTTGCCCAGTTACTGCAGACTTTCTATACTCGCAAACAGTTAGAAGGTGAAGACCTGCGTGCATACTCTCATGCCTTGTCACAAATATTGAACTCTCTCTTGAAGCAGTCACCCGATGCTGTTGCAAATGCGAATGTCGCTTTACGAGACCAGTTCATTGAGGGAACAAGAGATGCAGCGCTTCGAAGGGAACTTCGTAAATTGGTGAGGGACAAGCCACAGTCGACTTTGATTGAAGTAAGAGATGAAGCTTTAATGTGGTCTCTTGAAGATCCCAAGCTGCGTGCTGGTAAAGTAGCCCTTAACCGTAAAGTAAGCTCCGAAGCTACAGAAGTCCAGTGTGCGTCTGTGGTGATGCCAGCGAAGAGCTCTGTTACGCTTGATGAAGTTCTAAAATTAGTGGCGGAACAAGGCAAAGCCATAGGGGAGTTGACTCAAGCTGTTCAGAAATTGACTTTACATTGCACTAAGCCTGAATCTGTGAATCGTAGTAAATCTAAGGTGCAGCCTAGGTTTACTGATGACGGCCAGCCTATCTGTTTTAAGTGTAATGGGGTGGGGCACATAGCCAAAAACTGTGTGAGAAGAAACAAACAAGCAGTAAATGAGGATGCATCATCAGCCATGCCACAGGGAAATGCACACCCTCGGTCGCTGTGAGCCAAGCGATGCGAGGGCAATCTGTTGGCTCGACTCCCAAGGACTCAGATCATGATCGACTACTCCAACATGCTGTGGGGAGATGTCCTGTAGTTGACTTGAAAATCGGGGGAGTGAGTGTTTCGTGTTTACTTGACACAGGAAGTCAAGTGAGTACAATTACAGAACATTTCTTTAAAGAGCACTTAGCAGGTGAAGTAGACAACATGCTTTCCACATCCGGTTGGCTCAAAATTACCGCTGCTAATGGATTAGACATCCCGTATCTTGGTTATCTTGAGCTTACAGTTGAAACCATGGGTATCACTCTGCCAGAGTGTGGTTTTCTAGTAGTCCGAGATGCACAAAGCTCTTCAGCCGTTCCAGCTCTCATCGGCATGAATATTATAGGCAGATGCAGAGAGTTAGTTCATGCTGAGTTCGATACCACCTTAGGAGGGGAGCTACAGTCTGACTGGAGAGAGGTTTTCCAGCAAATGCAAAGTGTCAGTCCACGTGAGAAACGTTTTGTTGCACGAGTAGCTGGAAAAGAGACGGTGGTACATACCTGCTTCATCTATTGCAACTTTAATGGTCCGGGGGATAAAAAGTTCATTACCTGAGGGTTCAAAACTGTTGTTGGAGCCTGGAAATTTACCTTTACCTGGCGGCTTGATCGTGGTACCATCCCTTGTGTCCACTGTAAAACCCTTGTTTCCAGTGCATGTTGTGAATCTCTCCACAGAGGTTGTATGGTTGCAGCCCCGCACCCGGCTGGGTACTCTCTGTCCTGTTGAATCCTTAAGTCCAACGGAGGGTTGTGAAGTTAAGTTCCAAAGAATCGCAGCTGGAGTGGAAGAGATAACTGTAAACACAGAAGAGAGACTGGTATTGGCGAATACCATAACCGACTTTCTTAACAAGCTACGGTTAGGTGGTACTGCTGAGCAACAGGCTGAGCTTAAAGCTTTGCTATTGAGGTATGTGGATGCATTTGCGCTGGACGATGAAGAACTGGGGTTTTCTGATAAAGTACAGCACGAGATCAATCTGGTAGATGACGTTCCAGTTTCTCAGCCCTATCGGCGCATTCCACCAACCCAGTATGGTGAAGCCAGGGAACATATCACCAAGCTTCTTAAGAAGGGGATTATCAAACCTAGTAATAGTGCTTATGCATCGCCCATAGTACTTGTACGGAAGGCGGATGGTAGTCTTAGACTATGTGTCGACTACAGAAAATTGAACTCCAAGACAAAACGAGATGCCTTCCCTTTGCCCCGCATTGATGAGAGTTTTGATGCATTACAAGGTGCAAAGTTCTTCTCAACTATTGATTTGGCTAGCGGGTATCATCAGGTGGCTGTGCGTGAGCAAGACCAGCCGAAGACCGCATTTACTACCCCGTTTGGAATATTTGAATACTCTCGTATGCCTTTCGGAGTTTGTAATGGGCCTTCTACATTCCAGCGTCTTATGCAATCTACTATGGGAGATTTGATCTTCCAGATTATGCTGGTTTATCTGGATGATATTCTTGTATATTCATCTACTTTCCATGAACATCTCCAGAGACTAGAGGTCGTTTTCAGTAGATTGAAGGAAATGGGGCTCAAGGTGAAGCTTGAAAAATGCCATTTTCTCCAGGAAGAGGTAAAGTTCTTGGGTCATCAAATTTCAGCTCAAGGCATTGGTACTGACCCTGGGAAAGTTGAGGCGGTGAGAAATTGGAAAACACCTGGCACAGTAAAGGACTTAAGATCATTCCTAGGTTTTTGTAGTTATTACAGAAAATTTATAGAAGGTTTTTCCAAAATCGCTGGCCCTCTTCATGATTTGGTGAACTTGTGTCTGAAACAACACGGAATTGTGAGAAAGTCTGAGTTTTGTTCACTGTGGTCAGCCGAGTGTCAGGCAGCCTTTGAGTTGTTAAAGGATAAGCTTACATCTGCTCCTATATTAGGCTACGCAGACTTTTCTCTTCCATTTATAGTGGAGACTGATGCTAGTAATGAAGGTCTAGGTGCAGTCCTCTACCAACAACAAGGTGACTGTAAGAGAGTGATCGCCTACGCTAGTAGAAGACTACGTAATGCAGAGAAGAATGATCGGAACTATAGTAGTATGAAACTCGAATTACTAGCTCTCAAATGGGCTGTTTCCGAAAAATTCCGGGGGTATTTGTTAGGCTCAAAATTTGTGGTCGTCACAGACAACAATCCTTTATGTCACCTGCAAACAGTGAAATTGGGTGCTATCGAGCAAAGATGGATGGCCCAATTAGCAGTTTTCGAGTTTGAGGTTAAGTACCGACCCGGACGGCACAATGCTGCTGCTGACGCCCTCTCTAGGC
Source organism: Megalobrama amblycephala (assembly GCF_018812025.1). NCBI lineage: Eukaryota > Metazoa > Chordata > Actinopteri > Cypriniformes > Xenocyprididae > Megalobrama > Megalobrama amblycephala. Next base: position 2,629,416 of record NC_063056.1, read on the forward strand.
AGCCGTTAGTTCTGAGGACATGGAATATGATGATTGTGTTGCCATTTGTAATGTGATCAACCAGGGTACACCCTTAGATGTGGAATTGCTGACAGCGGGTGATCAGTGCTGTAAAGTGAGCCAGATCCGTGCTTTGGGGTGTGGAGCCAGGGTGGAAGGGACTGACACTCAGGGAGGTACATGTACTCTTCCAGGCTATACCAAATCTCAGTTAAAGGATTTCCAGCTGAAGGATTTGATTCTCTGCTCTTTTAGAGAGTTTTGGGATCAGAAGCGAAAGCCCACCAGTCAGGAACGACACAGCCTACCTAAACCTGTATTGTCACTGTTAAAGCAGTGGAAATATATTAGAGAATCCGATGGATTGCTCTATCGTGTGGTGGATGATCTTCATCTTGGTGAGTGCCAGCAGTTGCTCTTGCCAGCCTGTTTAAAAGATCAAGTCCTTGAAAGTGTTCATGATAAGATGGGACATCAGGGAATTGAACGTACCCTCAACCTGTTAAGGCAAAGGTGCTTCTGGGTTGGCATGTATGAAGATGTCGAAAGGTGGGTCAAAAAGTGTCAACGGTGTATTCTAACCAAAATGCCGCAGCCGAGAATCCGTCCTCCTATGAAGCCGTTCTTAGCTTCAAGGCCTTTGGAAGTAGTGGCAGTGGATTATACAGTGCTCGAACCTGCCTCAGATGGTCGTGAGAATGTGTTGGTCGTAACCGATGTGTTTACTATAATTTACACAGGCATTCCCAACCAGAGGACCAGCGAGCTGAAACCACAGCCAAGATTTTACTGAAAGAGTGGTTCATGAAGTATGGAGTGCCAGAGAGGTTACATTCGGATCAGGGGAGGAACTTCGAAAGCGAGGTGATCGCTGAGTTGTGTCGACTGTATGGAGTAAGGAAAACACGCACGAACTCCCTACCGTCCGCAAGGTAATGCTCAGTGTGAGCGATTTAACAGGACGCTCCACGAGTTGTTAAGAACACTACCTCCTGAGAAGAAAAGGCGATGGCCAGAACACCTTCCTGAGTTAATCTATGCATACAATGTAACACCACATGCAACAACAGGATACTCACCTTATTTCTTGCTGTTCGGCGTAGAACCACGTCTTCCTGTCGATGCTCTTCTAGGCCAGGAACAAGCTGTGGATAGAAAACAGGATTGGTTAGTAATTCACCAGAATCGCCTCAGAGAAGCTCATGAAAAAACGAGAGAATATGCAGAGCGCAAGGCTGCTGAGAGACTTGCTCCATTAAATGACAAAGTCTACTGTCCTACTGTTGGTGTTGGTCAGACGGTGTATTTACGTCACCGACCTGCTGGTAGAAACAAGATACAGGATGCTTGGGCTCCTACTGTGTATCGGGTCATACAGGTACAGGGCACCACGTATACGGTTGAACCTGTGGAGGGTGGTCCCAGTAAGAGAGTCCACAGAGTTGACTTACGCCCTTGTGTGAATCCTGTTGTGGAACCAGTGGTAACAGGGAGTAGTTTATCATCATCACCATCTACAGATCTGGTTGAGCCTGTGGAAGTTGGAAATACTGACACAGAGTTTGTGGTGTTGGAAGAGGTTACATTACCTCATCTTGAAGAGACAAGGAATGTTCATGTTGGAGTCTCTGGTTCAGCTGACGAAGCTTTAGATGTTGGACCTGTTTCCGTACTGGATAATGTGGAACCGCCAGTGGAATCAGAACCATCAGTGGAACATGAACCTGACCCTGTTCCTTCAGTAACCAAACCTGACCCAAGGAGGCCTGTTCCCGCACCCAGAAGGACCAGTCGGCCCAATGCTGGTATGCATTCAAACCCATTTAAGGAGCCAAGATCGGCCTGTAATTCTGTCTCTCTCAGTCCTGAAGTTTTCTCCCAGGTTTTGACAAGTCTTGGTAGTGTATTCTTCAGAGAGGCTGTGAAAGAAGTTAAGAATATGTATTGATGTCATTGAAGGACAATGACTTCTTAGCAGGGGAGAGTGTGGCCAAGTGGTCTAAATATACAATGTTTCTATTTTGTTAAAAAATGTAATGGCCCCTTTAAGAAATATCTCTCTCTCTCGCTCTCTCTTCTCGCGATACTGTTTGCGCGATTTGGATGCGTGCGCGCGACCAGAGAAGCCATTCTCACTGTACATGAGAGCTCCATGTGGTAGTGCATGCATTTCATCTAATCTAATGTTGTTTCATCATCTTTTCGGGTAAATATTACTCCAATATGTTTAATATGTACAAATATGCGTTGAAATGGAGTTCGAAAGAGTATTTGATGTTTATATTTCAGTCAATGCTTTTGGATCGCGTGTCTGACGAGTGAACCTCGTGGCAAATAGTAAAGGATTATTGGGTATGTAAATTTCACAATTTGATAAGTATTTCAAAGCAATGTTTATTTGATTATGCATGTATATATAATATATATATATCTGTTATAGATGTGTTAAGAGCTATTTTATGATTGATTCTGATTTATTTTTCTTATGGTTCATGGTTAATATGTGAAACAAAGGGAATGTGGCTTTACTAATGTGCTCTTATTTTTCTTCTGTACCTCAGCCACTGCCGTATTCCAGTCTATATTACCATTTTAGTTTTTTTCAAGTAATTTGGTTATTTCCGGTGGACTCTGGTGTGTTTTTTTTGTTAGTCTTTCACCTTGCATCTTACTGTATCTCAGTGGTTGCATGTCCTCCTCTGAACTACATCTAGTCGATTTGATGTGACACTTATTATTGTCGTAAACTTATCTTTGCAACAATTGATCGTCATTTCTCAGAATTTGATTGCTTAAATTGTGGATAAGAGTTTTTCCTTTTTGTATGATAATAAGTGAAATTTTTAATTATTCAAAATCTCCTTTTGTAAGCTTGCCTATTCAAGTCTTGCTCCCATCGACCGCTGTCATTATTTGAACAGCAGTCAGATTAAACAAACCCCAAGTTTTGAAAAGCATAATTTTGCTTCCGGTGTGTGTCTCTTTTCTTCCACCCGGTTACAATTAAATAATAATAATTTTTGGGTGAATTCTTCCTTTACTGTACAATTTGAGAAAGACAAGCAAGATTGTCCGACACATGATGCCATACATTTGCATTTTAAAGGAATTCTGATAGATAGAGAATTGAACTGGATGATGTATGGGTTTGTTATCAGGTCTATGTGTGGGGGTATGTGTTTCTCACTGGTGGCATGATTGCAGTCGTAATGGATTAAGCATCTCTCAGTGTGTTTCTCTAGATAAGACCAGCATTCTCTGACTCTTTATGGCTCACCAGGTTTCATGTTATCTACAGCAGTTTCACTCACACAGAACCGACACCAAGTGCCAGACTTGTTTCCAGTATTCCACTGCTGGGGTGTCAGTGACAGCTTCTTTAATGCAGATAAGCTGCTGTCTGAGGGAAAGAGGAAGGACTGGCCACAAAAAGAGGTGGGAGAGGGAGGTAGAAATAGCTGCAGGGGTGAGCGAGAATAGGAGGCAACATTCTTCATCAGCATGGTCGGCTGGCACAAAAGCAGATGCTTTGAAGTGTGCACATGAGTGACGATAAAAAGCATTGCATCTCATCCTCATAGTAAACTGGTTGCTATCAAATATGAGGGACTCTTTAATGTTGATATTATGAGATATTATGCATCCTGTGTCATATTTCCTCACAATAATAAAAAAAAGCTTATAGATCAGACCTGAGACAACATTTGTGATCTCATTTTACTGTATACGATGAACCCAATGACCATGTCCAAATGACTAAACTGAGTTTATTACCAAGTCACCTGAATGTTTCCATGTATTTTGGTTTCATTTAAATTTGCCAAGTGTTTCAACAAAGCTACAGTTCTCTTATAGATCAATAGATATAGATATAGATATAGATATAGATATAGATATAGATATAGATATAGAACTGTGCTCAAGGTATACAATTCCATGCATGTCGGAAAAATGTATGGACTTTTTCAGATCTTTCAATGTAAATGGACTAAATAAGCTCATTGTAATGAAGTGGGACTCGGGCAGAGATCCATCTGCAAGCTTTTTTTAAATAATAGTGTGGTCGTACAGGCAGGGTCAAAGCAGGGGCAAACAGGAACAGCAAGGGACAGGCAGAATCGTGGTCAGGAGACAGGCAGCAGATCAGGGCAGGCAGATATCGTTCACAGGTCAGGAAACAATAAACAGTCCAAAGGCAGAAGGCAGAGAATCATAAACAGGAAACAGACAGGATACAAATGCTCAGAATTGTCACAGGGTGAATCAAGACTTCGCAAAGAAGTGGTGTGTGTGTGAGTCCTTTATAGTCCAGGTAAAGTGCTAAGCTGTATGTGGCAACAGGTGATTGGTGTAGAGTGTGCATGTGACTGGCAGGGAGGATTATGGGAAATGGAGTCCGGAATGAACGGGAACGTGACACTCATACAGTTTACATTTGAATGTGATCGGAGACAATGGAAAAAACCTAGAGCATCTGCTTTCTTTTCTGCTCTGAAAGCTGCAAGACCACACTGAACTTGGTGATTAAGTAATTTTCAAGTATATTTTTTAGTATACTTTATAAAGTAAGTATTCTAATATCAATGTACTAGTAGTAAATTTCTAAATGTACTGCTTTGGGACTAAATTGGCCCACTTTTTAGTATTTAAATAAAAGTATACTTTTAAGTGTACTATATGTGTAATAGTAATAAACTTTGAGTTCACAACTAGTACACAACTGTTTCTCATTTGTACTTCATCTGTACTACAAGTGACCTTATAAGTAGCATATACAAGTAGTTTACTATTTTAATACTTGTAGTACATTGTTTTAGTTTATGAAAGTACACTTTGAAGTATACTCTCAGTAAACTACTTGTTTAGTAATTTTATACTCCAAGTATACTTGTAAATTTTCTTTAAGTGAACTTAACATCATACTTGGTACTATATTCAAACCATCATACTATGGTTTACTATATTATTTTTGGACTTTAAGTATTCTACTATGTTCCTATTTAGGTATTAATTTTATATACTTGAAATATACCTTTAACTGTACTTTAACTCTTTCAATTTTAAAAACATTTTATTCTAGCTTCATGAATTATTTTTATCAACACCTGAATGTTGCTGAGTTTCATAAAAAAAAATTTTTTAAAAAGTAAAAAAAGCAACATTTGAAACAAAAAGCTGAACAATAGGTGCATTTACATGGAGCATTGTAATCGGTTTAAAAGTCCAATCCGAATGAAAATGCTCCATATAAACTCCTCAATCTGAATAAAAATGCCAAATCCGAATGAAATTGTAATCGGTTTGAGAGGGGTGGGATAAACCTTTCTATAAAATAAAAACTCTGTTATGTAAATGCCTTAAACCGAGTACTTTGCATCTACGTCATCACGTCAAGAGGTCAGGGGTCGTCAGAATGCAAAATGTCAGAGGTAAAATTAAACTGGAGTAAAACTGAAACAACACATTTATTAAATACACTGAAGGAACTCAGTGAATCATTACTACGGACCTACATCCACACGCTTCTGCTTTCCAGAGGAGGGAGGGGTAGTGAGATGCTCCTTAGAGATGCACAGACACCAAACAGGTCAGCTTCCTGTTCCCGTCTTTTCCTCATACCCTCCAGCAGTAATATGCTACAAATTCACACTGTTGCTTGATAAAGAGCAACACTTAACATAAAAATAGCACGCATAAGAAATAATGGAACTCCATGTTGACAGGAATATACGGCGGCAAACAGGACATAGGCTAATGTGCGCATGTCACAAAGTCATTCTGATTGAAAGCGCCAGCACATGTAAACACCATATTGGATTAGATAACGTCTCATGTAAACCGAATCTTTCAATCTGAATAATTTTAATCGGAATGACAAAAAAGTGTACATGTAAACGTGGCTAATGAACGATCAAAACACAGATGGAGTAGATCGAGTTCTTCAACACCCCCTAAAGCTTCACAGTCATTTTCTGTCAGTATAAGTCAAGTATATTTTAATACAATTTTAAGTATATTTCTTAGAAAAAAAGAAGACTGAAAGTATACTTTCTTAATTTTTTGCTTAAAAGAAGTATACTAGCACACTTGAATAAACTTATTTTTCATAAGGGGGGCATGTTGGAAATCAGGAATGGTGAGAAAACATTGTGCTTTGGAACGTTTTTCATCTTCAAACAAAACTTTGGTCTTCACCTGAAGTGGCAGACCGATCGGTGTATGAAATCAAATTACCACAAGAGTGATTCGAGCCATCTGCTCTGTAAGTCTTGATCTCGATTAATGAACGGTGAACAACTTTGAGATTGTATATCAATGCAAAACCAGCGTGGAACATGAGCTAGTTAATATTTATGAGCTTGCTCCACGTATACACTCTAAAACTTCTCAGTTGCTCTAACACCATCATTCGAACTTTTCCATTGGAAGAACTTTGGTAAAGGCAGCAGATGCAGTGGGGTACACACATAATTCGTATGCCCCCCAATACACTTCCTCAACAAGTCATCTACAGTCTGTTACTCTTACCTGCAGAGCTCCTGTGAGAACACAGAGATTCTCTCCCTACTACAACTACAGAGCTGTGAAAAAGTTCTACATTTCTGAGTTTGTGCACATTTTTAACACTGTATGTGGCCTGATTTTGTGGATTGTGGTAATATATAGAGCAGGACTGTGTTTCACTTCATTTTTTTATGCACTACCCTCGCTAACTTCTCTCCGTCTTGCTAATCTGGATACATCATTGCTTACGTGTGCACACTACCGGAGGAACCCTTGCAATGGATTGAATTGGAACGTCCTAAACACTTGATCACTTGGAATCCGCTATGGAGCTGATTGATTGATTGATTGATTGATTGATTGATTGATTGATTGATTGATTGATTGATGATGCACCATTTTGTATGCCTATGTATGCTTGGGCTGTTGGAGAAAATATTAAATATAAAATTACACAAACAAATAAAACCTCAATACAATAAACTATGACAGTGTATTAAAGTCTTTTTAAGGTAGCAACAAGTATTATGTGGTTAAATCTCAAATGGCTTCCAAAGAAAGCTATCTGTCCGGAGCAGGAAAAAAAAAAAAGGAAAAGAAAGAGAATGCAGCAAGAACGAAGTATTTTTTGTAACATTTTAAATTATTTATTCTTGACAAACCAATAAATTGATTATATAAATAAATAAATATACTCCAGTCCAGATCTCTGGGTTTAATATTAGTCAACTGTGTTTTGTTAGAAATACCCCATGATGACATGTGATTTTCATTTTTTCTTAGTATACAACAATAATCAAAAAGTTCTTGTGCATTGTTTAATGTATGTGAAATAAACACATTTTTGTTCAGTAATGCAAGCTGTCCTGTGACTCCTGTCAAGTGCTTTAGAAACAATGCCCATTAGTCTAAAGTTAGCACATTAAGGCCTGATTTCACAGACAGGGCTTAGCCTAAACCAAGATCAGACCTTAGTTCAATTAGGGTATTTAAGTTGCTTTTATAAACTTACCCTAGAAAAACACATTACCGGTGTGCATCTTGAGACAAAACAACGGCTCTGATTTATTTTAAGATATGTCAGTACAAGTTACTTTCAAATAAAAAAACCTCAACATGCATTTTAGTCTAAGACTAGCTTAGGCAATCTCTGTGAAACTGGAGGTTAGAGAATTAATGATGTATTTTCTTATGTTTACTTGTGCTTAAATATATTTATAACACTTTAGTTTTGTTAGTAAATCACACATTTGGAAAATCCTTTCATTTTTGTGTTTTAGTTTTTCTGACAGCTAGATGATGTCAGAGCAATACTTTCATAAAGCATTTATTTAGCTGTCAACAAAAATTTTGATCTAATTTTACTTGTTCATACTGGCAGTTTAATGTGTTTTTAAAGGGTTTTCATTTACATTTGTTGCACCTTGCATACTGAATACCATTGTCATTAGTACTTTATTGAAATTCAACTTGCTGTTTGTTGACATGGTGAAACTGCTCTGAAAGAACAGATGTGTTTTGTAATTCAAAACACATACTTGTTATAAATGTAAAACTGCTTAAGGTTTTCTGTGATGGGTAGGTTTAGGTGCTAGAAAATGTCATTTTCTCAGTATAAAAACATTTTTTGGTCCCTATGAGGAAAGCAGCTTATAAAGCATGCTAAATAATGTATTTTGCAAGTTGTCAAATGAAAGTTTAGAGTTAGGGGAGAAAATGTACAGTTTGTTCAGTATATATTTTTTTATTTCTATAGTCCCCATTAAACATGGAAACCCAACATGTGTATGTGTGCATTTTTTTTCTTTTTCCTTTTTTTTTTTTCTTTTGCACAAAATATTAACATGAAGGCACATGCTAGACGATGAGTTGAATCAACTCCACAGCAACTACATTAATTTATCCACTAACCATTCAGAAACGTCCAGTTTCATTCTAAAAGTTGTAACTTCTTCCTGAGTCTCTCCATCAGTGTCGACTCCGGTTTGAACAATGTAAGGCTGAACACTGTTACTGACAATCCTCATTTTGGCTGCGTGAGATTCTCCAGCTTTGTTGTTGTTGAGCTGTTAAAGCTCCGCCCTCTTCTGGAAAGGGGGGCGGGAGCAGCAGCTCATTTGCATTTAAAGGGACACACACAAAAGCGCTGTGTTTTTGCTCACACCCAAATAGGGGCAAATTTGACAAGCTATAATAAATGATCTGTGGGGTATTTTGAGCCGAAACTTCACAGACACATTCTGGGGACACTAGAGACTTTTCATCTTGTAAAAGGGGCATTATAGGTCCCCTTTAAACCAGACGCTAATTTGCGCTGCTCTTGGTAGATTGTTTTGGTCATTATGGAAATGATCTGGCTGCATATGTATTCTTTAATGTGTGCATTTACACTCCCATTGGTGCTTTCTTAGAATTGCGCTTTCATGCTAATTTGCCCTGTTTATCATTAAGATCACTAAGATCAATATGATCACATCAGTTAGAAATACCAAGGGTTCACTCTAAACAAGGGGAGTCTGCTTTTAGCTATTATGCCACACATAGTTGGAACCAGCTTCCAGAAGAGATCAGATGTGCTCCAACAGTAGTCACACATTCAAATCAGACTCAAAACACATTTGTTTAGCTGTGCATTTACTGAATGAGCATTGCTTTATGTCTGAACTGATTGCACTGTATTTTATGTATCCTTTTTTATTATTATTCTAAACTGTTTTAATACATTTTATGTATTTTTTTTATTATCTACTTGTATTGCTATTTCTATTTTTATGAACTAATTGCTGATTGAACTATTTTAATGCATCTTATATCAATCTTTTAATTCATATGTATTTGTTTCCTTTTTATGTAAAGCACTTTGAATTTCCATTGTGTATGAAATGTGCTATATAAATAAACTTGCCTCGCCTTGTTTAGTAAATCTGGCCCTAAAGGTACCAGCTATATTGAGGAACTAGGAACTCCATTGCTTTCAATTGCTTGATTTACGCATCAGATCAAAACGTGTAATTATTTACATGCATTTGTAATTATTTTTGTATATACTTATACTTTCATAGATTTTTTGAGCACCAAACTCCACCTTTATCCTAAACCTAACCAATTCTCAATAATATAAAACATGTAACAGACAGATAAAAGTACAGTCACAGGTATTTACTGCAAAAACTTTATTCCAAAAAATAGTATAAATATGACTGTTGCATTCCAAACCTTCTGAAGCCATACCATATCCTTACGTGAGGAACAGAGTTGATCCCATGTCATCCAGACTAAAGAGGACAAGGACAACCCAAGTTGTTATCAGCGCTCAGTTCAGAAGCCTGCATCTCTGATGGTATGGGGTTGCATGAGTGCGTGTGGCATGGGCAGCTTACACATCTGGAAAGGCACCATCAATGCTGAAAGGTATATCCAAGCTCTAGAACAACATATGCTCCCATCCAGACGTCGTCTCTTTCAGGGAAGACCTTGCATTTTCCAACATGACAATGCCAGACCACATACTGCATCAATTACAACATCATGGCTGCGTAGAAGAAGGATCCGGGTACTGAAATGGCCAGCCTGCAGTCCAGATCTTTCACCCATAGAAAACATTTGGCGCATCATAAAGAGGAATATGCGACAAAGAAGACCTAAGACAGTTGAGCAACTAGAAGCCTGTATTAGACAAGAATGGGACAACATTCCTATTCCTAAACTTGAGCAACTTGTCTCCTCAGTCCCCAGATGTTTGCAGACTGTTATAAAAAGAAGAAGGGATGCCACACAGTGGTAAACATGGCCTTGTCCCAACTTTTTTGAGATGTGTTGATGCCATGAAATTTAAAATCAACTTATTTTCCCCTTAAAATGATACATTTTCTTAGTTTAAACATTTGATATGTCATCTATGTTGTATTCTGAATAAAATATTGTAATTTCAAACTTCCACATCATTGCATTCTGTTTTTATTCACAATTTGTACAGTGTCCCAACTTTTTTGGAATCGGGTTTATAAATCAGAACAGAAGCATGATGCAATCAGTCACAAGACACACAAGCAGCAATGGCATTTCACAATCAAAGCTGATCGCTTTTGGGCCTGTTCCTCACACAAAGCAATCATTTGGTCTCAGACGACTTGCAACATTTGTACCTTTTGAATAAATTGTGTCTGCAGTTGTATCAGCCTGTCACATCCTGTGTTTTATATTTTTTTATTTTCATAAATGGTTAGGATTAGAGGGTTAGGGTTTGATTATGTGCTCAAACATGACTAAATAGTGTAATGTAAATTATTGTGGCTTTTTAAAATCATACCACAACATATATCATAATGATGTCATAATTATACTCCAATATATATAGTCCCGGTTTCACACACAATGCACATTTGAGCTGTTTTAACTGAACGCAACTTGCACTGAAATATCTTAAAATATGTCAGTGCCATTGTTGTATCTCAAGATGCACACCAGTAATGTGTTTTTCTAATGTCCTAATTGAACTAAGGCCTAATCCTGGCTTAATCTAAACCTTGTCTGTGAAATATGGCCATAATTTCATATAATGCCCTTTGCATCTCTGTATTGACAAAATTTCTTATTGAAAGCAATGGAGTTCTTAGTTTGTTGACATAGTGTTGCCTAGTGGTACCTTTAACATCTTAATAGTGACCTGTACTTGAACTTGCTTCAGTTTTTGATGCATTGGGAGTGGGAATGGGTTTCATATCCAGAGACCAGAAAATCAGAGACTTTTTTTTTCTACTTTTGTTTCTAATTCAACCAATGGCATGGTTCATGTTCAAGATATATGTTTGGTCTTGCCACAGGTGTTTTACCATGCCAAATACTCATTACACTTAAATGCATACTCATAAAAACCGTCTCTTTATGAAGACTTAGGGGGCACAGAAAGGGTCTGTCCACAGCAAACCGAGCCCTGTGTGTATAGATGCTCCATCTTCACACTGCAGGCTACCTTTCATTACCTGCTAGCGGGATGAGAGACTGCCTCCTACATTGTGTTTAATAGTTTTCATGGAGAACGAAAATAGCCTCCAGGCTCCCAAAGCATATTGCAGTCTGAACCCTAACCTTTCTGTTGCCATGGCAACTTCTGCAAGTGTTTGTGCTGCCCAATTATCTCTCATATTTGGAGGAGGGCTCTGGGATACCTGCTGACTCTGACCTATGAGGGTAAAGTGTCAGCGACAGACCCGCTGAAATGATATCTGGACTGTGTGTGTTTTTTTATACATTCAGCAGACATGACAGAACACTGAATTCTGTACTAAAGTGCCCTTTTGGAAAGGTAAGAGAGATGATAGGTACAAAAATAAATGGGCACAATAAGCCACAGTGTATGGGGATTTCACAGCGTGACCTTGTGAGATTATATGAATACTCCCAGAGCGAAGTGAGAGACTGATATGTGAGGTGTGAAAAGCAGACAGACACAAACCCATTGAGAAGAAAGCGTGTGCGAGAACTCAGTCCTCTGTTCGCCGCTAACAAGCTACTAGATCAAAAGATTTGTGCTTGAGGATTTGGACGTCCCTCCATTACACTGCCCTTCCTTCTTCCACCTTTTCATCGTTCTTTTGACAGACAACTCCATGGAAGTCAATGGAGTGTGATGTGCAGGCTTCACACATGTAGATATCTCGGGATGTTGTACGTGAATGGAAGCGAAACAGTTTTGCGGCCACTTGCGTTTGCCATTGTGACCTCTCTGTTCTAGCAACTTCATGGAGGAAACTCCTTCAGTGACTATGAGTCTGACAGCAAAGTGCTGTGTGAAGATTTCTACAATGAGACAAATGCTGAAACTATTCACATGAGCAGCGAAATGAGTATTAATTAATTCTACAGGATTTGGATGCATTTGTCGACATGATTGCAGGCATTTTATTGATATTCTTCAAAAATTGTGGTTAGGTTTTGTATATAAAAGTATAAAACTGCCATTAATTCAGCTTCAACCACTTTAAGATTGCTGCCATTCACACTTTGTGGATATATAAGGGTACATGTTTGCTTTTTTTTTTGTGTGTGTGTGTGTAAATTCTAAAATTTCTTAAATTTACATTTAAACACTGGAAATTTTACATTTGCCACCACTTAAAAGATTTTTTTTTTTTTTTTTTTTTTTTTTTTTTAATATTGGAAAATCTGCATCTGTTGTCTTAAAAAAAGTACATTTTACAATAAGATGATATATGTACCATGTGCCCAGGGTCTGTTCATCATTGTGTAGGGGAGCGCAGTGCTAGTTGTAACACACATGGTTTAAAAGATTCCAAACATTGATACAGTAAAAACAAATACAGTAAAAACTTACTGTATTTACTAGCTACCATATCAAAACTACACAGAGAAAAAAAATGTTCCAGAATTCAAAATTCTTTAAAAGATATTGCTAAACATTTATTTAGCTATAGCAAAAGTAAATTTCTGACTGAAGTTATTTTTTCATCTCAGTTTTTAGTGTTTATTTAAAGGGTTAGTTCACCCAAAAATGTAAATTCAGTCATCTTTTACTCACCACTCAGTCTGTTCCACACCCGTAAGACCTTCGTTCATCTTCAGAACACAAATTAAGATATTTTTGATGAAATCTGGGTAACACTTTATTTTAGGGTCTTTTAATTAGTTGCTTATTATCATGCATATTGCTAGAATATTGGCTATTTATTAAGCACATACTAATGCCTTATTCTGCATGACCTTATTCTACATTCTTAATCCTACCCAATACCTAAATTTAACAACTACCTTACTAACTATTAATAAGCAGTAAATTAGGAGTTTATTGAGGGGAAAGTTGCAGTTTATAGTTTATATGTGTTCCCTATACTAAAGTGTTACAGAAATCCAAGAGGTATATGATTCATCCATAGATAGCAATATAATCAAAAATAAAATCGAGGTCCAGATACTAAATACATCATTAAAACAGTTGACGTGACTGGAGTGGTTCAACCTTAATATTATCAAGCGACAAGAATACTTTTTGTTTGAGAGAAAAAAAAAAAAAACAATGTTATGTTGTATAGTTTATACTATGAGTTTTGTGTAAGCTACTTGTCAAACGCCAAAATAAAGTTTCATTTGCCAGCGATCGGGCCTGGGTTCGAGACCAACTCGGAGCATGGTGGTTAGGATTGGAGAGTTAGTTTTGGAGGTGGAGCAATGAAGAGAGGGGTGGGTTTGTTTGGGTTGATTTCAAATATCAACAATGTTCAACAGCGTTTTTCAAACGGAGACTTATACTTACCGCACATTTAACTATATGTACTTACATTTAAATTACTTATTTGATACACTACACTTATTGTGTACATACATGTTTTTCCATTGTACTTATATTTTCAAAAATATAATATCTATAATTACTCTGTTGAACCATCCATTACACCTTAACCCACCCTTAAACCTGCCCATACCACCAAACCTTACCTGTATCCACCTCAATAGCAGCAAAAGTGTTTTGCAATACAATATAAACACAATAAGTACATTTTACTACTTTTTTGATGTAAGTACATAATATTTAAGGACACCTAATATAAAGTGGGGCCGTTATAACAGAAAAGTTATTTTCTGTGCCCATTATCCCCATGTTCTCTTCCTGTGTTTATTTCCTGTTTGCCTAGTTTGTCTCCGTAGTTACCCCCATTTCCATAGTAACTTATCATCTACACTTAGCCCTCGTGTTCCCTGTGTTTTATACCCTTGCATTTCAGTTGTTTTTTGTCGGTCATTGCTCTTACCTGTCTTCACACCTCTTTGTAAGCTGTTGCATTCCTGTTTTCCCTGTTTGGATTATGTTCCTGTCTCTGTTTTGGATTATCTTGTTGCACTTGGATTCTCACCTTTCCTCATCATTGTTTAATCCGTGACAGTATATTCTGAAAGTGCAGTTTGTCATAGAATGTTCCAGGAAAAATACAATTTAATGGCACATTAAAATGTTGCCAGGATATTAGAAAACACTATATTCAGAATTGTAAAGGGAAATCAATGTATAAGATCATTTTCTCTTTCATTTTACTTTATAAAATCAAAAATAGTTATATTTCCCTTTACTGTGGCATGCTATATAAATGGAAATTTGATTAGATCTGAAATTAAAGTTTGACTGTGATGTGCTAACGGTGCTCAAGGTCGTGAATTTGATTTCCAGCAAACATACAAACTGGTAAAATGTATTCTTTGACTGGGAAAGTATGCATAACTGTTAGTGGAGATTTAGCTTTCCTTCTGCTACTACATCTCCTTTTCTCTTAACTAAATGTCTGTGGCACCGAGGATTCTGCACATTTCAACAATAAAACATTTTCTTCTCTTAGCTGTAGAAGTTCTTCACAGTGTGTGAACAAAGGGCTTGGCCTTGTATTTGTTTATATCATTCACTGTACAATATTATGAACTTTAGAGTCAGAGAGTGCACTATACAATATCTCAACCACACTGCTGGACTCCTCGAAACACAAAGGAGCACCACTCCTCTAGGAGAAGGTCAAGACAAGCTGTACAGAAAACATATCAAACCATAATCTGTCACACATAAACTTATACACTTGCATGCATTTTTTCCCTTATCTGGCCAACTTTACTGTGGCCTCCGTGCTCCCTGCCTGCACTAAGACCTGCAGCCCTCTGGCTTCTTATTCCTCATTAATGGACTCCGATTCTTAGTATTCAAAGCTTACCATGCTGCCGCAGTAGGATTCCAGCTATCACTCCACCGTGAAACATGCCTAGCTCATTAAAATATTGTTCAGGGCTACTATTCATAAAGGCCTCTTCACATCAAGAACAAAATGAAAAACTCACTTAAAGCTATGACGAAAGATCTATTCTCACCAAGACCAAAACGAAAAAGCACTCTGGTATCTTGGAGGCAACATACAACCCATCTAACAAGACTAATATCATTTATTTTAATGCAGTCATTTAAGAATGTGTGATGCATAAATATGTGGTGCAGTATAATGGCAATAATAGAGGTTGCTGAACAAATATAACTGAAATATTAGTGCAGTACTGAAAGTGTACAAGGTAGGCCCCACAAGAAAATATTCAACGGCGACCAAGATATTTCTGGTACTTCTGCTGTAATAACAAAGTTGCTCCTTTTATTTATTTATTTATTTTATTTATTTATTTACAAAAACTATGAATACCAGTAGGCTATATTAAAACAACTAAATAAAATAACTATAAATCATTTTAATTATATAATTCTAGATTTGGCAATGACAACTTTCTTCAGGATTTTCATTTTTTTCCCCCCAATTTATTTACATCTTAAGTCATTAGTTGTAACGTACTGCTCTGAGACTCGAAGGTTGAGGATCCAAACACAGTTTTGTTGAGGGATAATCCACACACAAGGTCAAAAAACAGACAAAGGGTCAAAATACACAAGAAGGCAGTCCAAACAAACAACAAGGCAGAAACACAAAAGACAAAACAGGGAAATCCACAAACAGGTCAAGATCAAGAAACCAAAATACAGAAAGCCAGAAAATGCTCAGAATTGCCGTTGTCACACTAAACAGTACTTTGCAGGGAATGAATGAGTGAACCACGCTTAAAGTGGGTACGGAAAGTATTCAGACCCCCTTAAATGTTTCACTCTTTGTTATATTGCAGCCATTTGCTAAAATCTATCATTTGCTAAAATTAACTCAGGTGCTGTCCATTTCTTCTGATCATCCTTGAGATGGTTCTACACCTTCATTTGAGTCCAGCTGTGTTTGATTAAACTGATTGGACTTGATTAGGAAAGCCACACACCTGTCTATATAAGACCTTACAGCTCACAGTGCATGTCAGAGCAAATGAGAATCATGAGGTCAAAGGAACTGCCTGAAGAGCTCAGAGACAGAATTGTGGCAAGGCACAGATCTGGCCAAGGTTACAAAAAAAAATTCTGCTGCACTTAAGGTTCCTAAGAGCACAGTGGCCTCCATAATCCTTAAATGGAAGAGGTTTGGGACGACCAGAACCCTTCCTAGAGCTGGCCATCCGGCCAAACTGAGCTATCAGGGGAGAAGAGCCTTGGTGAGAAAGGTAAAGAAGAACCCAAAGATCACTGTGGCTGAGCTCCAGAGAAGCAGTCGGGAGATGGGAGAAAGTTGTAGAAAGTCAACCATCACTGCAGCTCTCCACCAGTCGGGGCTTTATGGCAGAGTGGCCCGACGGAAGCCTCTCCTCAGTGCAAGACACATGAAAGCCCGCATGGAGTTTGCTAAAAAACACCTGAAGGACTCCAAGATGGTGAGAAATAAGATTCTCTGATCTGATGAGACCAAGATAGAACTTTTTGGCCTTAATTCTAAGCGGTATGTGTGGAGAAAACCAGGCACTGCTCATCACCTGTCCAATACAGTCCCAACAGTGAAGCATGGTGGTGGCAGCATCATGCTGTGGGGGTGTTTTTCAGCTGCAGCGATGGGACGACTGGTTGCAATCGAGGGAAAGATGAATGCGGCCAAGTACAGGGATATCCTGGACGAAAACCTTCTCCAGAGTGCTCAGGACCTCAGACTGGGCCGAAGGTTTACCTTCCAACAAGACAATGACCCTAAGCACACAGCTAAAATAACGAAGGAGTGGCTTCACAACAACTCTGTGACTGTTCTTGAATGGCCAAGCCAGAGACCTGACTTAAACCCAATTGAGCATCTCTGGAGAGCCCTAAAAATGGCTGTCCACCAACGTTTACCATCCAACCTGACAGAACTGGAGAGGATCTGAAAGGAGGAATGGCAGAGGATCCCCAAATCCAGGTGTGAAAAACTTGTTGCATCTTTCCCAAAAAGACTCATGGCTGTATTAGATCAAAAGGGTGCTTCTACTAAATACTGAGCAAAGGGTCTGAATACTTAGGACCATGTGATATTTATTGTCTTTTTTTTTTTTTTAATAAACCTGCAAAAATGTCAACAACTCTGTGTTTTTCTGTCAATATGGGGTGCTGTGTGTACATTCATGAGGAAAAAAATGAACTTAAATGATTTTAGCAAATGGCTGCAATATAACAAAAAGTGAAAAATTTAAGGGGGTCTGAATACTTTCCGTACCCACTGTATATAGGCAGAGTTAACAAGGCTGATGAGCTTAACAAGGTAACGAGATAACAAGCTAACAAGAGGGTGTGATCAAATGTGTCCATGGTAACTAACAAATGAGCAGAGTGGCAAGGAAACATGGTGAACAAAAGGTGCGTTCAAGCAGCCTCGTAATTCCTGTAGTTACGAGATTCTAGCTTGTAAAAAGCGGTCACGTCCTCGCAGAGCTCGAAATTACAGCTTGTATGCTGGGAGTTTTCTGAAAGCTCCCACATGTACCACCTGACCGCTGTAGATTCATTTAGGCGTTGATAGTGGTGCCATGGAAACGCATAATTCCCAGTCCAAGAACCAAAAGGACGTGAACAGCTCCGAATATAAAGTCACGTGTTGTCATTTCAAGATTCCGGTAAATATGAGGTGGTGTGAATGCAGCAAAACAACAAAGGAGAAACATGAACACAGGCAGGGATCGTGACAATTAGTGATTACAAAATAAAATAAATTTTTACAGATGCGGTAATGCGACGATTTTACCTATTGGCAATTCCCTCTTTTATTTAGAAGGTGGGACGTATTCTTCCATACTTAGCATTGTACTTTCTCCCTTTTTAAATAATATCGTGCACCATCTTGTAATATCTAAAGTCTTTGTCAAGAATCACTGTAATGAACATATTCCCATTTTGTCTGCGATTGCTTTTCATATTACATCTTTTTGCCTAACCTTTTGTTTTTACACAGTTCTCACCACTTACAGTATACACTGCTGTATGTAACATACATTTTTTTTTTTTTTTGTTGAGAGTAACATAAAAAAAAAAAAAGATGTTTTATTTTTAAAATAATACTGTTTCCCAGTACTGTTTCTCATGGCCAAACATTGAGAAAACAATTTGATTGATTCTGACTGGTTCTGTTCCCTGAAGAGGGAGAACAACTCAGAACATCTACCACCTAGGGGACATCATACTTAGCTTTAAAGTGTGGCAGTCATTCACTGTAGTCCACTGTGTTATAAAATACATATTGACATGATTTCACTTTATGTTTAGATCATCATAGTTTTAAATGTTAACAAAAAGTTGAATAAACACCCATTTACTGTACATATTCTATAACCTACTCTACACTTTCCTCATGCCTTGGCTGAATGCAGAGGTTTGTTTTCCTTCCCAAAATGTGTGAAGCTTCCTTCAGGTCCATCGACATAGCAGCATTGAGGAAAGCTATAGGAACAACCTGACGGCTTGCATAAAAACAGCAAGTCCACTTGGACACCAATAACACTCAAAACATGTGGCAAGGAATTAAAAGCACTACCAGATCAACAACTACAACAATGCTGACCTCTTTCTGCCTAGCGCATTAAATAACTTATCTACAAGCTGTGATACACCATACACATCTACGTCTAAGTGCATCCGAGCCATGAAAATCACCCAGAGCTGGATTAACCATATGGGCATTTGGGCACACACTAAACCAACATCACAACTTTGTCCAGCAGAACTGTGAAGGACAATGTGCATACATCAGCTGTTCTCCTTACTACTATTTGAAAGAAGATATTTGCATTCATTCACATATTAAAAGTGTAGTATTTGTCAAGGTAATATGTCTTATAATTATGTGCAGTGTCAACTGGCCTACTTTCTGCTGTGAAACCCATTAAATGTTTTGCAGTGTATTTCAAGAATTACAACTTTGCAATAAATTTCTGACTACCTCCAAATGTGGGTAGTGTGATTGGATCACAAAACATGTTGGACCCCATTTAAACTTGAATTTAGGGGTGTTGCTAGATCCTTTTTAGGGCATGTGCCTGTGTGCAATATTGCTGTGGCCCAGTAAATTACTTAAAATCTGATGGTGGATATTACTGTACTGTATACCGATCTGAGAATCATTTTCTATGATAATATATTGGCTGCTTAGTATCAGTTTTAATTAAATGTACAAAATATGAATAAAAAGAATTAACTCTTTCCCCGCCAGCATTTTCTAAAAAGTTGCCAGCCAGCACCAGCATTTGGATCATTCTCAAAATAAATCAATATTGAAAACATGGCCCTTCAATATATCAAAAGAAAGAAGCATCTGCTTTAAAAACAACAAAACATTTTTATTGTAGCTTCATTTATTTTTTTTTATTTTTTTATCAACAGTTGAATGATTGTAATTTTAATTAAAAAAAAAAAAAAACACAATAATAAGGTTCCTAAGAAAACATGGTTTGAAAAACTATATATTCCATCTTCAACACAAGAAGCAAAAGAAGAAACAGAATTTGACTTGATGGGCAAGGTAAGGCAACACATTACAAGTTTATTCCCCGGTCTCACAGACAAGGCTTAAGCCTAGTTCCAGACTAAAATGCATGATAAGGCATGTTTATAAAAGCTACTTTAATGTCCCAATTAAACTAAGGCCTTATCCAGGCCTAATCTAAACCCTGTCTGTGAAACCAGGCCTATGTATCATATTTAGCAGGAAATTAGACATTAGTTTTATCTCATTATCTAAATTAATGGGTTAGGGTTATGGTTTTGCTGTCAAAATGTGTCATATCAGTAGGAATCCATACAATATGGAATTCTATTTAAGGGCAAAAGATTGCCCCTTGCAGATTTTGCTCATTTTCAAGTTGGTCACACATTTTGCTGCATTAACCAACAGAAAGCTGCTTGCTTTGAAAGTGACTTCTTTGAGAGCTATGCTTCATATTTTGCTGATGTGAACGCACCTTAACCTAGTATGCATATAGTAGAAATTAGTTGGACAATCAAGATTAATAAAGTGTAAAAATCTGTTGTAGGTGTGGGCTGTGATAAAGCCTTACCATTAATGCCTGTGCCACAATCCCCCTGATGACTGATTTTGTGTTGTTATGCAATTTTACATGGGAGATAATTGTTACCAAGAATTTGAGGAGAGTTTACACTAATGATAGCATCAAGAGCCATTGGTAGAGTATGCAGGGATGTTACCAATAGTTTTAAAATACTGGAAGAAACAGTGTACAAAATAAGATAAAAAAGCAGATTGAACCACAATGGTGTACCTCACAGTATACCTCCTCTTAGAAGCAGCTCTTGATGTTTCCTCAAATTGTCTGCAGTTTAATTTGAAGATTAGATCAGGACCATAGATTTCCCAAGGATCCAAGAGCAGCCTTCCCCGGGTCCACCAGATACTGCAAACATCTCCTAATGCAAAAGCATCTGAGAAGATTGTATAGGAAAGGCAGATAGGAGCAGAATGAGGTCTGACTGGCAGGAACCCACAGGGTTGAGAAAGGAAATATGAAAAGTTGGTGAGTACATATACCGGAGTATTTGGAGTTTATTGAAGTGAGAAACTAGCTCAAGTTACAGAGGTAGAGCAGGGTAAAAAAAAAAAAAAAAAACCTTGCCCAGGCTGGAGTAAAGGCCCAAGTCTGTGGTGACGGGTGACCTTGCATTGCTGTTGGCAACAGGCGTTAGGTGGCAAAGCAGGTTGGTTGAGATTTGGACCCCATTTGAAGAATCTGCCAAAGGACCAGTCAACCTGAGAATTGCGGAGGGCCAACAAAGGAAAGCCAAGAATCAGCTAATAATCAGATCTACAAGATGGAACAGAGAACTAACTTGGCTTTTGATCTGCTCACTTGATGTAAACAGATTAATTGCTCCCCTGCCTCAATCGCTGTGCCAGGGTACCAAAAACCTCAAATTGAATTGGATCTCAAGCTAATTGTAAGATTGTTTTATTTATGGCCTTTTTCTTTCTGATTTATGCATTGGAAATGCTGGAGGCAGAAGTGAATAAATTGAACATCATAACAGAAATCTTTACAGTAATCAGATCCATTATATTTATTTGGAAAAACCAACCAACCTTGATCAACTACTTCTTCAGAATGCATAATAGATGCTGACATATGGATGTCTAGACACTGTTAAAGATGAGGTATTCTCATAGCATTTCTGCAATTATTTAGTTAATGTTTCCACTGAGCAAGATGGCTGATGATCAGTAGCCAGAGCTGATTAAAGTTTAATTATCTAAACTTGACTTCTATGAGTTGCAAAATGTTATGTTTCATCAGAGACTAATGGTGATTTTCTATATTCAGAGTTTTAGTGACATTGCCATGACCCTCAATCTAAATGTTGTAAACCTGTAAATACAAGTAATGTCTAAAATCAACAAAGCAGAAGCAATCCAGAAAATCATGACAATTCAAATCTAACAGTATTTAAGACTCAGGCAGATAGTATATAGAGATAGTCAGTAAACAAATGAATACTAGTTTCATAATGCAGCAAGCCAACATCAATATACTGTAACACAGAGACAGGTATTTAACAGGTTGTGAATTACATTAAAGAAATAATTAGTGTTTGTTAATCAGTGGCAGATGATCAATATTATTGGTAGAAGGGATCCCTGGTGCCAGGACTGAGAATTAGCAGATATACTGTAGATGTGACATTAGGATGCAGCAGCAACCTATTAAACAAAATTAATATTCTGCATGGTGTCAGTGTTTATATTCATTAATGTATATATTTGTATATTTTGTGCTTCAAAAATTATGGATACTAATCTTACACTCACCATCATCTTTTTGCAAATCTTTTTCTTGGTTTTATTGGGCCTAATTTTCAATACAATTTAAACCATCAAAAGTTTACACCATGATAAAGACACATTTATAGCTTTACCTTTTTGTGTGATTTAAAGATTTATTTTTTTGTTAATGTTGTACAAGCCTCTATGGCAGTGGTCATGGACTTATAGGCCCCATTTACACCTTTCAGATTAAAAGTGTGTTCTTTGACCATATCTCAATTGACCACATTAAATGGCAGATGTAAAATGACCCAAAATGCATTGACAGCAGATTGTGATCAGATTAATAAAACTACATTCGGCAGTGGTCTTTCCAGATTTAAAGGATTAGTCCACTTTTAAATAAACTTTTCCTGATAATTTACTCACCCCCATGTCATCCAAGATGTCCATGTCTTTCTTTTTATTCAGTCGAAAAGAAATTAAAGTTTTTAATGAAAATATTCCAGGATTATTCTCCTTATAGTGGACTTCAATGGGCACCAAACAGTTGACGGTCAAAATTAGTTTCACTGCAGCTTCAAATAGTTCTACACGATCCCAGACGAGAAATAATGGTTTTATCTAGAGAAACAATCACTCATTTTCTAAAAAAACAAAAACAAATATTAAATATTAGAATTCCGGCAGTGTAGAGCTAAGTGTTTTACTGCCCTCCTCAGGTCAAAGTTTGAACTAATTTTTATATGCAATATGCTAGTTCAATAGTATATAACAATTAGTTCAAACTTTGACCTTTGGAGGGCAGTAATACACTTAGCGTCTACACTGCTGGAATTCTGATAGAGAAAAAGAAGAGAGCTAGTTCAAGATGAGCATTACTGGTTAAAATGTTTTTTTTTTTTTTTTTTAGAAAATGAGTGATTGTTTCTCTAGATAAGACCATTATTTCTCGTCTGGGATCGTCTAGAACAAATTGAAACTGCAGTGAAACTAATTTTGACCTTCAACTGTTTGGTGCCCATTGAAGTCCACTATATGGAGAAAAATCCTGGAATGCTTTCATCAAAAACTTTAATTTCTTTTCGACTGAAGAAAGAAAGACATGGACATCTTGGATGACATGGGGTTGAGTAAATTATCAGGAAAAGTTTATTTAAAAGTTGGCTAATCGTTTAATGAAGGTATAAATGCAATGCATTTCTATTATCCAGATTCAGCCACGAAAGGTGAGGTGAGGTGGAGGAGGACATGGATAGCCACTCACCTGCTACGGACCCAACGCATGAGCCCACTGGCACGTCAGAGTTCTAAGCCATTATGACTGCCATAACAGAACTAACAAAGGCTGTCTCAAGGTGTTTGGGACTTGCATCTAAGGTGGTGGACCTCCTATGATGTGAGGCCATGAAAATGTTGCTGGTGCTCTCAGCATTTTCAAGTCTGTTGGTCCCAAGTTTGGTGGCGCAGAGTCTGGTGATCTCAGATGTCCTTCCACCATCGGCTGTGCTTCCAATGATAGCGACTGCTACAGCTCCTCCCGCTCCTAATTTGTGAATTATATGCTTGCATTGGTTAGTTATTCAAATAAGCAGCTTTGTGTAATACGTCTCAGCAATCACTGGATACAGTTTTTATTGCTGTCCATGCTGACCGTTAAGCAAAAGACTGTTATTGTTTCCTTTATTATCTTAGAATAAGCATCCACCATCTATTCTATCTCATCTTCTCTCCAATCTCATAATTTGCATATGAAATTTGCAATGTAAAATCAAAATGTTACTGTTCTCGGTTGTGCTGTGCTAATTCTTGCTGAATTGCCCCTAGAGTTGAACTGAACTCTCTGTGGCAGCCTAGTACAAAATGTTACAGACACAGCAATATGTTTTATTGTGATGCCCTCCTGCAGTTGTATTGCTCTGTGGTTGCTGTAAATTATAACCATCATTGTGACTGGAAAGCACCTGGGATCTCATGTCTTTTGTGTACTGTACATGTGCAGTTCCTTATTTGTTCAATTGCTGTCTTTCTTTGTTTCAGCAATATGAAACAGGAACCACAAGCAAAATGAATACTGGCCCATAACAGAATGAAACAGATGTCTTTAATGCTAAGCGTCACATTATGCTATGCCAATTATGGGCTGATGTTTTACAAGCTAAGCTGTCCCACAAGCCCTCTGCTCTCTTAATCGTATCTTGGCCTGGGGCTAAGATAAATCTTGGTGCTATAAATTCTATGGTAATACCACTGCTTCTCTAAGTATTGATCATTTTTCTAAATGTCACTCATTGCACATGGCTCTCATCTCTGTTTTATGGGAGACTGTTCCTAAGGGGAGCCTCTTTATATAATGGTTGGGCTTCACGGTCCTTCTACTGCTACTGTAACTGTTTCATTGAAGTTAGGATTGAAAAGTTTGACAGTTTAATGTATGTTGGTAAAGAGCAGTTTGTGTTTTGAAGCAGTATTGGAGAACATACTCTTGACTGTGTAAATGAGGAAAGAAAAAGAATGTCAGTATGAGCTGATAAAACATTCGGCTCGTCTTGGTTAATGGAGGTTCTAGGAGGTTATCAGCTCTGGAGGACACACACACACACACACACACACAAATAAACACACACCTGATTGCCACAGGCTCAGTTGATGATTAGATCTGGGAATGTGTTTACCTTCTGTGAAGAAGTGACATTGTGAAGAAATGCCAGCGGTGGATTCAGGAGACACAGTTGTGGACCCTTTCCTTATTTTTAAGCAATAAACTTTATATCATTATTTTAATGACTTTATGTTAGAAAATAAGTACACTGTAAAAAATGGCCACAATTTAACAAGAACTAACAGCATTTTCCTACAATAAGATACTGAATTTAGACTTGTACTCTGAAATCACTGCAGGCTAGATCATTTTCTCTCATAACTCAGTGAATGACTGTAAAAAGTATAACCATATTGCACTGCATTGTGGGATAATAGTGTAAAAAGTGTCATTTGAAGTCACCTTTGACAATCAAACCTACCAATTAGTAGCAGGATACAGCGCTTCCTGATGATCAGGAGGTGAAGTTAAACCTTGGGTGACAGATGATTAAACCTTCAGAACGGTGTCCGTGCATAGCAGCATATTGATTTAATATAATTTATTCAGTTTGATTTAATATTATTTATTCATTCACATACTGTAACCTCATGTCATTTTGTGACACATGGATTGTTTTGGATTGCATAATTTCTGCTATATTTTCGGATTAAACATTTCTTTGTGTAGTTAAATATTTTGATAAATAATCAGATATTGTTGATTAAACAATCTGACCACAGTGTGTCTTGAACACATTAAAAACCAGGTGTAAATGTACCCAAGTTTGATCAAATTATGATCCAGCCACTGCAAATGCATCCTAATGCTATATGTGCCTATGATTCTCGGTCAGGATCTTGTCACTCTGGTTATAGTTTGGTGACAGGATCCTGACACTCATGTTATTGTCTTCTTGTCTTTGTGTGAACATGCAGTTTTATTCCCTGGGCAATGCACTCTCCTGTCTCCACTGCATTGTATATGTTTGGATCATGGGTCATGCTGGTATGGTGTCGGGATCCAGACATCCATATTCCATGCACTTTCGTCTGTCTTGTGTCATGTTTTGTGTTAGAGCACAAGGCCTGCTGTGGTGTTTTCCATATGCTCTTCTGTCTTGCCTATCTTGCATGCCTTTCCTGGACTGTGACTTTTTCCCCTATCTGTGCTCATGTTCATCTGCCTCCACTTTTGACTGCAACGCCCACATCTCAAAAACCAATGCAAGTCCTCTTTTTCAATAATCTGTTACACTCAGATGTACATCACTGTATAGAAGATAAGATCCCTCGCTACATCCGATTCAACACTTTGTGACTGAGTCCTCACCTTTTCCTAAGCCCTCACTTGATGTTATTCTCCTGGTCTGTCATCAGTAAGCAACTTTTGATATGACAAAGTAAAGAAAACTGTCTGATACTTACACAGAAGTACGAACATTGCACAGGGTTGGTGCAAGTTGTTTTGTTGTATGCACTTTCTATAAAACCTTTTTTATTTTAGGTATTTGATACGTTCTCAACATTTAGTCCATTTGAACACAGCCTTGACTCAGGGACATGTCTCAAAAGCACACATAACATTTCTGCATGCTTGTCTTCTGCTTTTAGAATGCAGAGCATTTTGTAATGAGGAACTGAACGGGGTTACAAATGATTCACACTTTTCTTGTAATGTGACAAGTAAATTAATGAAATTTTACAGAGATTTTAGAAAATTAACAAAGCCCACACTGTTTTAGAATCATTTATACACTGCCTACATCATCTCTAGTATCCTTGCACAGTACTACTATAGAGTTATTTTGATACGGAGTTCTCATTCACAATAATGAGCATAATCTTGTTAATGCCTTTATGCTTTCTTATTTGAATTAGCACATATTAATGCCCTATTCTGCATGACCATATTCTACATGCCATAATCCTACCCAATATCTAAACTTAACTACCTTACTAATTATTAATAAGCAGTAACTAGGAGTTTATTGAGGCAAAAGAATTGGACCCTAATCTAAAGTGTGACCCTTTTTTAATACAGAGTAATTATAGTATGTTAAAGGTGCAATATGTAATGTTTTTGCTGTAAAATATCCAAAAACCAATAGGCCAGTGTTATATATTTTCTTCACTTGAGTACTTACAATATCCCAAATATTTCCAACTATTTGTAAATCGTGAGAAAATTGCAGTTTTAACCAAGGCTCCGGGACGTGTGAGGAGTCGCCTGTCAATGACGTCATACCCGCGTTACCCTCGGTTTTATTTTGTAGAAACCATGGAAACACCAAAGATGCTTTAATATTTACATGTTTTAATAGACAAGGGAACAACTGTTTTGATATATTTATAGACAGAAAACTAATTGTTGTTATATAGCTGTTATACAGCTTTAGTCTTCAATTTTCTTGATTTTTTGCGAGTACCATGCTTTACCACGCCTCAGAGAAAAACACTATTTTGTGAAGTAGCTAACATAGCATAATCAGATGCAGCTTTATTTTTAGTAACAGTAATACAGAATTTTCTCCATCATACAATACGTTTTAAAATTAATTCCATGCCATTCTTCAACACAAGCCATCCAGCATTTAATATGATATTGTAAAATCGATCTATCTTACTGCAGTGTGTAACAGTGTCTCACAGCAGCCGCCGAGCGAACGCACAGAGTAACGTTATAACATCAGTTACCTCACACTCATGACCGGAAAATGACTGTGTCATAATAAAAGTCTCGCTGCTCGTGAGGCGTGTGTTGATCAATCACTCCAGCTCCTCGTTCAGCTCCACAACACTCGCTCCTGCTCTGAGTCCTTTCTCGATTATTTTCCCTGGCTGTGAGGTGAAGACCACATGTCCCAAGATTCCTCTCTCAAACTTGGTGTCATCAAGCTACGCCTTTGTTTTGAACATGCTTCTAGCGACCTCTAGCGGACAAAATTATTACATACTGCACCTTTAAAAGCACATTTTAGTTCATATTTATGGTGTCTCAAAATAGCACAGTTGAGTACACTTAGATGTTCTCTGGATTATCTTAAAAAGTACTAAAGGAGATTTTTTAGCATATTAAAGGTGCCATCGAATGTTTTTTTACAAGATGTAATATAAGTCTAAGGTGTCCCCTGAACGTGTCTGTGAAGTTTCAGCTCAAAATACCACATAGATTTTTTTTTATAAATTTTTTTTAACTGCCTATTTTGGAGCATAATTAGAAATGTGCCGATTCAGGGCTGCTGGCCCTTTAATTGCTCGTGCTCTCCGCCCACGGAGCTCACGCTTGCCTTGAACAGTGCATAAACAAAGTTTACACAGCTAATATAACCCTCAAAATGGATCTTTACAAAGTGTTCATCATGCATACTGCATGCATGCGTCGGATTATGTGAGTATAGTATACTGTTATATTGTTTACGTTTGATTCTGAATGAATTTGAGGCTGTGCTCCGTGGCTAACGGCTAATGCTACACTGTTGGAGAGATTTATAAAGAATGAAGTTGTGTTTATGAATTATACAGACTGCTAGTGTTTAATAATGAAAATAGCGACGGCTCTCTTGTCTCCGTGAATACAGTAAGAAACGATGGTAACTTTAACCACATTTAACAGTACATTAGCAACATGCTAACGAAACATTTAGAAAGACAGTTTACAAATATCACTAAAAATATCATGTTATCATGGATCATGTCAGTTATTATTGCTCCATCTGCCATTTTTCGCTATTGTTCTTGCTTGCTTACCTAGTCTGATGATTCAGCTGTGCACAGATCCAGACGTTAATACTGGCTGCCCTTGTCTAATGCCTTGAACGTGGGCTGGCATATGCAAATATTGGGGGCGTACATATTAATGATCCCGACTGTTACGTAACAGTCGGTGTTATGTTGAGATTCACCTGTTCTTCGGAGGTCTTTTAAACAAATGAGATTTATATAAGAAGGAGGAAACAATGGAGTTTGAGACTCACTCTATGTCATTTCCATGTACTGAACTCTTGTTATTTAACTATGCCAAGATAAATTCAATTTTTAATTCTAGGGCACCTTTAAGTACAAAATTAGTGCGAGAAATAGAGCACTTTAAGTTCATTATAGAAATGCACATTTTTTTCACCTTGGAGGCCCCCTTTGGAATGTTTCGGCCATGTTGTTTGGCATGTAGCTGCATAATGGCACTGTGGTTGAATGATGGTGAATGACTAAAGGTACAGGTAATTCTTTGACAACTCCCACGTCCAGGGTCCACAAGCCATTCTCTGTAGCAATAGTCACAGCTCATGCAGGGGCATATCTGGTCCTTCTGTAGAAGCCTGACCACATCATGAATTTTGTCTTCTTTGTGGGAGGAAGGATGCCAGCCTGAGCCAAGCTAATTGAGCTGCCCGAGTCTCGCATGACTGCATCTCGTCTCTGATTCACCCAGACCTCCTCCTCCAGTCGAGATCTGGTGCCTGAATGCAGCCCAAGAATGCAGTCTGAATCACTCATAGCAGGTTACGTATATGTATATGCGGAAATCAATGGCTTGAAGATACCTTGTTTACTTGCTTCTATCATCCTCAAACAAAGAAATGAATATCTTACAAATCTGTGATCCTTTCAAACCTAAAGATATGCCATCAACCTGAGAAAACTCAGGTATTAGTCATTGTAGCAGCCTGGTAACTTGTAAAGAAAACTTTATTTCAGAACATACTAATAAAAAATGTTTGCATTCGGACTCCCAGAGAGTTACGTTTGGTCAGCCAATCAGGTTGAAACCAATTTCTCTTTCATTACCGAGCCAGATAATAATCATAATACCCTGAAATCATTCATAATCATCCCAGGTGGACATCAGAATGCTTAAGAGGGATATAGGTACTTTAATTATTATAATATGTTCTGGCTCAATTAATTATACATATTGCACCCTTAACCTTTATTTACATTTGTCTTTCCTCTCTTTCTCTTTCACACACTGGATCTTTTCTTATTAAGAATAAGAACACACTGAAGTGCCATGCCATTGATCAGCTCCACATCACTTCCTCTGTCCACAGTTCATTGTGTCATCTTCACAGCACCGGCAGGAGCTTGAAGCTGAGGATGATGAGCAGAGCTCCCGCTGAGAAAGGGCAGGTAATTTTATCATCGTCTCCAGCCCCAGCAGTAAGGGTTTCCGACAGTTCTGACTAATCAGAACGTGGGATCTCAGGCTCAATCATCGCTGTCAGGGGCTGTAATTAGTAAAGCCTCGTCTTAATTAAAACTTCAGCTCATAATTTGGAGTCATTGTTTACCTTGCAGGGGCTGAGTTGATATGTGTGTCATTGCCCGCCTTTGTGGCTTTTCCTCATCTGGTGTGGCTCCAGGCCCCTCTCATCACTTTCCTCCTCTTTTATTTATGTTTGGCTTGTCAGAGGAGGAGGAAGGCGCTTGAGGGGAACCACCGGCTCCAACAATTACTCTGTGTTTGCTGATTTTCTTAGACGAGTCAATAACACATCGCCACAATAGCAGGACCTTCCTGGGGGGTAGGTGCCGAGAGAAATGAGGGGGTCATTACTTCAGATATGGATCAGACCAGCCACTCACTGTGTACGTGGAGGAGAGGAACCAAAAAGTTATTTCACTTTGAACAATCCCCATTTCAGAGTTTATTCAGGGTGCTCTTGAGAAAAGCAATGGCATTTACTTTTATTGCCACAGTAACCTTTAAAGTCAATAGATAGGTTGTTTAAAAAAAATGGGTCTTTTTCTTTTGTTGACTGCAAGGATTTCTTTTTCACTCGTATGTAATCTTTAGTCTTAAGGGTGTTACTATTGTTTCATTGCATTGACTTTGTACTTTTGTAATAAGTAAACTAACTTTTTATGTACACTCTAAAAAAAAAAAAAAAAAAAAAAAGATTATTCGAAGCTGTAAATAAAACAAAGTTTGTGTAGTACTTTTTACAATAAAATACTACAGACTTCAAAATTTCATGTTTAATTCTTGTTTCTTTGTAGTTATTGGTGAAATTCATTAGCAACTTCTGAGGGGAAATTGTTTCAAAGTAAATAATACACCAGCATTTTTCAGTGTACAAGCAGAACTGTATGAGTTAAATCTGTAAAATAATCAGGACTTATCAAGTGAAGTCACAGGTAACACTTTAGGGTCTTTTACTAGTTGCTTATTAGGATGCATATTATTAGAATATTGGCTATTTATTAGTACATATAAAGCGCATATGAATGCCTTATTCTGCATGACCTCATTCTACATTCTTAATCCGGTAACACTTTATAATAATTCACGCTATGAAGCATTAGTTAAGCATTAGTAAATAGTCAATTCATCATTTATAAAACATTAGTAAGCCATTTATAAATACAGCTATAAATGCTTTATTCTTGATTTATAAGCGTATCTATAATGAGTTTAATAATTGTATTTTCATACTTTATTAATGGTCAATTTATCATTTCTAAATTATGTATTACATTATTTACAAACCAGTTATTTAGGAGTTGTCAGTGGTTCATAAGATCATTTAGGAAGTGTAAGTAAATGATTAATAAAATATTTAAACGTACATTTATGCATCTTATTATTTAGACATATAGTATTAGTTACTCAGTGTGTTAATAAATGCTTTATTAACATATTCCTAGCGTCAAAACTACCTCGGTACTAACTTTAAAACATTAGAGAACAGCAGTGCAGAAGATCACTGAACCTTTAAATCTCATTTATAAAAGCTTTATAAAGCATAAATAGTCCTCACTTTAGATGAGCTCACAAAAATAGTTAACTGACCACTTCTAAATGTTTTATAATTACCTGAATTAATCATGAATTGCAGTAGGAATATGTGTTAATAAAACATTTACTAACACGCTAAGTAACTAATACTATATGTCTAAATAATAAGATGTATAAATGAATGTTTAAATAGTTTATTAGTCATTTACTTAAACTTACTAAATGAACCACTGACAACTCCTAAATAACTGGTTTGTAAATAATGTAATACTTAATTTAGAAATGATAAATTGATTATTAATAAAGTATGAAAATACAATTATTAAACACATTATAGATACGCTTATAATTCAAGAATAAAGCAATTATAGCTGTATTTATAAACTACTTACTAATGTCTATTAATGCTTTATAAGTGATGAATTAACTATTTACTAATGCTTAACTAATGCTTCATAGTGTGCAGTTATTATAAAGTGTTACCTTTAATCCTACCCAATACCTAAACTTAACAACTACCTTATAAGCAGTAATTTAGGAGTTTATTGAAGGAAAAGTCGTAGTTAATAGTGAATATGTGTTCCCTATACTAAAGTGTTACCAAGTCACCTTTATTTGTATAGTGCTTTATACTATACAAACTTCTTCTAAGCAGCTTTACAGTGATGACCAGGAAAGTAATGTTTCAATGATGCAAACAAAGTTCAATTCTGCTGTTAAAAGAAAACATTGTCATTGTTCAGCTGAAGTTAGTTCAGTGCTGATTCAGTTCAGTTCAGTTCAATGACTGTAAAGTTCATCAATATGAAATGAGTTCCCAAAATACTTTACAAAATACTTTACAAAAACACTAGGAGAAACTTGAAAACATGAACAGAACAACCAAACTAGGGACAGGTTTGGTGGTATGGGTAGGTTTAAGGGTGGGTTAAGGTGTAAGGGAAGGTCAACAGTGTAATTATAGATGTAATTACAGACATTAATTACAGCTGTAATCACATGCATGTTTTGTTTTTTGTTGTTTTTAAAATAAAGTACAATGTAAAATCATATATGCACACAATAAATGCATTGTATTAAATTATTAATTTAAATGTAAGTAGTTAAGGCAACTTAATATAAAGTGGGACCACCAGGCTCAGACAGGCTCACCAGTTCTCCCCTGGCCAAATAAATCAACATTGTGTGATTTTGATTCAGGCTGCATCACAAGTCAGATTGTGGATTGATAACATTCAAAATATTTCATCCAATCCCTTCTGCTTGAAGACTGGATACATCACACCATCATATGGTTGGAGTCGAAGCTGGCCTGTGCAGAAGACTTGTCTGGTTCTTGTGGACTTTGCTGTGTAAAGAGAAAGATTTGTTACAATCTATAGTGCTTTACAACAATAGGATAGGAGGAGCTAAATAAACTTATCATTGTGTCTAAACCATGAACATGTTTGTTAGATCCAATACCCACTAAACCACTGAAAGAGTTGTTCCCAACTCGTCTTTATCTCTAGGTCATGTCCCAAGACTTCAAGATGGCAGTTATTAAGCTTCTCACTAAGAAACCACAATTAGATCCAAATGAACTGACAAATTACCATTTCAAATCTTCCATTTATGTCTAAAATACTAGAAAAAAGTTGTGTCGGCTCAATTGTGCTCCTTGCAAAAAAAAAAGATATCTATAAAAAATTTCAGTCAGGATTCAGGCCTCATCATAGCATAGAAACTGTGTTTGTTAAAATGGCAAATTACTTACTTTTAGGTTCTGACCAATACTAGTCAGAACTGTCAATACAAGTTTTACTTGATCTCAGTGCTGCGTTCGACACTATAGATCATAAAATACTCTTAGATCGGCTACAAAATTACACTGGTATTCAGGGACAGGCATTAAGGTGGATTAGATTGCACCTGTCAGACTGTCACCATTTTGTCTATCTAAAGGGGAAAAATCAAAGATAACGTCAGTAAATTATGGAGTGGCGCAAGGCATTTGTGTTAGGCCCTCTGCTATTTTCAATATACATGCTGCCACTTGGTAATATTATAAGAAAACATGGAATTAGTTTCCACTGCTATGTCAATACTGATACTCAGTATTTCAACATAACCAGATGAAATCTCTAAATTATCCAATCTGTTAAAGATATAAAACATTGGATGATCAGTAATTTTATTCTTATAAATTCAGATATTACTCAGGTATTACTTATTGGGCTAAAAACCTGTACACAGAATCTCTCAGACTATAATCTGCATTTGTTACTCCATCCTCGACAGTTAAAGACCTGGGTGTTATATTAGACAGCAACTTGTCTTTTTGTGACATATTTCATATGTTACAAAAACAGCCTTCTTCCACCTCAGAAACATTGCTAAGATACGGAACATGTTATCTGTTTCTGATGCAGAAAAGTTAGTTCATGCTTTCATGACGTCTCGACTAGATTACTGTAATGCGTTATTAGCTGGTTGTCCTGCTTCCTCAATAAACAAGCTACAATTAGTACAAAATGCAGCTGCTTGAGTTCTTACCAGGTCAAGAAAATATGATCATATATCACCAATTTTATCATCTCTACACTGGTTATCTATTAAGTTCTGTATCGATTATAAAGTATTGCTAATGACCTATAAGGCTCTAAATGGTTTAGCTCCTGTGTACTTAACCGATCTTCTATCGCCCTACAATCCTTCACGCTCTTTAAGATCACAAAACTCTGGACTTCTGGTTGTACCTAGGATACCTAAGTCCACTAAAGGAGGGAGAGCATTTTCAAATTTGGCCCCAAAACTCTGGAATAACCTTTTTGATAGCATTCGGGGTTCAGACTCAATCTCCAAGTTTAAATCTAGATTAAAGACGCATCTCTTTTGCCAAGCATTCACATGCGTCTCATAACCTTGTACTCCAGTTATATCAGATCAAATGCACATGACTATCTTTGCTTAATGTTATGAACAGCAGCTACACTAATTATTTTCCATTTGCTTTTCTGTTTTATCTCAGGATGCCCATCCCGAGGTGACTAGAGAGTACATCAGCTCCAGTTTGGATCCAGCCTCTTATGACGACTTCCTGCCTCAACACCTGTGAAGAGACTGCGCCAACTCCTGTGAGGACTTCAGATGACAGAACACTAGATCAGCATGCAGCAATGCTATTTTTTATTTCTGCCTTAATAATACACTGTTTAAAATAGATTGTTAGCTGTGTTGTTTGTATATGTACATTTCTGAAATTACTAAAGTTGCACAGACTCACCTATGATAACAGATTACTCCAAACTGTAATGTTGATATGCATTTTGTGCAAAGCTGCTTTGAAATGATATGTATTTTGAAAAGCGCTATACAATTGAAGTGTTTAATGTTCGGTAATGGTGGAGATTTAGAAGAGTTTCTGTTTCTGAGTTTTGTGTTGACCATTGTGCTGAAGAGTAGAGTACAATTGTTTTTAACATGAATCTATTAAGTTTGGTCGACAAAACATTATTTGTTTGCATGAATTTGTTTTAGTTTGTTGTACTGCCCTCAACTAATTGCGTGGAAATGTTTTCCTTAATTTAATTTAATTGAACAAACAAGTAAGGAAAAAGTGAATTGATAAAAAAATTTATACCTTTCATGCAGTGTAAGTTGCCTTAGATAACATCATCTGCTAAATGTAAGGAAGGCATGTAAAACAAAATAAAATGTGATGTTGCTTTACATGTCAGCCAGACATTACAGAGCAAATCTTGGTCAGAGTGAGGGGACGTTCACACAGAATGCGTTTTTCCATTCCAATGCGCCATTTTTCCATTGTTTTTCTATGTAAACACGTGCTAGACGGAAGTGTATGATTGTTGCTCTGGGGTCTCACGTCTTTTGCAGTGTCTAGCGCATTACACAGCCTTATAAAAATGTGACGCTCAAGTTCTCAAGTCTTGAGACCTTGCGTTTTTTCCACTCCCCACGTCTAAAGTTTTTTAAAGGAAAAATGAGTCCAAAGATGACCAGACTTTATGCAGACAGTCAAATCATTTTATCTGCACAGTGCTTAGCACAATCCATTCTGTTTTGAAGTAGCTCTACAGAAAATTGTGCCTTAATGTCATAAAGCCCACAGTGAAGAGCCAAAGGTGACTGGCAAGGACGTAAACCTCCATAAGATGTTTAGATAGTGAATGGATAAAAAAAAATCTTGATAGGAACCAGACTACTCTAGCATTACAATGACTTCAATGTGAAGTATAAGTCATGTGTACAAGCCATAAATTAAATTATTAAATTATTCATTATGTTAGTAAGGCAGTGTTTAAACTGGAAGAATAATGATTAAATTTAAAGTCAAAAGTCTTCCTACACAAGATTAGGAAGGAAGAGATCAAAGGCTTACTGTAATAATGTGTTCGAGTGCTTTCAGAAACACATTATTGAATGAGCCAGACATCAGATCCATGCAGGAGGTTCAAACAGAAGTGTGCCGCCTAATCAGCATGCCTTCCCCATAGTTACTCAAGTGTCCTCTAAAGATTGGAAGAGAAGAACGTAGAGAACCAGGATCCATTGTAATCAAGCAGACCTTTGAAGAAAGAAAATCTCCCTTTGACCATGCAGCATTCTTTACAATTCAGCATTCTTAACGAAGCTTGACATGAACTGACACTGGAAATTGCTTCAGTGGTGAAGGAGCATGGGCATATGATGGCAGAACACAACTTTTACTTAGTTTTCACATTAGCGCAACTTTAAAACACCAGCAGTCAGCAATCTCACACTTAGTATAACACCAATATTCAGCATATTCAGAGTGACTAAATGTCCAAAAATAGCCCAGATTATTTCAATATTGTACGAAGGCTTAAGTGCATGCATGGTTTGTAATATCCATAAATTTATCATAAGGTGTGGTATTTATAAAATGCTGGGACGGTATTTTTTTTAAAGGTTTCTAAAGGTATATTGAACCACTGCCTGAGGTCTGTGCCATGAATAATTTCAGAGAAGTCCATCATGTGAACATTAGTGGGTAAGGAGATTGATGAAAAACTTTCATCAACCTCAACCGTCTCTCATCTCCAAACAACAAAGTACAGTATACATGCACAAAGCTAGCTTACAGTGAGGGCTCGCGTTAAAGATTAGCTGTGTGGTATGTTGTTATAAACACATATTTCACCCCGAGTGAAATCCCACATGCGCATTTGCACAAGCGCAGCCCATCAGCTGAGCTGTCTGCCTCCAGCACCCGTGCAGCAGGCCAGCGGGGTGGAAAATTGCATCTTGTCATTTAATTTCCAAAAATCTTTGTTTTCACAGGATTAATCTCTGTGCTTTGCTACTGTTAAGTTGAAAGCTCAGCAAAAGCAACTGGCCTGTGTCTGTATCTGCAGTCTGTCGGGACACGTTTGAGAACTTGTGCTGAGATGAATAATGATCAGCAGCTCCGCCGTACCGTTTGCCCTGCATAAGCCATAAATTACCCAGCTAAAGGCATCATGCAAGCTGGGGATCCACTGCTATTAAAAGAAAAGCAACTCCATTGGTCCCCAACAGGTGGATGTCGTAACTGAATGCATTTTTTTTTTTCCCTTCTTTAATTTGTCTGCATGCGTTGTTAATTACTAGCATAGTTTTGTTAATTGACTATCAAATTTAATTTATCCCTAGTCTAAACTCCAGGGCAGGCATAAATCATAAACAAGTTATAAACTAATTTTGCATATTTCCAATTCAGTTTCAGACTGGCAGCCAATGTATTGGGGTGATATGATCTCGTTTTGGACCATTTAGAGAGGAGAGATTGAGGAGAGAGGAAGCCTGACATATAATGAGTTACAGTAGTCGAGTCGTGTGGAAATAAAAGCGTGAATAACTGTGTCAAAGCTGTCCCTACTTGAAAGTGGTTTGACTTTGGCCAACTGGCGTAGGTGGTAAAAGCTGGTGCTAACTATGCTACTGATTTGTTTATCTAGTTTAAGACTACTGTCGAGAACATTGGAGATAAGGTGTGGTGTGACGCTGCCCAGATCAATAGAATTTCCATTAGAAATTCGCCATTCAGTAAATCGTCATTCAGTAACATAAAATTATTACTGAGCCACAGTTCAAGTTCCTGAAGACATGCTTCTAATCTTTATGTTTTAAAGGTATGTAGAGTCGGGTGTCATCCGCGTAGCAGTGTTAAGACACACCAAATCTAATCATTATTGATCTTAGGGGTAGCATGTATAATGAGAATTGTAGAGGTGCCAGAATCGATCCCTGGGGTACGCCACAGGTGAGGTGAGTCGCCGAGGATGAATAAGCAACCAAACTTTCTGAAAAACTTCTTTTAGATAGAAAAGACTGGGACCATATGAATACCGTGCCTTTAATACCAATTGACCGTTCCAGCTGTGATAAGAGAATCTTGTGATCAACAAAGTCGAAAGCTGAGCTCAAATCTAAAAACACTAAAGCTATGGTGTGCCGCTTACACTTTGGGATACAAAACATATTTTAGATCTTTGCTGTGAGGATAATCCTTTATTTGAAATGGAAATACTGAATATTTTGGTGTATGAATATGTAAACATTCAATATATCAAAAGAAAGAAGAGCCTCTGCTTTAAAAAATAAATACAAAATTCTAGCTTCATTCATTCTGTTATCATCAACACTTGAATGTGGGTAAAGCCACGTTTCCACTGCAGGGACTTTGGGGTGGTACTCGGTGCGTTTCGTCCACAGGGACCAGGGTCTAAATGAAGTTTTGGGTAATAATTCCCCCCTCAGAATGTCCCTGCTTGCAAGGTAGTACTTTTTCAAAGTTCAGGAACTTTCGGGGGTGGGACATGGGTGCTGAACATGCTGATTGGTTGAGTTCATGCAGCATTTTATTTCAACCACCATTTTTAAAAGCCTGTTGCTGTGTTTGCAGTAAGGAGTTTAAATATATGACTGATGGATCGGAGGACGAAATTCAGCGGGAGCTAGAAAGTCGCACGACATCCTATCTCAGCCGACTAATTTGCCTAATCTTCAAAGGACTTTAGACTGCGATGGAAACACAGATAGCAACATGTCTGGGTGGGAAAAAATCCTGGGGAAAAAAGTTCCAAGGACAAATTGTTCTGGGTAATTTTGGTGCAAATGCGGCTTAAGTTTCATTTTTAAAAAAAAAAAAATAAAATAAACAAAAAAATCACAGTCCAAGACCTCATCCATATCGGATTCAGAAGAGTAGATTGAGTCTATTAACACCCCTAAAGCTTCACAGTCGTTTCCTTTTCATGGGTCGACATTTCATTTGGTAACATTAGGCAGTTTTTTTATATGCTGAATGTTTGATGACAGCGTTCGCTTAATTGTGCAACTTCTGTCCGCTCCTTCTGGTTAACGTTGATCATCATCTTCTCTTGTTTGTGGATGCAGATATGATGTATTTTACTATTTCAGAAGATGCATAACAGCGCCCCCTACTATATAACGGTAAATCATGGAAAGCTGGAAAACTCGTCAGTGGCGGGGAAGCATATGCTGCGTCCCAATTCACCAACTTATACTATGCCTTAAAAGTATGTAGTACTTTTTTTGAAGAAAAAGTGCATACTTTTGAATATGTAGCAGAGTAGAAAAGGTTGAAGACATATGCTAAATGACTAAATGAAGACATACCATCATGTCATTAAATTGAGTCTTTAACAAAAAAAAGCTCTGTCGTAATTCTGTTGAATTCTGTCACCGTAAACTGGCCTGTCAATCACCTTGTCAATCATCCTCCATGTGTAATTTAATTTATTTTCCTACCGTATTGGAGTGAAAAGTAGCAGCAATTTGATCTGCCGGTCGTGGGTCTTTCATAAGGAAACTCTCCTCATATTTTTGCATAATGATGCATTGATGCAGATCTTTATTAAAAGTTCACATTGTTGTTGCAGATGAATCTCATCCAAAACGCAATGCTTTGTGGGCAATATTAGCCGTTAGAGTATGCATGGATCCACACTTCGAAAATCTACCGGAAATAGTAGACTATCCAGGGACTTACTCTTTTCAACTTACTACGCTTTAAGACACACTTATTCTAATCTCACATACTATTTAGGATGGATAATATGCACAATGGGACGCAGGGATAGTGTCATAAATGACGGAAAATCTCATCAGTGGAGGGCAAAGAGTTAATATTCAGTAATGATATTGATTCGACTGAACTGACAATATCAGATAAGAACAAAACTTGAACTGAATTGAGCTAAATGATGACATTGCCTATTGCCATCTGTAGAGCTGCTTTATAGCTGAAACATATTTGTTTCGTAATTGACAATTTGCATCTCTGTTCTTGAACTGAATTGAATCAGCACTGACTCAAGCTCAATAAAGGTGACAACAAACTCGACAATAAACGTGTGTTGTTTCTACGAGTTGCATGACAAAATGAAAACAATCTGTGCTCTAGAATTGTCTTAAAATATCAAATTTGATATCCACTGACTGGACAGATTCATTGTCTGGAGCTAAAGAGTTGTGTTGTGTATTCCAGCCTTAAGTCAGATTGCAGATTCAATCAGGGCCTAGTTATGAAAAACTGATTAATTGTTAACTTTTTGGTGCATTTAGCTGGTGATATGTGCATACTACCTTACAGTGAGCACATGCTATCAGAAATTGAACCCCTTTCATATGCAATCAGTGTGTTGTATATATTTCATTATCATTTGATATACCATTGCCTGCTATATGTCCTCAGGAAATGCCTCTGGTCAGAGGCGGTCAAAGGAGTGTAAACTGTCACTGCAAATTCAATCATTCTCAGCAGTTTGCTGAGCTACAGAGCAACTTAATTAAAAGAACACATTCAGATCCTCTGAAGGAAAACGTGTGTGTAGAATCGATTGCCTTACAAGGGCAGTGCTAGGGCTTACAAAGACATCTCCCTAATAAAAACCCGACTAAATGGGGAAAGTGGAAAGCTTGAAATGGCGAGACATATTGACGGTGTATTGATGACCTGGGTTATGAGGTCACAGTGATTTCCCTGGAAGACAGAGCTAAAGGTTAAACTATCGCTATTAATTGCTCCATCAGGGCATTTATCAATGGTCACGGCTACCTTGAGCTGTGTAAATAAAGGTGTTGATGTGGACGTGTGAAGCTGTAGGTGTTCTGATGTCGGTGGGAGTTTCTACAACAAAGCTTTAGTTTGGCGGTACTCTGCAGCTGAAAGGTCCGTGAATATCCCAGAAGGCAGAGAGTGGCAACAGCCGTTAGAAACCTCGGGAGATTTGGTTCTCCATGAATAATATCACAGTGGGACTTTGCAATAGCACAAGCAATGCATTTGCACATAAATGCACCTCTCTTATGAGAACCCTTACACAACCCAGCAAGTGTACGGCACCCCGAGTTTGTTTACTTCCAGAGATAGACCACCACCCACTGCCACTGAGCGTGGATTTTTATGTATATGTAGAAATATAAAATTATTCATCTATAATATTTCTGTGGAAACAGATAGAG
The DNA here is from genome assembly GCF_018812025.1 of Megalobrama amblycephala. NCBI lineage: Eukaryota > Metazoa > Chordata > Actinopteri > Cypriniformes > Xenocyprididae > Megalobrama > Megalobrama amblycephala. Next base: position 2,670,363 of record NC_063056.1, read on the forward strand.
CAGATAGGAGCAATGAGAAATTTCTGCTTCCCAGGTAAAGCACGACCTTCAATTTATATACTCATAAAGATAATGGGGATTGAGATATGTGTGTGAGAGTGTGTGTGTGTGTGTGTGTGTGTGTTCAATGATTTATTAAAGGTTCTTTAAGTTGCACTTCCGTGCACTGGTCACCTGCAAGGAGAGTTCAAATGGAAGATGATAAAGCATACAATCTAGGGTAAAATCACTCTAAATACTCTGGTTTGTATTAAATAATTAATAGTCAAAAAATGCAAAAAAAATGCAAAAACAAAAAGAAAGCTGTGCAACTGTTTAATTCAAAGAGGACCTATTTTGCCTCATTTTTATAAAATGTAATATAAAGTCTGAGGTGTCCCCAGAATGTGTCTGTGAAGTTTTAGCTCAAAATACCACACATATCATGTATTATGTGATGTTGTAAATGCCTATATTTTAGTGAAAACATGCTGTTTTCGTGCATGTGTCTTTAAATGCAAATGAGCATCCCCATCCCCTTATCCAGAATAGTGCTGTGCCTTCACAGCTTGTGCCTCGGACACTCTGCCAAAAACAAAACAACCGTGAGTATTAAACTAATTTTTCCTTTTTACATCTTATTGGGCTTAAACTGTCAAATACACACAAGGTTATGTCAAAAACACAAAACGCATGTGCATATTAGATCTGTATATTAAAGTGACAGCAGCGTAATATACAGCTATCTACCTACTGCAATCAAACAACAAAAGAAAAACAGAAAATAACTTGCTGCTTCTGAATGAATAAGTTTAGTAGCTTTAATAAGAATATGTTTCTTGAATGCTGCTGTTAAATGCTCTGGTGAGGAGATAAACATGGCAGATCTGTGTACAGCTCACTCAGGGGAGGAGCTAAGTTAGTTGTGGGCCCTTGTCCATGTGACGACACATTGGAGTACATTCCTGAATGTTTCAGATTTATTAGGAAAGTAATGGAGTGGATTGATTTTTACCACAATAGGGTGGTTGTGTAGACATAAATATTTTCAAAAACAATATAAAACTGCATAATATGTCCCCTTTAAAAAAAAAAAGTCTGCTTTTAGTCAACAGTTAGAGGCACGTTATTCCAATGAACCTATGATTAAAATACAAAATATTGCGGTAAAGTGTTACAATAAAATACAGTATTTGGCAAAAATCAGTCAGAAAAATTGTCAGAGAGTTTTGTGAGATTTTAGATGGAGTACCCATAAATCTTTCCACTTGAAAAATTCATTCATGCTTGCTCAGTGCATTTAGGACTACATTATATATTGCAAATATTTTATTTTATTATAGTAGATGTTTCAGTGACACAATTACATGGAGGGAATGGACTCTGGATAATAGTGAGGGGTTTGGGAATGTGTGTGTTTCCATCAGCCAATCAGCATTGACTTCTAAGTGATTAGTCACATGGCATTTACAGCTCAGGTGGGTCAAAAACTTTTATGGTCCCACAAGGCAGAATGCAGCTTGAGCACTGAGATTGAGATAAACTGATAATGGTCATTTCTCTCCAGGTATTATAGAGCTTATTGATTTAGAGGTGCCCTAGAATTAAAAATTGAATTTATATTGGCATAGTTAAATAACAAGAGTTCAGTACATGGAAATGACATACAGTGAGTCTCAAACACCATTGTTTCCTCCTTCTTATATAAATCTCATTTGTTTAAAAGACCTCCGAAAAACAGGCGAATCTCAACATAACACTGACTGTTACGTAACAGTCGGGATCATTAATATGTACACCCCCAATATTTGCATATGCCAGCCCATGATCGAGGCATTAGACAAGGGCAGCCAGTATTAACGTCTGGATCTGTGCACAGCCGAATCATCAGACTAGGTAAGCAAGCAAGGACAATAGTGAAAAATGGCAGATGGAGTAATAATAACTGACATGATCCATGATATCATGATATTTTTTGTGATATTTGTAAATTGTCTTTCTAAATGTGGTTAAAGTTACCATCGTTTCTTACTGTATTCACGGAGACAAGAGCCGTCGCTATTTTCATTTTTAAACACTTGCAGTCTGTATAATGCATAAACTTCATTCTTTATTATCTCTCCAACAGTGTGTAATGTTAGCTTTAGCCACGCAGTATAGCCTCAAACTCATTCAGAATCAAATGTAAACATCCAAATAAATACAATACTCACATAATCCGACGCATGCATGCAGCATGCATGATGAACACTTTGTAAAGATCCATTTTGATGGTTATATTAGCTGTGTGAACTTTGTTTATGCACTGTTTAAGGCAAACGCGAGCTCCGGGGGCGGAGAGCGCGAGCATTTAAAGGGGCCGCAGCCTAAATCGGCGCATTTCTAATTATGCCCCAAAATAGGCAGTTAAAAAAATTAATTTAAAAAAAATCTATGTGGTATTTTGAGCTGAAACTTCACAGACACATTCAGGGGACACCTTAGACTTATATTAAATGTTCGATGGCACCTTTAAAAAAAAAAAAAAAAAGAAAAAAAAAAGTCTCTCACAATATGCAGCTCATTTTGAATGGCTGTCAATGGAAAAACATGCTTTATATCTACCAGCGGATGCTAACTGCCTGCGCTAACCATCCAAACCTTGACCTTTGAATTAATTATACACATTGGGTCTTATTTATAGAACACAAGCAGGACTGATTTCTGTGTGAATTATTCATACATCCATTTCTATAGGACTGAACACATCAGTATACGTAAAGATGGTTTTCCACAGACATTCATCCTTCTTATGTTTCATGAATGTGGGCATCTTCCTTTTGTACCACTAGCACTTAAAAACTTCCTGTCTTTGTTATTTCACTTCCCCAAAGGGATAAAGAAGCAGGAAATTCACTTTATTCCCATCAAAATCATTTGAATACATGACATACTGTAATCAGGGCTTCTAAACTCCCAGGAGCACTTACAGTATGGCAGCATCTCAAAGCATCTGTCAGAGCATTCAAAAGCCAAAATCTGACCTTGAGGTAGCGATGGCCTCTACTGTATGCTCAACAACAGACAAAACAGCTGCATATATTGGCTTCACAGTCCATTAGGTATTAATCTATCCGCGTTTGTGTCTAGACCTATTTGCTTGACACCTACCTACCTTCAAACTCCCATGTCCCTCCCTTCCTCTAACCTCTCCTTCACTATTATCAGCCAATTCACTCTGTATTCTGTTACTGAACACATGCAAGTCCTTGACTATTTTCCCCGGGAATATTACGTTTTCAGATTCAGAGCCCATTTCTTTCCTTTCCCTCTCAAGGACGAGGAGCAGGCCGCCGCCGGCTCCGTACCCTCCCCTCTCTGCACTTCTGAAAGCAGCTCGTGTTTGCTGCTTTACTCAATCTTCTATTTGATTGTCAACAGCAGCAGGTCTATTCTCCGTTCTCAGATGCAAGATATCAAAAACAACAGTCTGTGCTCATTCATATGCTTAGTCTGCCACCATTTTGTTAGCCAAGTGCTATAAATGTGAAAAGAATATCAAAAAGACAGCAGAGTTTCTCAGTAGTGCTTTGCTCTGGGCAGATTTAAATTTAGACACTTACTTGTATTGCACCAATAATATTTGTCTAGAAGATAATTATAAAACTCCATTTCAATGGCTTGCTATTATTATATTATTTGGTTTGTGGGCCAAAGCCATTGTAACATACTGAGTATATGGCTAATTCTTTTGAAATGATTTCATAATATTTTCTTACTGCATCTGCAAGACTTATTACATTAATGCACATTTTGTGATGTGAAAATAACAATAAAATCAAATTATATTATTTAACTCTTTTTTTGGTCCAATGACTCTTTCAATAGAGTATAATGAAGTTGGTACACCATCAGATAAGACACTTATGATCCAAAACTATGCAGCTATGCATAACTCTGCATCCAAAAGTCATTTTGAGTCAGACCATAAGAAAAAACAGACAAAGCCTGAAAACAGACCTTCCTGCCTTAATTTATAGACAGACTGTTTAATAATTGTACATACATATCCCCAGGAAATGGTTGTGTATTGTCTCTGGTATTGTATTCAGTATAGTATTTGCATGTTTTATGATACATTTAATGTAACTTCAATGATGCCATGTTTATTGTCTATGGGTTTGTATCATGAAGATTTAAATGCTTGTGATACCTATGCAACATATTAGGATGACTAGAATCTTTAATAGTTTCTTCTTCAACAACCCAGACAGTTACATTGGCAAACGCCCTGCTAGAAACACAAAGGCTCATAAATTCCCCCACAAGAGGAAGTTCCCGCTCATAAGTTCTACTTTCCTCATTGGTCAGATCAACCCTGAGAGGTGTGGCTTCACCTGGACTTTGAGAGCACAACACCGCCCTCTCTCCTGCATCTTTGACTGCCCAAGACAACTCCTGCTGGTGGCTTCTCGGGCCTCGACCTGCTCCACCATGTGCTTAACCTGGAGAGAAAGAACTCCTTCCTACAACAAGAGTCAAATTAACAGCTTAAATTGCTTCATATTTCTTCATCCAACGCACCAGATATTGATTACGACTTTGGACCAAACCATCAAGGATTTCTCCTCAGCCTGCAGATCCAATGCTTCTGAACAGCTAAAGGCATTTTGCAAGTATTGTACATTTGAATACTAAACAGTGATTTAGTATTCATTTGTGAACCCCTTTGTTAGCAAAGGTGCTTCATTCCTGAGAAAACTGATGGTCTTTTCCAGCTTGTTTGATTTTTCTCCCTAGCTCCATTTCCTTTTTCCACTTCCGGTTTCACTCATTTTACCCATGTATGTGTGACTTGTGTGTATGTATGTGTTTGTTAGTTTAGTTATGTGTTCGTGATTTAGTTAATAAAAGTTGTGCACAATACATATTTGGTTCTGATGCACTGTCTGCAATAAATTGCCTCTTAAATGATTTAGATCTTGCTAAGTGCTGTAAATGCTAAGAAATAATTATTTTTCTATGGCCATGAAAAATACCCTTCTCTTAGAATTAATTAATATTCAATACTGAGTGTTCACAGAATGAAACTGATTTGATTGATTGATTGATTGATTAACATCGTTAATCTGATTAACTGATTCCACTATTCATAATCATAATTAATAAGCATAATAAGTTATGATTAATTATTAATATTTCGCCTTTGAGCTCATTTGCTACAACTGTCTTTTTCCATACTGTTACCATCCAAACATCAGCACGATGCTCAAACATGCTCGATGGAGCAAATCCATAGAAGAGAAGTCATTATTGTTTTAACAACTGCTTTACTCTTGGACAGTATTGTGGCTCAGTGGGCAGCACTGTTACATCACAGCAGCAAGATCTCTGGTTTGAGTTTTGGCTCTGATTTCATACATTTTAGCTTACTGTTAGGATAAATCACTAAAATCTTTCTTCTCTATTAAGCCTAGACTCTATCAATCCTCAAATGGTAAAGCAAAGGCATAACACAACAAAAAGTGACATCATTTTATCCCAGGGGTCTCCAAACTCGGAACTGGAGGGCCACTGTCTAGCTGAGTTTAACTCTAATCCCAGTTAAACACACCTGAACCAGCTAATCAAGGTCTAATTAGTCATAGTAGAAACTTCCAGGCAGGTATGTGGAGGCAAGTTTGAGCTAAACTCTGCAGGACAGTGGCCCTCCAGGACCGAGTTTGGAGAACCCTGTTTTAACCATTTCTGCAGCATTTCTACGCACAGTCAGCTATTGAGGGAGGCTGCATTCACTGTGATTGCTTTAGAGTGAATATGCTCTGTTCCCACTTGGCTCCTTTTGTGGGGGATGGGAGCCAGGCGACTTTGCTTTGCGGTTTGGGTCCCGCGTTTGCTGAGGTAACACAAAGACTCAGATTGTGGGGATCACACACAGCCTCTCTGCAGCCTCTTACGATCCAGTAGAGATTATGATGTTGGCCAGATCTAATTTTGAGGAGTTAGATGTGGAGGGAGTTCAGGCGAATGTTGCATCTACAGCCTCCTCCCGAGCCCTGAAGTCGGAAGTTATGTAGTGTCTTCACTGAAGGCTCCAATCCTGCCATCCAAGGCCTATGTGGCGGTGGATCATACTGGTGAAGCCCTGCACACCATGGCAGTGTTGCAGACATACCAGGTCGACCTTCTTAAGGACCTGGATCAAGGTGAGGATTGACATCTGAGGCAGTTGTGGAAATCCACAGGGCGGTATCCACAGGGCGGTAATGTTACCGTATAGCGGCATCTGTGGCTGAACTTATTGGGAACTTATTTTCTCCGTGATGCCCCGATGTCACCTCTGGCCTTTTCGGTACTGTTCATAATTTAGCGGTTCAGAGGTTCATCGTTCATGCATCCAGGGTCCATCATCCCCCATAGCTCCCTCTGACCCACAGCCCAGAGACAAGTTCCTGGGTGAGGGTCAGAAGGTGAGCGTGGCAGCCTGCACTTCCCCTCCGAAGAGTAAGGGATGGAGGCTGTGTGCCTGGAGATGGCCTAGGCAGGAACTTAGAGTGCTAATTTCGGCTCGCAGGTCTGAGGACCCTAAGCCATGAGGTCCTGCATTAGGTTGCTTAAGAATGGGGAATTGGTATCTCTTAGAAAGAAAAAGACCCCCTCCATAATTTATTTGGAGGTGATGTGAACACTTTTCCCTGATGCAGTGCACTTTTCCCCAATGAAGTGAGGTGGGCAGTGATGGCAGAGCAGACGATGGACTGTATCACCATTGGCATCCCACTCTCTCATCTGTCACCCCCTAAAGTACATTATCATTAGAGTTTTAAGTACATCAATCTGCTTCCCAGAGTTCATAAGTGGACTGTATGGCTGTATTTCCCCTCCAACATCTTTTCGAGCCTCTGGTAAAGGATCAATCAAGCTCTCCGGAGGATATAAAGAGCTCGGGGAGATTTCACAGATCAGCAGCAAGTAGCAACCATTAGCCTAAGGGTAAAGGAGCTTTACAGAGGGGAAGGTAGACTCAGTCATCATATGTGACCCACTCTTTCTGTGGCTCCCTCTGGTTTATGTCATTGAAGGTTGAAGGAAGCAATTTGCTTCCCCTGTGAATTGGCAGTAAAGGTATTCCAGAAATTTTATTAAAAGTATCAGAAAAAAGAGTAAGAGTGTCACTTCCATCCCTGGAGGTCTGCGATGATAAGTAGCGGGGTTGTAGTGGTCAAGTTACTATAGGCCTCCCATTCCCTTGTAGATGTATGTTTTCTCCCACAGAAAGTGTTGTACTTTTGCTATTCTTGGAGGACTGGTGTTAAGCAAGGTTTTCACAGTATAGAAGAGAAAGACGAAAGGCGTCCAACTTCCTAAACTGTTGCCCTTCCTCTAGTTTCCCCCCACTTAGGTTGCTTTCTAAGAGCTTTATGATGTTAGGTTATGTGTAGAACAACCCACTTGTAGGTCTCTTTACTCTCTTTCTGAAAGATGTAAGCTGGACATGATTGAGGCTATGTCTACAGCTTAGCTTTCTAGCCCTGCTCCCAGGGGCTCTAGAAAATTAGGCTCTATTATGAGTAGGGGCATTGAGCTGGGATGAGTGTTCATGCCTCTATACAGAAGCTTTTACAGATGGTCACTTAGTAAATGCTTGACAACTGAAAAACTTAACCCTGGATTTAGATCACTGGGTTGCTGTATTCTTTCTCACTTGTGGTTTCAGTCGCAGATTGAGTACAGGCATTTTTCAGTATGGCGTAGTGGGTACTAACGCTCCCATAGCGTCAGCAACTGACACAGTGTTGAGTTCCTTTGAAAGGGAACATCTCAGGATTACGCACATCTTCCTTCAGACAAATCGAAGCTGGTGACGTGTATCGCAGGCACGTCTTTATGGTCAAACTGGCACACTGAGTGAAGTCACATGACAGCCTCGGCCAATGAATTGGCATGTTTTTACACATGCTTCAGACACGGGCGCATTCCCATAGTGTCAGTAAATAACACAGCATCTCATTCCCTTCTCAGGGAACAGGGTTACATACATGTAGATATATACACGTTTACACCTGAGATGTTTTTACTGTAATTTTTATCAAATAAATGCAGCCTTGGTGAGCATAAGAGACTCCTTTCAAAAACATTACAATATCACTTTTGACTCCTTTTTTTTAGAAAGTGCCTACTGATCCGAATGTGTTCCTCTGCTTCTTCATCTCATGAAGCTACATCAGATCATTGTTTTGGAAATATTTCTATAAATCCCCCTTCCCACAGATCACAATGCAGAAAACTTGCTGGCCACTATGGATCGGTAAAACATCTCTTACAGTCTAGAGAAAGCAAAGCCTGCTCCAGCCCGTGCTGTCAGTGCAACCCAGTCTTCTGTTCGGGTTGCTGCTGGTTTTGACAGAAACCAGCAAGCAGTTTCTCTAGACTTCTCATTATTATTCCTATCTTCCCCTTCTAGAGCTGCAGGCAGAACTGTGTTGATGATTTCACCTGACAGAGGAGACAAAATGGGGGTTGACAAAATACAGCTGCTATAAGGGATTATTTTTGACTCAGTGCATAAGTGCAATGCATAATTAAAGTCCTAAAGTATGAAAGCACACATATGAGCTACCATGGTGATACCTCCCTGAAATATTACTTTGTAAGTTTTTGAAAATAACATTCTCAAAATGTAACAATACATCTATAAAATAACAATATATATATATTCTGTATATATATCTGTATATATATATACAGAACAACTCTACAGAGAAGATATTTATTTTAATATGATTTTTTTTTTTTTTTTCTTTTTTTTTTTTCTTTTAAAAATCCAGGACCCAGCTAGAAGGGTAATGCATAGTGGAAATAAATAACTGTAAAATGAAATGAGAGAGAATATGAAAGAACAATGTGAACAAACGTAATCAATATTTCTGCTAGTACATAATGTGAAAGACAAAACCCTCCCAGATTCAAGAACTTCTCCATAGAGTTGTTCTGCTTTGTGCTCTTGACAGCAGGAAGGCATTATTACTGATTTATATTATATTATAATTTAAAAATGGCAGGGGGTAATGTCACCGCTCACCTCAGGATGTGGGCAGAGGACTGAAGCAGGAATGAGCAAGTCATTAAGCACGTCAAATCAAATCAACCCTGAAAGGAGGCATTATGCTCCCTAATGGAGATTTAAACCTCCAGCCGTCAGCAGTCCATACAGCTATTTTACCTGGGCTCACCTGACTCCTTCCAGCCAAAGAACATGTGACATTTCCAGCCTCATTCTGCTGTTTTGCATTACTGGAGAACCCAAGCAAAGGCAATTTGGCTCTGCTCTAGTGCCCCACACCTCTCTCAAATACCCACATTTGTTTATTTAGTGTTTTTGAGTCTTGTAAATACCAACCCTCCTAGCAAAGAAGCAAACCTACAAGCAGTTTTACTTAAAAGAAAACCATTTGGCATTTTGATTGATTTTACTTTGAACTGATGATTCAGAGGATTGTGTTTTCTTGATTATAAACCTAAACTGCTCAGCATCCCTGAAGCATCCACATCTAGACTGCGGCTGTCTGCGTCTGTAGATCAAACTGCTCTTCTAAAACAACATGACGAAAACTAAGATTCTTACTCTTCAATTACTTGTTTTTGAAAATGGCATGTTAAAATGTCAATAAGTTACAGAGAGCAAAGCAAGCAGTCGTTTAAATGTGTCAGTTGTGTTGTGTCTTATTGGAAGCACATCAGAATGATAATTAAGCACGTGACTGGAACGACATTATGAGGGCATAACAAACACTTCCTTAAGCCTCAGATAACCATGACGGGTTTGTTGAATCAAAGCGAGCTCATTACTTTGCATAACTTTGAGAACAGAACTTAATCCAGAGTATACATGTATTTATTGATTGGTCCTCCTCACTTTACCTTTCCTCTGTTGTAATAGTCCCTCATCATCCACCTTCATTTGCCCTGGATTGAGGGTTAAGGCCAGTGAAAGCTCTCTAATTATCACCCTGTGCCACACATCAATCATGTTTTCCACAGACCTTGCGAAGCTACTGTGATGGAGACGAGGAGAATCCATTTGACCTGTCCAAGAGTGAATTAATTATCCAATTATTCCTCTCCAACTGACTGTGCTGCCTTGATAACTTCAAAGCTGTTTACAACTGACTATCTCCTCCAAGATAACAAAAGACCTCTCTGCTTCATAATCACCCCGCAGACTGGCCAACCCGAGTCAGATCTTCCTCGTGCTGTTTTCAGGGTACTCTAGGCATCAAAGATGAAAGAGAAATGGACAAACATATTTTTAAAGGAATATTTCAGCCAAAAAATTAACAGTCATTATTTACTCACTGTAAATCCCGTATGACTTTCTATCTCTCATTTGGAACAGAAAATGATATTTAGCAGGATGTTCTGGTTGTTCATTTCCGTACGGTGAAAGTGAGCTCAAAATATAACAAAAATTCTTATAGAAATAACATAAAAGTAATTCATACAGCTAATGCACTGTATATTTCATATCTTCTGATAGATTGGCGAAACAGACTAAAGTTAAGCTGTTATTTGAACATGCATAATAATACATTCAGTGTAATGGCTAAGACATCTGAAGGTAAATGTATCACCCATTTGTGTACAGAGTTTATAGCAAAGTTATACAAGAACAGAGCTATACACTTTCAATGCATTGATCAATCATTTATGATGTGTTTTTTGTTTGTTTGTTTGATTTTTGTTTTTTAGTTTATAAAATTGTAATATATTTCAAATTATAATGTAATCATTTTAATTTAACAGTACTAAACACTGAGTACAAAGATAGTTTACATCAGAGTTTATTTTGTTTATATTGTGAACTACTACAAGTGAACTTATATGTTAGTTTACTAGCTACAGTACTTTTGCATTCTTGCGTAGAGTATATGAACATATATATCTCTAACATACTACATTCTTGTAAGGATGATGTATTTTTGTAGGTCAGAACCCATTTTAGTGCATTTCCAGTACCATCATAAAGTCAATGTTTTTTTTGAATGGGTTTTTGGTTAAAAGCCTGAAATAAGGTCTGTGGTGAAACTCAAGATATTTTCATGTTTTATTCTACAACATAAAATACATTAGTATTACCCCTTTTTGATTTTTTATAAACTTTTACTTGTCTTAAAAAAGGCAGTTGCTAATATGTGTGTAAATGGGACCTCAGAGGTTTTTGGGAAATTAAACATCATCACACCGAACAGGTAAACTCATCTACTCACTAGTCGCTTTCACAGCCTCGTTGAGTTTATAATTGCAATGTTTTTTTGTTTTTTATTAAGACTGAAAAAGTTGTTTGAAGCTTAATGGTGTTGAGACTTAAGTCATGTGACCGTGGTGTAGTTCGTTTATAGCCTAACTTTTAGCTTTTTTAATTCTGCCGATTGTATTATAGGTTTCAAAATTCAAATTCACAACACAAGTTGTGTTAATTTGTGAAGATCACCATGATGTACAAAACGTGTAAGAATCATGAACTTCTGTTGGTCACAGAGCTTATTTTCTGCAATAATCCAAATGCCAATGAAAAAACCTACTGAGTTTTTGTCAAGGGAAACAGGGTGATGCGAACTTACAGGTCAGACTATTAAAAAAAAATGTCATCATTACAGCATTCTATTGACAGAAACTGCATTTATGAATAAACTATTCCTTTATGATCCAAGAGAAATACAAACCTGATTCCAAAAAAGTTGGGACACTGTACAAATTGTGAATAAAAACAGAATGCAATGATGTGGAAGTTTCAAATTTCAATATTTTATTCAGAATACAACATAGATGACATATCAAATGTTTAAATTGAGAAAATGTATCATTTTAAGGGAAAAATAAGTTGATTTTAAATTTCATGGCATCAACACATCTCAAAAAAGTTGGGACAAGGCCATGTTTACCACTGTGTGGCATCCCCTCTTCTTTTTATAACAGTCTGCAAACGTCTGGGGACTGAGGAGACAAGTTGCTCAAGTTTAGGAATAGGAATGTTGTCCCATTATTGTCTAATACAGGCTTCTAGTTGCTCAACTGTCTTAGGTCTTCTTTGTCGCATATTCCTCTTTATGATGCGCCAAATGTTTTCTATGGGTGAAAGATCTGGACTGCAGGCTGGCCATTTCAGTACCCGGATCCTTCTTCTACGCAGCCATGATGTTGTAATTGATGCAGTATGTGGTCTGGCATTGTCATGTTGGAAAATGCAAGATCTTCCCTGAAAGAGACGACGTCTGGATGGGAGCATATGTTGTTCTAGAACTTGGATATACCTTTCAGCATTGATGGTGCCTTTCCAGATGTGTAAGCTGCCCATGCCACACGCACTCATGCAACCCCATACCATCAGAGATGCAGGCTTCTGAACTGAGCGCTGATAACAACTTGGGTTGTCCTTGTCCTCTTTAGTCCGGATGACATGGCGTCCCAGTTTTCCAAAAAGAACTTCAAATTTTGATTCGTCTGACCACAGAACAGTTTTCCACTTTGCCACAGTCCATTTTAAATGAGCCTTGGCCCAGAGAAAACGCCTGCGCTTCTGGATCATGTTTAGATATGGCTTCTTTTTTGACCTATAGAGATTTAGCCGGCAACGGCGAATGGCACGGTGGATTGTGTTCACCGACAATGTTTTCTGGAAGTATTCCTGAGCCCATGTTGTGATTTCCATTACAGTAACATTCCTGTATGTGATGCAGTGCCGTCTAAGGGCCCGAAGATCACAGGCATCCAGTATGGTTTTCCGGCCTTGACCCTTACGCACAGAGATTGTTCCAGATTCTCTGAATCTTTGGATGATATTATGCACTGTAGATGATGATAACTTCAAACTCTTTGCAATTTTTCTCTGAGAAACTCCTTTCTGATATTGCTCCACTATTTTTCGCCGCAGCATTGGGGGAATTGGTGATCCTCTGCCCATCTTGACTTCTGAGAGACACTGCCACTCTGAGAGGCTCTTTTTATACCCAATCATGTTGCCAATTGACCTAATAAGTTGGAAATTGGTCCTCCAGCTGTTCCTTATATGTACATTTAATTTTTCCAGCCTCTTATTGCTACCTGTCCCAACTTTTTTGGAATGTGTAGATCTCATGAAATCCAAAATGAGCCAATATTTGGCATGACATTTCAAAATGTCTCACTTTCAACATTTGATATGTTATCTATATTCTATTGTGAATAAAATATAAGTTTATGAGATTTGTAAATTATTGCATTCCTTTTTTATTCACAATTTGTACAGTGTCCCAACTTTTTTGGAATCGGGTTTGTTTTTTGGATATAAAAAGTCTACACTCCCCTGTTAAAACAGCTGGTTTTTGTGCTAAATCATATCAGAACTTTTGCACGTTTAATGTAAAAAAAATACAACCTATGCAATGTCACTGAAAACCAAAGTGAGATATTTCAGAGAGAGAAAAAAAAAAATCTTGGAATAAATAACTGCATAAATGTGGATAACAGTGAAAAAGCTCTTTAGTTTGAAGTCACCATTATCATAATTAGTGTTCTCTTTGACAGACAACGTGGACCTTATTTACTTTGATTTAATTTTACAGCCAGTGTAATACTGGAGAAAATAAGCTAAGCATAATAATGGACTCTTAAATCATTTAAGTCAATTAACTCATAACTTGCGATTTATGATATGCATTATAGAAATGCTATGCTGTATAGTTCAGAAATAATAGGATCTTTTATAAATAATTAAGGGAGAGGGGATTGTTAGAATAAAACTGCTGTGGGGTTTGAGCCTCTTTCCTCCGCTACTTGTTATGATGCCTCTTTGACCCTTTGTGACTGGCTGCTGTGTGACCCATGACCTCCACACAGTCCAGGGTATCAGGCAGACATATCTTCTCAGTGGTTTATAATCAGTTCAGCACAATCATTTTTCTTTCATATGACATTTCTGCTCTGCACAACACATCTCTTTGTTTTTCTGTTAAAAAAAATGGCAAGAGAGAGAAAATGTGTTTTATAAGGAACACAGAAAATACACATTTTAACACAATCCCTGTGGAAAGCAACAGTACCAATTTCTGAAGAATTGTCATATAGATTATTTTAACGGTGGCTGTTTCAGAGGAATGAGAGTAGGATCCAAGTGCAGTAAAAATTTATTCAAACAAACAAAATAAAAGTAAATCCAGGCAAAACTGATAAATCCAGACACATAATCAAGGCTAGCTTCGAAAACTTTACGAATCAGTGGTTCGGAGCATGTTTCAAACTGCCAAAGTCACATGATTTCAGTAAACAAGGCTTCTTTACGTAATAACTGTTTCGAAACTTTTTGAAATTTCAATGGTTCACCACTAGGGGCCCATGAATTCATGCGAGATCGCCCCTCACATTGAACATTGAACAAGTGTCTGTCTATTACCTGAGTATTAAGTGTCTAAAAGTGTCTATTACCTGATCTCTGATGAGTTTTACACAATTGTAAATGTCTTAATGAGGTATTTGTATAATTTAAAGGAATAATAGTAGCTAATAGTCTCTGTTTAGCTGACCCATCCATAGAATAATCAAAACAAGCCCTGAAAATTGTTAAAAGAATACATATTACACAGACACTTAAGTGTTAGTTCACCCAAAAATTAAAATAATGTCATTTAAATAATGTCACCCTCATGTCGTTCCACACCCGTAAGACCTTCGTTCATCTTCGGAACGCAAATTAAGATATTTTAGTTGAAATCCGATGGCTCAGTGAGGCCTTCATAGCCAGCAATGACATTTCCTCTCTCAAGATCCATTAATGTACTAAAAACATATTTAAATCAGTTCATGTGAGTACAGTGGTTCAATATTAATATTATAAAGCCACGAGAATATTTTTGGTGCAACAAAAAACAACATAACGACTTATATAGTGATGGCCGACTTCAAAACACTGATTCAACGCGCTGATTCATTACGCTCCAAAGCTTCCTGAAGCAGTGTTTTGAAATCGGCCATCACTATATAAGTCATTATTTTGTTTATTTGGAGCACCAAAAATAATTATAAAGACCTTCTGAAGTGAAGCAATGGGGTTTTGTAAGAATTTTTTAAGCTTTATAAACTATAAAACTAGCTTCTGACAAACAACCATAAGCAAGTCGAGTTACGGCGAAAGAGTGACCTCTGACCCAAAACACCAGTCATTAATTGGAAGTCTAAAACAAGAATTTTTAAAGAGACATGTCAGAGGATTTCGATTTAAGAGAAGAGGAGCTTGAGTTTGTTGCCCAGCACTATTTGTTTGAACTGGCATGCGTCGGGTCAAAGGTCTTCCGTACAGATGTTTGCCGGAAGCTTGTTATTATAGTTTATAAAGTTTTAAATATGGATATTTTTTCTTACAAAAACTCATTGCGTCACTTCAGAAGGCCTTTATTAACCCTCTGGAGCCGTATGGATTACTTCTATGTTGGATGGATGTACTAAATCTCACCCCTCATTCACTCCCATTCTAAAGCTTGGAAGAGCCAGGATATTTGTTTTAATATAACTCTGATTGTGTTCATCTGAAAGAAGATAGTCATTTACACCTAGGATGGCTTGAGGGTGAGTAAATCATGGAATAATTTATTTTTGGGTGAACTATCCCTTTAATTTCCCTGATATTCTTCCTCTTGATAGATGTTTGTACGTATGTAGTCAGATGTAGAGAAGACACTGGAGCCAAAACCCTATTCTTTTTCTTTTTTTTATACCAGGTGTCAGACAAAGACACACTGACAGACACAGATGTCTATACCATTAAAAAACTCCCCCATAGATTGTTCTAGGACACCGCAGGTCACACTGTTTCATGAAACTAAAGCTACTAAGTAAATGGATTTGTTCTCCCAGCGAAATGAACTCCATCATGAATATGATTATGAATAATGCATGAATGCATTTAAATCTTTCCCTGACATTAGTCACATTGTACAGTATCTTAGTGTGTCCAGTGGCTTGTACATTGAAGTTGAAGGTGGCTAGCCAGGTACATATAGTACAGGTCAAAAATGTGTAATAATTAGATTTTTTCAATGCTATAATTAATGTAATTATACATGTCTCTTTTCATAAGAACCTATTACTATTTTTACAGACTTGGTGAGCATAAGAGACTTCTTTCACATTATTTTCATAATATATTACTCTCCTGTGAGATAGTCTATTTACACCTGAAGAAATAATGTACACGTTAAATTATATTGTACAACCACAAGACAGATGCTTGTAAAGGGATTCACACATTACAGTCTTTCTTTTCAAACATGGTGATAGAGATTGAGAGTTTGTTCATGACGTGCTTTTGATTTAGGTTGGGAACAAAACAGGGGTAAGTAAACGGTTACAGATTTTTCATTTTTAGGTAACCCATCACTTTAAACTTTAAAGCAAAACATTAATTCTACACAAAAGAATTCAAAACAGTGGTAACACCAAGAGTTCAGAGGAAAGCGAGATTCTGTGACATTGAGTTGGAGGTATAGACTGACCTGATCAATATGTGAAGCAAACAGCAAAGCCCTTCAGAGGAATTCACAGCACAAAATAAAGGGGAAAGTAGTGCACAGCAGCCAAAGTACAGAGAGCAATGCATCTGAGCCAATGTCAAACAGAGGTGAAGGGAATTCAAACTCACAAACACATTTAACGCTTTGACACGCTGACCTGTAGACTCTGTGAAGCACTGATGTGTATTCATGAGCGATAGCAAGCAAAAGAGCTAGGAGAAAACTGTGATAACACATACATTTACAAGCAACCACACACACTCAAATAGCAGTAAACCATTTCAATAATTTAATTGAAGTAGAAGAAAAATATGTGCATTTCTACGCACAGACTTTTAAATGCACACATAGAGAAAGCATGTTCATTCATACTGCTGTTCACTTATTACGCGTGGGTTGACTTTGACTCTAATGCCCTCGGCTGCCGCATTTTACTTTGATCTAAAGGCCATAGGTTGACATGAATACAGTTTCTACCCACAGAAAGACTCACCTCTGCTTTTCAGTGGCATCTGAATCGGTGATTCTCAAATGGATTTACATTGGATATCAAGTGGTCACCCATTACAGACCCAAATTGTTCATTGTATGGAATTTGCTACTTTCACCGTCTTGGCGGCCAATGTTTATACACATTGCAAGTGGAGGTGGGAGAGAGGAACGGGATCAAGGGTATCAAAATCCTATAGTTATTCTTGCTTTAGCACTAATAAGGTACTTAAACATTCACAATAGTGAGCAATAGTTTTTAGGATAAGGAGTAATGGATAATACAAAAATATAGGCACCTTTGGGGATTTTTAAAAAAATATATATTTAAATAATATAATGAAAATGAAAGTTGAAGCTGAACCGTTAACTGAATTTTAAAATGCTCATTTTAGATTGAATATATCATGCAGGCTTAGCCTCCTACAGTGAAGCAAGGTCATAGACAAATCTCTCAGTGTGACTGATATAAAACTGATATAAATGCTACAAGTGAAATGTGTGTCCTAAACAAACAACCACTTTATTGGCTTCCATAGTTACATTTAAAAAAAAAAAAGTTATAAGTGAGATTTTGTGTGTGAAGTGACCCTTGTTTAAATAAAAGTGTGAGAATGTAAATTACTGGATGGCAGCAGAAGATAGTATAGCCAAACATTCCAACAGCACGTCAAAAGCAATTCATGTAAGAGAGAGCACTTTGCATATTAAATGCTCTTTAAAACTATACAATCTGGCAATGCTTATTCTCGGCACCCATCGTCCTCCCAGCTGCATGCGGGGAGCAGGCAAGAGAATTAATGAGCGAGAGCAGCTCCTGTAACAAGAATGCCAGAACATGTTACTACTGTTGTCCGATCATGGTAACCGTCTGTGAGCACTGCAGTATGTGTCCTTTGGGGCATTGCTGTGAGGGGAGCCTGTGTACCTGCTGGCTTGCTGTTTGTGAATTTTTGCATTAACACCATACTTACTTTCATAAGTCAAATTACCTTTTATATACTGTTTCTTAAGTATATAAACATTTTGTTAAACCACTAAATTAAACATGCAATGTGTTAAGGTCATGTGATAAGTTTGATCTTTGGCAATTAAAGCAAGACAAATTTCGCTGAGCCACATCAGAAGTCTAAAGTCTAAAGGTGATGATGCATGGGGCAACATTTTATGGGCAATGTTGCTTGGGAACTTTCCCATTGAGAATGGGCAACAAATTTCTATAAGGATACGTTAGATCGGTCATGTGCCCTGCAATGTGTTGTACCTCGTTTCCCTCCTACTGGGCACAGTAGTTATATGCATAACTCAATGTTTCCATTCAGTCGGTTCACTCGGTACAACACATGACTATGAGACATATATTCATTCCCCCCAATGTCCACTGAAATAAATGTATTTCAAGGGAGCGATGGCCCCTGCTTTAAAACCTCTGCAGTAAGCAGTCGGTATAATCAAACAAATGTGTGGTGATGCCCAACTGGTGGTCGCACAAAATATCTTCCACAGACATTCCTCTAAACAATGCCAAGGGCCTCACCATGCCCCTCATAGAGTGCACATGCACCCCTGCAGGCAGAGGCAACACTTTACTTTTATATGCTATAGAAATAGCCTCCACAATTCAATGAGAAAAACGCTGTTTAGAAAGAGGCCAGGTTGGCATACAAAAAGCTGGTAAGAAGAGCACACAGTCTGCGTCTGCTTAATGTATCTGCATAAAACTTGCACTGGGCACAAAGCATAAAATCTCCTGACTTCCTCCAAGTCAATAGAGAGATTTAAATGGCGGGCAGCTCGAACGAGAGCGCACTATATGCCCCCGACATGACTCTAAGCGTATATGGATGCAACAGGACTCTTGATTCATCCAATGCAAATTTAATGCACAAGGATGCACCGACAGCACATGGAGATCACCAACGCGTTTCGCTGATGCCAGCGCGAGCATCCTTAGATCCAATGATTCTGTTCACACATAGCCCCCAAACTACAATCAGGTCCAATGATGACACCATTGATTTTCTAATGGGCCTAAGACACCCCTCTAAGGAACTGAATGGCAAGCGGGTACGGACTTGGTGCAGCACCATTAATGCCCTCATGATATGCTGAAATGGTTGCCAAATACATTTTTAACATGGAATGGGAACGACCTTCCTCCAACAATTCCTGTAAAACAGTCAGTATCCCTGCAATCAGGCACTGATACGGAGATAAAGATCTTCGCCTGCACCAAGCTTCAAACATGCGCCACTTCAACGCATAAAGCCCCCTTGCCAATGGTGCCCTAGCACTCCGTATTGTCGCCATGACATTGA
The DNA here is from genome assembly GCF_018812025.1 of Megalobrama amblycephala. NCBI lineage: Eukaryota > Metazoa > Chordata > Actinopteri > Cypriniformes > Xenocyprididae > Megalobrama > Megalobrama amblycephala. The sequence goes on from NC_063056.1 coordinate 2,689,669, forward strand.
TTGGGAGCCCCGCTGCCATCAGATCCTCCTCTCAGTGGGTAAGCCCATAGGTAGTGCATGTTTTCTGCTGATGCAAAAAGATCCACATCAGCCCAGCCAAACTGATCCCAGCTCTGCACCAATTTCAGAGGTTGCAAACGCCACTCCCTGACTTGCAGTCCCCCCCTTGACCGCAGGTCTGCTCCACCATTTAGATGCCCGGGGTTTTAAATTGCTTTAATAATTACATTAATTTAGAATTTTTGAGGAGGCCTCTGTTGGATATTTAGAGGGAGATAAATTTGTTTATTTGGGAACAAGAAATTAGTATGTTGTTAACCCTCAGGGGTCTGAGGATTTTTGGGGCCCTGGAGAAGTTTTGACATGCCCTGACATTTGTGCTTTTTTCAGTTGTTCATAAACATATTAATGACAAAAGTGTCATTACACTGTATTCAGCACAAACTAGGCTACAATAATATGTGAGGAACATGTATGTACATGTTTGTGTTTTTGAAGGAATAACGTTTATGCGTGGTTATTGAAAAAACAAAAAACTTAAGTCACTGAAATAAGGCCAAAAAAAAATATTAAAACTGTGTTCACAAGGATTCTGGGTATTGGAGGTTGTTTTTGCTTCAGAATGAAGTAAAAATTATCCTTCCTACTCCTTCATATAAAACAATAGAGAGATTTAAATTTTCTAAGACACTTTTGGTCAAGAAACACAGTATGCATGGAGGCGTGAATCCTCATGTATAATGGGTGATTCTCACCTGAGAAGACAAAAGAATTGAATAATAATGACCTGAAATGACTTGCATATTAATGAGGCCTTTCAGTCAGGTAGGCTGTGAAAAAACCCTCTGTGATCATGCTGATAACAGGATTAAAGTCCACTCAGGACAAAAAAAAAACATGATTTTTGTGATCTCATGCATGCACGTATTATTGCACATGATATGAAGAAAATTTTGTATAGGCCTATGTTAAATTACACAACCAGTCAAAAGATTGAACACATTGCCATTATAATGTTTTTAAAAGAAGTCTCAAGTCTCTAACCAAATAATGGTTTTCTATTTTAATATACTTTAAAATATAATGTATTTCTGTGATGCAAAGCGTCTGGACATTCCTACCTCTAGGGCATTTCATATAGGCTACTATATTTGTTATATTATAGTACTAGTATACTAAATGTTGATGTGCAGTTGACAAACTATACATCATTAAAAAGATCTAAGACTCAAGCTTCACATTTTGACTCTTAAAATCTTATATTGACCATAATTTCTTAATATGCTTAAAAGCATACACATTTGGAGAAATATTGATGGATTCTCATATGTTTATATCAATTTTCTATACAGAGGAGTAATATTTATTATTCTATATTTATTGTCATCATTATGAGCGCTGGATGCTGTGTTTTTAATTCATAGGCTACTTGCAGCCGGAGGGCGCTCTGCCCCTTTTGTCCACAAATGCCTCAGTAAAAGAAGAGGCATATATCATGTGACAATCAAGGAACTAACAGAGGCAAGAGATCGCTAAATATGGCTATTCAAAACAGTTATACTACAAAAAATTACAGTTTACTGTAGTAAAAAAACTAAAGTATACTACAGTGTTTATAGTTAATACTACAGTATGCTGTAACATTCATTAACAAAGTGCTGTAAATACTATATTATAAAACGGATAGTTCCGGCTCTTGATTCTGATTGTTTGAGCGTTCGAACAGCCAAAGAAACACTAAAACAGTCAAGAGTCAAACTGCCTAACTGAAGTAAGCGCTGACCTCGATCACGGTGACATCAAACCAAACTTATTTTCAACAAATCATCAACATCCAAACCTCTGGTAATTCTTAATAACAACTTTTGTAGATGAATGTCAGAAATAAAGTCAGTCTGGTTAGTAATAAGTGAAGCTGATAATGCTGTTTGTGGAGATGTTTAATCAGATCTTCAGAGATTTAATGTCTTTTATCTTCAGTTGATTTCATCGAAGGTTGTGGTTGAAGTAAGTCGTAGTTCTTGTTGTTTCTCTGTCCTTCAGTGATTCTGCTCATTATCACCTAATTATCTCATTAACTCCAGCATGTTTCTGTGTTTCATTTAACAGCCTGTAGTGTGCACACTGAGCAGTGTTCAGTTCATCTGGGCTAACCCATGTGGGGCCTCCATGGAAACTGTGGACAAAAATGTCTGGGCCCCAGTTAGGCTGCCCAGGTGACACCCATCTGGGCCACACCATGCTATATTGGCTGGGAATCTAGCTTATATCAGGGACGTGCAGCCCATATAAGCTGTGAATACTCTGCACACCCAAACCATTTGAGAGAATTGCTAATTAATTAACACTATCTCTCTCATTAACCATTCCAGTCATAACCGACTCTTGGTGATTCTACGGCCATCTCTGTTCATTATTATTATTTATTTTTTTTTGGCAGTGTTTTTTCAGGGTAGGTTGCCAGGTCTTTCCCCAAACCTATCCATTACATGGCTTGGAACTAACACACCTATAGCCAAATTGGTATGTCCAATCCACCTAACCAGCATGTCTTTGCACTGTGTGGGGGACACTGGAGTACCAAGAGGAAACCCGCCCAATTAACAGTGACATGCAGAGGTGTTCTGAAATGAGGAGGTCTTCACTATTTTCTATGATTATTTTTAAATTTACTGTAGATTCATGTTCCAGTTACACTTAATGCTGAAAAATTTCCAGGTTAAACATGTTCTATTCATTAAAACCAAGAACATCTCTTCATTTGAGTCTCTTTTACTTTGACCATTGTCTGTTTCCAGTTGGCCAACCCCGACCACTGTCGTGGATCACATCTTCCGCACCCATAGTCTTTGAGTGGATGTGGTTTCCAACAGGGGTCAGTGGTTTGTGTGGCATTTTTGTAGAGAGTTAGTTCTCTTGACATTTAAGTACTTCCCTTAGTCTGTCCTTGGGTTTTCACTAAAGGCCAGATGAGCGGCCTTGAGTCAGTGCTTTGTTTCACCTGCAAGAATGCTGTCTTTTGGAGTCAGCACCTCTCCTGGTTTGCTAATAACTCTTCTTCAATTGTAGGGCTATCAACATTACAGTCTTATAACCATCTCTCTTGTTTCCTTCCCAGAAGATGTCATATGGTACTGTTACCTCTGTCATGTTGTTCATTAGATGCTGCTTTTAGGCTCGGGCTGCTGAGAAACTGAACCAAGGCCTGGGCTGATTTATGCCACTCTGTTCCTCTGGTTTGTGTCCAGTCAAGACCGAATCTGACCGGTCATGCTCATTTAAATAATTAGGCTTTAAATTATGAGTATAAACCTCAAATTGTGCTACATTACCTTTGCACAGGAATCCTTAAAACACACTGTGGCAACTTAGGACTGGTGTGCTTCACAGGAGTCACTCATTACCACTCATTCCTCCGGCCTCGCTCTGTTCTTATGGCACTCGGTCCCACCCTGATAGTCCTCTTATTGTTGTTGTTAGTGGCCATTTATTTATTATAATTCCTGTAAGGACTCTTATTTTTAAGCACATTTTCTCAAGGTGATGGGCACAGAAAAAACTCTATGGGGACAAAAAAAGCAAATGAAGCACATCTACAGCAGTAGACATTACTTCTACTACAGTAATTTAATGAGTTCATAGCATAAAAACTTTGCATAACTGGCCAGTGCATATTCAGTCAGACTCCTTTAGTAAGAGTGACTGAAATGACAGACTGCAGCAGAATTTAACCTAAAGAGTGGCCTGTCTTCAGCTTCAATTAGACAGCCAAGCAATTCCATATCATCATCTTCAACTCCTCGTGCAGATGTGTCCTGCCATTCTCAATTTTTTCTAGACAGTACACTGAAAAGATTTCCTGCAATGGACTGGCCATTGGTCCAGGGTGTTTCTCTGCCTATGAGACAAGACAAGCAGTTTGGAAAATGGATGAACAGACTTCTTATGCCAGAGCAAGAAGTCTTCATTGGAAACCCCATTCATTTCATCGAATGGAAGGCTGAAGGCAAATTTTACAGAAATTATGAGGACTCACATCCCCACTTGTGAAATACCCAGGCATTAGAAACATATTGTTAGTGATGTGCAATGAGAGATATAAATGAAGTGACAAGGGACAAATATGCACAGTTAGGGTCTTTGCCAAAGTGCAAAAAAAGTGGTTCTCCAGTGGTATGCAAATATCTATATACAGTGCCAAGAATCCAACAAGTAAACTGTTTTAAGCAGAGGTACTGGCCTGAGAATGCATGTCACCATTTCAGGCACTGCAGTAATTTCACACATGATGCTTGACTCAGGAATATATTCTGACCCCATATCAAAACTGACATGACCACTACCAGCTCTTCATTTTAGTAGCAAAAGAGGATCCTTTGCTATGCATCCAAGGTCATGGGTTCAAGTCTCAGTACCAGCCGGAAATGTAGGTGGGGGTGTGAATGAACAGTGCTCTCTTGCACTCTTATTATCCACAACTGAGGTGCCCTTGAGCAAGGCACCGAACTCCCAATCGCTCCCCTGTAGCCACGGTAAAAATGACTGTCCGCTGCTCCGGGTGTGTGTTTGTGTGTTCAATAATCACTGCTGTGTGTGTGCACTTTGATGGGTGAAATGCAGCGCACAAATTCGGAGTATGGGACACCATACTAGGCTACACGTTACTTTCACTTTCAATGGATTATTTGGTGTTTGCACCTGTTGGGAAGCTGTCAAAATGCTGTACTCTGGTGAAAGGGTTGCTCTAGGTGGGAGTGTTGAAATATTAACCCATGCCGACAAACCCATAGAAAAAGGCTCAGCTTCAGCAGGTCAGATTCAGCAGCACAACAAATCTCTGTGACATGAACAAGGTGGGGCTGCTAAATGCAAGATGTTAGCTGCTGGTGCCCTTGGTCCTGGGATGGAACTAGCCTAGCTAAGATCTCTTAATTGGGCTGGAGACAATTACTACACGATGAAGCCTACAAAATAAACAACTGCCTGTACAGGTTCTTGAGTTGGAAAATCACAAGGGATCATCTCGGATAGTTGCATCATTCTTCACTCTAATAATTAAAGATCCCCTCCAGACCTTGATGATTATCCTTGTAACACCCATTCAACACAGACGACATCTATAACAAGAACCTTTGAAAACAAATAAGGCCCATGAATGTACAATTGGCAGTCAGTGGAAACTGACTGATGGAAGTCTGGCAATTGGAGTTTTACAGATTGAAATGATTTCTAAGCTCCACAATACACTCACATGAGGAAAAAAGATCAAGGAACCCTTACTTTCACCTATAATTTGATAAAAGACCACAAGGACAAGGTGAGACTTAATAACAATTTATTGCTCCCAGGGGGAATTCTGCTGGCTACAGCAATAATTAAAAGGAGAAATGACATATAGTGGTGCCAGACATAAATGATGTCATTTCCAACCACATGTGATTTTTTTTTTTCTTTTCTTTGGAACAAGTACTAAGAAGCCTGTGAAACCTCTTCTTGTCAAGAGACTATTAATGTGCATATAATTCTCTAAGACATGTTTCCATGTCTAGGGCTGAGAGTGTCTAGGGCAGACAAAAATGGGGTAGTGTTGAGAAAGAAAGTGAACAAGGATGTTTCATCTTCCCTTCCCTATAACTGTACTCGAGCTCTGTAGTTTACATCACAGTGAGACCTTTGTGATATGTTCCAAAGATGCAATCATCAGTTCATGCTGTTGTTGAGGTAGTAAATTAAATGATCCAGCAAACAACCCAAGAGAATGGTTGCATTTTCATTAGAAGTATTCTATGGAAAAAAAAAAAAAAAAAAATGAGTATAATGTCAGTCACTGCAATCTCTTACCCAGTGAATAAGGATGACAGATGGAAAATGAAACATGTATGAATACACTCCACATTACAGGTGCTGGTCATATAATTAGAATATTGTGAAAAAGTTCATTTTTTTTATTGTAAATTATTTTTAGAAATGAAACTTTCATATATTCTAGATTCCCTACTGTTACGGTGTGATGCAGTAGAGACAAAGCGTAAGCAGAAATCCACAATGATGGGTAGTTTAATGACTAGACACAAAGCAGAAGCATACGCATACACACTATACAACAATCAGAAGAGACAAGGAGTGAAGGGAGTGAGTCCAATATAAAGGGAGTGCAAACGAGGAAGTCCAGGTGATGATGATCAGTGATGATGGGGAGATGACGAGGGAAGTGAGTGCAGGTGTGGAGAACAAGAGGATCCTGGGAAATGGAGTCCGGGAGACAAGGGATATGTAACACCTACATGTAAAGTAAAACATTTCAAAAGTTTTTTTTTTTTTTTTTTTTTTTTTTTTTAATTTTGATGATTAGAGCGTACAGCTCATGAAAGTCCAAAATCCAGTATCTCAAAATATTAGAATATTTCCTAAGATCAATCAAAAAATGGATTTTCAAAACAGAAAAGTTCAAGTTCTTTAAAGTATGTTCATTTGTGCACTCAATACTTGGTCGGCAGCACATATTACAGCAAATGACTTGCTCTAGCACAAATTACAGCATCAGTGAAGTGTGGCATGGAAGTGATCAGCCTGTGGCACTGCTGAGGCACTATTGAGCCTACAGATCATCTGTATATTGTTGGATCGACTGTTTCTCATCTTTCTCTTGAAAATATCCCATAGATTCAGGGGTCAGGCATGTTGGCTGGCCAATAAAACACAGTAATATCATGGTCAGCAAACCACTTGGAAGTGGTTTTTGCACTGTGGGCAGGTGCTAAAGTCCTGCTGGAAAAGGAAATCAGCATCTCCATAAAGCTTGTCAGCAGATGGAAGCATAAAGTGCTCCAAAATCTCCTGGAAGATGGCTGCATTGACTTTGCACTTGATAAAACACAATGGACCAACACCAGCAGACGTCACAGCCCCCCAAATCATTACTAACTTCAGAAACTTCCCACTAGACTCTGTGCCTCTCCAGTCTTCCTTCAGACTCTGGGACCATGATTTCAACATGAAATGCAAAATTTACTTTTATCTGAAAAGAGGACTTTCGACCACTGTTCACTGTCCAGTTCTTTTTCTCCTTAGCCCAGGTAAGATGCTTCTGACGTTGTTTCTGTTTCAGAAGTGGCTTGGTAGTCCTTTTCCTGAAGATGTCTGAGTGTGGTGGCTCTTGATGCACTGACTCCGGCTTCATTCGACTCATTGTGAAGCTCTCCCAAGTGTTTGAATCGGCTTTATTTGACAGTATTCTCAAGCTTGTGGTCATCCCTGTTGCTTGTGCACCTTTGCCTACCCGATTTCTTCCTTCTAGTCAACTTTGCATTTAATATACTTCGATACATCACTCTGTAAAGAGCCACCACATTCAGTAATGACCATCTGTGACTTACTCTCTTTGTGGAGGGTGTCAATGATTGTCTCCTGGACCATTGCCAAGTCAGCAGTCTTCCCCATTAGTGTGGTTTCAAAGAACAAGAGATACCCGAAATTTATACTGTAGGGATGGTCATTTAATGAAACTCAAATGTAAATATTCTAATATTTTGAGATATTGGAATTTGGACTTTCATGAGCTGTACGCTCTAATCATCAAAATTTATAAAAAAAAAAAAAAAAAAAAAAAAAAAAAAACCTTTTGAAATGTTTTACTTTACATGTAGGGAATCTAGAATATATGAAAGTTTCATTTTTAAAAATAATTTACAATAAAAAAAAATGAACTTTTTCACGATATTCTAATTATATGACCAGCACCTGTATGTTGTTATAGCTGAAATTGATGTGACTTCATGCAAGCAAATAAACTTTCGGTTTCTTCAGACAAGTAGCTTTATATGATGACTTTGAGCTGTACCATCTAGTTCTATTGATCTCTTAATCACATGTAATAATATTTGCTGATGTTACTAAACATTAGTAAGGTAGTGTTATTGAAAAAAAAAATCACGATTTGATTCATAAGCTTGCGATTCAATTTCAGTCTCAGTCTCGATTCAGTATCGATTCTTTTGGATATATACATGGAATTTTCTCAGGGAAAAATAATCTTTCTCAACTAATGTACATTATACTGGGAACCCTGTCAGCTGGTACATTATTATTAAAGGTTAATTAACCACTTATTTGTAAATAATTGCACAAAAGGCATTTTAATAATAATAACATAATAATAATAACTTTTTAGTTGTATGAGAATAAAAATATAATGAATATATAATATAGTGCATATATTTTACCTGCACAGTTTATTGAATGCCTTTTCTGAGGTAAAAAATTACTGCGGTTGAAATACTGATTGAGCAATTACATAAATCATGACACATTTCATTAAGTTTTACTTGTTCTTTCAACATACCCTCTGATGTTCATTCATGTTTATTTGGCGCTGTAACTAGTAGTCAAGAGGAAGAGATGATTGGTTCACGGGCAGGGTTAGTTCATCAAAAAATGAAATTTCTGTCATTAATTACCCTTATGTCGTTTCAAACCCATAAGACCTTTGTTCATCTTTGGAACACAAATTAAGATATTTTTGATGAAATCCGAGGGTTTCTGAACCACACACAGGCAGCAACGACATTGCACCTTTTAAGGCCCAGAAAGGTTGAAAGGACATCGTTAAAATAGTCCACATGACTACAGTGGTTCGACCTTAATGTTATGAAGCGACGAGAATACTTTTTGTGCGCAAAAATGAAAATAACGACATTGGACCAAGGTATTCGGTGGGCCAACAAACTCTGGCCGTTGGCCCTGTGGAGGCATGAAGCAAAACTTGATTCCACAAGTTTACTTATTACTACATTCAAAGATGCATTTTATTAGTGTTGCATTATTTTTACTTTACATACGCAGTCCACACCGTAACCGAGACCTGGGTCCTGTTCGTTTTTCAATGGTTTTGTATTTGACCATATATCTGTTACCTTGGTTGTTTTTTGTAAGTTAAAAACATCGGTGTGCAGCTTCAGGGTTTGTGTGATGCCTCAGAGAAATGCAAATCTACCGGAACCACCTGCAGGTTAATCAGATCTTATTAGAGCAGGAGCAATCACAAATTGTGTCAAATCCTGAGTGTGTTCTGATCCACAGATAATGATGGTCTAAAGATGTCCAAATCTCCAACCCCACACAACACTTGTTAGTTTTCAGCTAAATTCGATTGAAGTGCTAATACAAATCTCGTTTTTAATGTGCCTAAGGAAAATGGAAGTCACCACAAATCATTTGTAAACAGCAATTCCACGTAATATATGATATATATGGCAGGATGATTCAGCAGTTGATTACTGTACAATCACATGAGAATCTGAAAGCTGGAAGGATGAAGGTGTCTCAGTGTGGAGCGAAACCTCCCCATTCTTTCCAATTTCATGGACTGGAACTTCAGTTGAGCTGGAACAGATTGTATTGGAATGGGATGCAAGAGTCATACATGTCACACAAAAGGGTGTGAACCACCAAAACTTTCCGGAAAAGCACAATAGCATGAAAAGTACAATCTGTACTTGTTCCATCTGTCCATTGATGACACCACAAATCGCAGACATGTAATACGTACTTATGTATGTTCAATTCTATTCGAGCTTATTCTAGTTCCCCCTGCTTCTCTGACTCTTTCAAACTTGTTTTTGCTTGGCTGTCATGGTGACATATGTTTAGTTTGCATCTGTCCCAGCTCCGGGCGAGCCCTCATGCTGAGTCGCTCTTGCTCTGGATGCTGCGTTGCCATGGAGAGCAGCTTGCAATTACAATAGCACTACCGTAGTGAGCAGGTGACATCAAAACAGCGCTTTCGCCAACTGCCAAGGGCCTCATACACACTATGGCACACTACTAGGCAGAAATCGATGCGTACCACACTGTTTGGTCGTGTTCAAGATGCTGAGCTTCTGCAAAATAAAATGAAAGCTGGAATTATGGAGGTTTTTGTGTCAACTGTAGTTTTTTAAAGAAAGCTGTATTATTAGTGCTGTTGATTATTCATCACTGCTATTTAGTAGCTTGCTTGGAATGACATATTTTTGTAGGCCAAAACCCAGACAGTTTGCA